>NC_139232.1:37106963-37706963 GCF_977018435.1 Lepisma saccharinum | reverse complement strand
TTGCCAGAATTTTTTGCAGGAACGCAGGACAATGATAAAACTTGATTGATTGATTGAGTTGGTGTTTTAAGTCCACTTTATGCACCATAAGGCTAATCAGGACTGGACCTCAAATTTAAAGTGGGATCCGAACCACTATATGCCTCCACCGGGTATCGAACCCGGGAGATAAAACTTGAATAGTAGAAGATCTAACATTAATAAAAATTCATAAAAAATAAAATTGTTTTTATACAATGATATATATTAAACTAGGATAAAAGTAAACCTATTTTATTCCAAGTTTTATTATTATTATTATTACTTAAACGGGGAGAATTCATTACTCGATTCAACAGTTGAGTGAATATCTAGTACAAATTTCGTTTCACACTTTTTTTTTTTTTCACATTTCATTCACAGTCACTGTAATCTTATTAACTTTTGCATACCTTTCGCGAAAAGGCAAAAGTTTTACTCACAAGGTTTATGTTGTGACCTCTCGCCTAAAATTATAATTTTTTGAATTTTGAAAACTGTGGGACCATTTATTTCTTGCATTAAATGGTAGAACATAGAAATACAACCTGGTTCCTGTATTTTACATTATTCTTTTTAACACGGTTCGGTTTCTCTTCTGTTCGAATACTAACTAACTTGACTCCATCTCTGTTATTTATTTACAGTACATAAAGATTATGATTATGAATAAAAATAACAAGTTTTCTGCTTTTTTGTAACTGGAAATGAAGGATCTCAATTTCCAAGGGGGTCGGCGGACCCTTCCCTACGCCCCTGATTCCAACAGAAAAAGCAAAGTAAAAATGTGCGAGATGGAAAAAGTTAAGTGTAAAATGCAGGAACCATATTTTACCATTTAAATCAAAGAATAAATGGATCTACAGTTTTCAAAATTCAAAAAAAAATATTTTTGGATGTGAGAGGTCGCACAACATAAACTTTATGACCAAAACCCATAACTTAAATTATTTTCTTTAACAAGGCATGTGAATGTAAATAACAAAATATAGTATTATACATTTCGGTATAATAGTATAATAACTGTATTGAAATGTGAAAAAATAAAATAAAAAACCTTTGTGCTGCATATTCGCCCATGTGGTGGACCGAATAGAACAGCCTCCCGAAGGAAGAATGTAATAAAATTATTATAGGAATAAAACTGCTTTATTTTATTAGTTTATAATATTGTTCTACAATGACAATCATAACCATTATTATGTTTATTATTTTTATTGTTTTGAGTTTTATCAGAGCCTGAACACCCTACCTTGTACAAAAATTTCTGGCTACTCCTATGGTAATGCACGACATTGTAATTAAATAGAACAGTAGTTATTTTTAGTAATTTGTACTTTTACATAAATTTCACAGAACAAGTTCACTGTTCTTGTAGCTCATCAAATATCATTCATGTGGCTTCGCAAATCGCACCCCAGCAAGTCACCTTTTCATTTCATTTGAATTGATTGATTGAATTGTTGTTTTAAGTCCACTTTATGCACAGTAAGGCTAATCAGGACTGGACCTACAGTTTAAAATGGAATCCGAACCACTGTGCCATGTGCCTCCACCAGGTATCGAACCCTTTTCATTTGAGGCATCTGGTTCTTGTATGTGTGCATAGTGTTAAAATGCACCACTTATAATTCTTTATTATCCATTTTGATGTTAACTACACTCACCAACTACAAAATTCGGGCGGCTCGGCTCTTGTAACTCACAACATGGAAAAGTGTTGTTTCTGCACAAGGCAACAGTAAAATCTTATTTGAAATGTTAACTCGATGGAGAAAACTGTAGTAAAGCACTGACAGAATATTTTCTTGTGGTAAAGAGCACTTCCTATTCTAGTAATCACGTTTCTTTTCCAATCGTTTATCTCATAGCAGAGACAGACGCGACCTAATACCAAATGCAGCCAACACAAAGTGCAGACGACAGGACGAGCCGAACCACAACATCACAACATGGCGCAGGTGTGTTTTGTGTGCAACGCACGGCTCGCTAATTGGAAAGTGAATTTTCTACCGAAAAATGAACACACATGAATGTGGGAAATTGCAGGGCTTATTTGTTGATGGTATAGATTTTAAAAATGATCTTTAAAAAAGTAGTGGAAATGTCCATTGGTGAATGACAGCAGTCAGGTAGTGTGAAATACAGTTGGTCTGATCAGAATTCGTGGTTAACTTCTGTAAAAGTGAGAGGGTACAACTGCACAGCGTAAGTCTCATTTTCATATATCAGGAGTAAAATGTCAAGGGTGAAGCCAGCATGTATTACCTGGAATCAGTTGATCCACCATCATATTCCCAGGACACTGACATCACTCCTGATGAAGTTGTGGATAACAGCATCGTCTACAGTTGCATCGCTTCTATTGTAAGAGAAGATCTTACAATATTATGGGTATATGTTTAATTACTTTTCAAGTTGGTCTTTTTGTACACCAATTATTAGCAATTTTTCTCTAGGACATCTGACTACCACACAAGAGCTCAGGTTCAATTCCCAGAGTCCTTGATCTCAAGTGAGAATTCTTCCAGCCATGTCCCTGTGTAAGCAGCTCTTGGGGTATACGCAGCCTCTCAAATGGGTACCTGCAGATAATCCTTAGAGGCAAGGGCTGCCGAAGTATGGTGCTAAAGTCATATCATTTTCATTCTGGACAAGATCGAGAACATGTATAGCCCTAAACCTCAACATCTCTTACATGCCTTAATGGTACAGTGGAATGCACAAGGGAAGCTTCACCTTTAATTTTTTACTTGTGGAGTATTTGTCTATTTTTAATAAAGTCATACTAGAAAATTTATCCAGTCAAAGCAGTTAATACAACCTACAGTGGAAATGATCCACCTTGTTTTTACTCAGATTGCATGGTGGAGAATATCATTACTAGGTTTTTAGTTCAGGTACAATTCTAAAAAAAATAGATATATATGACTGCTGAAGAGTCTGACTTTTATACAGTGTACCTGTAATGATTTTTTTTATTTTAAAATAATGATGATGATGTAATGTACACAAATAATTCTCAATGCCCTCTGCAAATAGGGAAAATCTGCTCGGTAGGGCTGAAATAATCATGCATTAAAGCCATTTTGGTATATATTAAAGTTATCAAACTATCAAATGAGATCGCGAGTCTCATTATCCTCCATGGCATCCTTGCTACGAAGCTATTCTCAGGTTAGAACCATCACGCATTTCATAAGTTCATCAATCATCATCATCTCGATTAATCCCAAGAGATAGATGTGATGTACATAAAATAACAAAAATAAGAAGAAAGAAAAAGAGAGATCAAGAGTTTCAGACAACAAGTGTCCACCTTGTGTCTCTCTCATTGCCAGCCTAGTTGTTTCAAGTCTTGAAGTGTTTGGTCTTGTTCTCATCTCAACTTCAAAAAGGTTGCTTAGTACCATCCTTTGTTGCAGTGATTCACGTGGGGTGCCATGAACAAAATTTAAAATATTGTATTAAATTAATATCTAATATAATGATTCGATATTAATTCATTAAAATTTAATTTGCATAAATATATGAATATTATTTATTTATTTCCTTTACTCTCGAGGATCTGTCAGGTGAGAGCTTTTATTATCCTGGTTCCTTCCCTTAAAACTTTTCTGGATTCACCACTGCACAGTGAACCAGAATGCCAAAAAAGTAGGCAAAATTGAAATGTTTACTTTTTTTGTGTTACCCTCACACCCCCTATACGCCTTCATGGCGTGGTGCTATGCACAGGGGAACACTTTACCTTTTACCTTTTTACTTTTTGGTAAGGGATAAAAACATGAACAGGCTAAATGGGGCATTATACTGCCAAGAAAAATTTCTCTCTAAATAGATTATTTATTCTTGTTTTGGGGCTGCAAAATGGTGGTCGATGAAGATGGAATTCTTTTACTATATTTTGTGCTTATTTTTAAGACTTGTTGTCGCATTTTTATTTTCACCGAACAATATAATTGTGCTAGGTGGAATTTTCACTAATGCACAGAAAAAGAACATGCATTTGAATTAAAGTAAAGTAGTATGATTTTATATTTGACTTGAAAATACAAAAGTTATCTTGAGTTAACATAGCTTTCGCTGCTATTTCCTGCAATGATTTCCAAAACAAAGCAAACTTTAAAGTATTGTAAAATTGAATGAAACTGAATTGACTTTATTGCTGGGCGAGGTTCAGCTGTTGCTGGTCTACCACCTAACCAGTATGGGAGAAAAGTTTTGCTACTTTTGGCTGATTTAGCTTGTTTGTGAACATGTGTTCTACTGCTTGCATGAGTCATCTTGCAGCCCTACACCAAACATGAACACGTAGGTGCTGTGAAATAGGAGTTTTCCGAATTTGCTATCAGCTGATGTTAAATACAAAAAGCAGCAGTGCAGTGTAACAATGGTCACTGTGCACTGTCCTGAATGCACCAACTTGCATCGGAAATGTGTACAGGAGATGGAAGTCACAAAGATAGAGACACAGTAAGTGTTTGCAATTTCCTACGCCACATATACTCTATGCCGGGAACCTTTGAAGCAAGGCTGTGCATAACGGTAGAGAAGGGGCAAAAGCAAGTAAGCGAAGCAAAGCCATACACGATGCAAACAGCTGATAGCTGCAGTCAGTTTTCCCCCTCCACGCAATACTGTTCCCTCACACGTGTTCATTGGTCGACAGTGACATGCACTGAGGAGTAGCTAGTCTAGCAGAGATAGATCAATCAATCTCACCTCACATCTCTAATTATTTTCAAATCAAAATATTCATTGCCTTGTTGAAGCCACAGTTTACATAAAACACTTCTTTTTCATGCGCTTCTTGTCCCTCGATGTGATCAGTGGGAAACACTGGAAGGGGCTACTCTAGCTGGGTTTTACTCTGCCTCACCAGTTTCAGGTAGAAACGACAGCCAAAAGGGAAAGGGAAGATTTCTGCCTCTGCCTCACTTGCACCTTCCCCCCCCCCCACTGCAATCGTTGAAAGGTCGTGGTTTATGGTACCCCCTCTATCTGCTATAGGAACAGATAGGAGATTGGTTTTCCTTCGATTCCTTTATAAATCCTCTGAAGAACTCAGGGGAGAAATTTCTGCAGTACTTTTATAAACATCAACAGTACCATAATTTACAAAGTAGAAAACCTTAAAAACAGTTGCATAAGATTTATACTTAATGTCAAAAGAAGAGATATTTCCCCATACTTACAGGAACTTAATTGGTTCAACGTTAAAAATAGGAGAACATGCCATTTTTAGCTAATTGCGAAGATGATACAATAAAATTGATGAAGGGACACACACAAAGAACACCCATGGCCAGGCCGAGATTCGAACCCGGGATTTCTAGCTTAGTAGTCAAATCAAATCTTTTTTGAGTTTCGAAAGGGAGGGAGTTACATATACTTTTGTTAGTAGCCATTCCTCAATTTGCAATCTTTTCCCCTTTGATCTTTTTTTTTTAGAAATACTGGGCCCTAAAAAAAGGGGAGGTTGAACCCATCAACCACCCTTGGGCACGCCACTGATTGCTACTCCAAGTGTAGACGTCACCGCACGTCACTGTTGGTCGAGCCCTTTTAAGTCACTACGTGCACAGAGACTTCCTTTCATCCGATCAGTCCAGAGATTTCCAGGACAGACTACATTTCCTCACTTCTTCCTATTATAGTAAAGCTGAAGAAAATGAATGTATTCTTCTAATTCTAAATTTGCCTGTTTCTAATTCTCCCAGTGTTTCAACAATCACAATGGATGGCTAGATACTCTACGTGGTGGAGGCATCAGTTTCCGGCTTTTAATTCCTTCATAATTTTAATTATATTTCAACCTCCCCAGCATTTATTACACTTTTTCTTCCCTTTGGTTGCATTTTACACTCAGCCATGAGAAGTTCCCACTGGATAGATAGAGATGGATACTGAAGTGGAAGACAATTGAACCCTACTAGATGAACTTCACTCGTTAGCCTATACATCTAGCCCCACTCAGTGAAGAATACCAAAGATGACATGAACAAATGAAATAACAACTAAAAACATACCAAGATTCCAATCTAACTCTTGTGTGTTTATTTAATGCTAAAATTGGAAATAATTAAATGGTAACAATAATGAACAAAATGGACATGAGAATAAATTTGTGCACTTTGCAAAAATTAATATAACTTTTATGCACGATGCTTTGAAAAATGATAATGAAAGCATGAAGAAAAACTATGATAAAAACTCTTATACTAAAAATTGGAAATCAGACACAAATATTAAAAAGTTAAAGATAGACACAGAGTATGCATGTGTGTGAGTGTGTGTGTGTGTGTGTGTGTGTGTACATGTGGTCACATGCATTATTATTAGGCTTTCCAAATCTTCCAGGTTGTCAGACAATCTCCCAGAAGTATCTGTATAATCTCCATCCTTCCAGAAAACCTCATGTTACAGTTGAATCATGCTTGAAAGAGTTCGTCAAAGAAGAGCACTGCTGAAAGTGATAACAAAAAATTGATGGGGCACTGGAAGAAAAGGTACTGCCTCCTAAAATACATGCTGTAAGGAATAGTTAATGAGAAAAGGGTCCAAGGAAGAAGATATCAGATGATAGATAATGTTAATATAAGTGATACCCGTATTGAGATGATGTGTAAGGCCCAAGATTGGAAAACATGGAGATTACAGTGAAAAGGCAGAAAACAATGAATGAATGAATAAATTAACAATATTGTATTTTTAATAATAATAAAAATTAACACAAGTCTCTCTTTGCAAAACTTTGTTAAATATTACTGCCTGAAACTATTTCCATTCTCAATGTCATTCAATGAGAAAAGTTTGCAATTTTGTATTTGTATATTTCTTAATTTAAACTGCTGTTTTGCCTCCCCAGGTTAAGCACTACAAAAGAAGCGAGATGAAATTTATGAAAGGTGGATAAACATGTGTGTCTAAGCCAGGACTCAAACTAAGAATATTCAGGAACAAGATCATGAATAGACAACTTGACATGGAATATTGTAATTTACTATCTCGATTTCCACAATGTTAAAGGTACTGTACATGTGACGGAAACTGTACGTTAACAGCAATGTATCTCTTACAATAAAAATATAATACAGATTTCTGTAAATAATTTGAGTGTGCAAGTCAAGTAATGATACTACTCTGATCTTACTCTAAATGTTGTTTTACTGATTTACTGTAAAATATAACTCTATTATACTGAAATTTTGGATACTGGTGGATGATTCACAATTTGCATATTATTCAAGAGATGGGTATGATGAGTGAGAATTCTCATCTTAGTAGCAATGAATGGATGTGCTGTAATCAGGAGGTTGGTGAATTTCTTCCTCTCCTGATGTAACATCTCAACAACTGATTGTGTTCTCACAGTCGAAAAGTTTTGACATGGATACCCATTCATAAAACAGTAAGACACAGCAAACATGGAAAGTTTGGTATCTTTCATGGGCGGGCATGAGGAGTCCTAAATCTGACTCAATCATTACTGTTTATGTCACACCCCATTAAATTTTAACTCTTTCTTGAGTGTTTTCATAAGCACTGTTCCACAATAAAGTACTTGCAAGTCTTGTTCTTCACACAAATATGTCCAAATTTTGGAACAAGAACCACCCATTTGGAACTTTCTTCACTTTCCTTTGTACAAATTGAAGCCTTACGATATTTCAGCAGGGACCTCATCATAGGAGGGAGGAGGGTATCCCTTTTTGGGGAGCTATTTACTGACCAATTCATTAGTAGAGAAAATAAATTAGAGACAACTCAAGGATGGGCTAAATGGAGTGAAAATCCTTTTGAAAATATCCAGATCTATAGGCCTAGTAGGTGGCAACTACAGGGTGAGCGAAAAGTCACCTGACTCAACCGAGATTTTTTTTTCATAGCTATTTTTTTATAAATTCAACAGATTGAAATATGCACAATGTAGGATGTATCTTCCTGTATTCAATAATATGTCTTGTTCCTGAAATTTGCTATTTACTGTTATTGTTATTATTACTATTAACACAGATCTTAGTGAGATATTAAAAAAGACTTATCTTTTACACACTATAAAGAAAACAAATGCACAAAATGAAATCCTGTTCAGGATCAGCGGGATACAGTCTTCTCCGATTTTCCACACACAAAGTATAGGCCTTCAGCTCAAAGTAAGCCTCCAACAAAGCAACACACTTCTTGCGATTAAAAACAATCTTGCACTGTGTGGTCAACAAACACCCACTAATGTGGTTACAACGCCAGCCTTGCTTTCAAAATAGGCTCCTCTCCTTCCCAAGGGTTGTCCAAACAAGCCGTGCATGTTTGGTCCTACGGAATGGAACCAAACTTTCAAAATGATTTTTTAAACTTTCAGTCTGGCTACTTTTCGCTCGCCCTGTATAAATAAAAAAATTAAAATGTCAGAAAGTTTAATAACAGATTTCTAAGAACAACTGATGTTTGTCTGCTTTGTTTATTTAAATTAGAGTATCTCTGGTGGGTAGAAAAGTTCCTCTACACGAATGAGAAATTTTGGCTATTGTTGATGCACAAAGGGGTGAGAGGTAAGTAAGTAATGCACACCCTTGACTAGTGCTCAATGTGTGTGTGGGAGGGGGGGTGAAGGAATAGTATACCCAAGCTGAGATAATTTGCATGGCATTCTAACAAGTATTCCCAGTGTGCGAATTAACAGGAGGGATTCCACCCCACCAAAATATTTTATTCCTGATAAATAAAAATTATTTTCTTCTGTGCCAGGGATGTTTTTATGCCCTTCAAATAAAATTTAGTACATCATTTCTTTAACTATGTAACAAACAATTGAAAAATCATTCATGTCCATTAAGGTCCAGCCACCAAAGATTTGCCTCCCGAAAACAATGCAGCCTTTGGGATTAAAGAAGGACAGCATTCTGCAACTGATCAGAGACAACAACAGCAGGCTGTTTTCCACTTTAAGTTTTCATGACATAAGGCTGATATTTTACATGTATTAAAGTGTTCACAAGAAACTTGTAGGTAGGTTAAATGGATGTTAACTTTGAACTTGACAATAGAAATTTGGTCAAGTTTTCGGTGTTACTAGTTCGATAGCTCTTTTTGTGTAATAATTTGCATTTTCTTAGAATGTAAATATATTTCTTCTAAATTAGGTGTAAATGTTATCATAACATTTAATGACCTAGGTTTTAACCAATGATCTAAGGTACTTAGAACCTCAAGGCAACAGTTTACTGACTGATACAAATTTTCCAGCAGTACGTGTGTGACATTTTACACACAAAATTTAAGGTTCTAGACACGAGATTGGATTAAAATATTTATAATAAAGTGATTCCATAGAATTATGAAGTACTTTGTAATGTCTGGTAACAAATTTAAAAAAAAAAACTTGAGTATGATGGCAAAGGGTGGATGCATGAAAAGCAATAACAAAAGTGTGTTACATGTGTGACGCTCTAAAAATGTAGCACATTTTGACTTCATTTGTCTGTGAAGCATATAGACTGCAGATGCTAGTAACTTTTATTGGCCAAAGGTGCACATTATAGGCATTCACAAACATCTAAACCTCTCTGCAATTAGAAACAATAATAATTTCCATATTAATTAATTTTGTTATTAAAAATGGGATAGGACCACTTTTCATGGAATGCCCAGTTTGCATACGCAAAACAATATAAAACTACATTCCAAAATAAAATCACAAATATTCCACTAAGTGGGTATCCTGCCATAGATGTTACCAGAAATTTTTGCAGAGGCAGCCAGGATATTGAAGTAAAGAAGAAGTAAAAAATAAGTCAGAATATTCACATATTTGTGTGAAATTAGTCAAGTGACCCCATGGAAACAGCTAAAAATATGCAAGATAGATTGATTGGTGTTTTAAGTCCACTTTATGCACAATAACCGAGGTAAGCGAAGGACAAACCCAAGATATTTAAGGTTAACCATGCAAGCATCACTAATGAGAAATCGGGACTGAACCTACTGTTTAAAGTGGGATCCGAACCACTATGTGCCTCCACCAGGTATCGAACCTGGAACCCCTTGATTACAAGGTGACGACGCTACCACTGATGCCATTGAGAAGGTCACAAAAATATGTAAAATATGCAAGAGATTCGCTAAGTTTTAGCACATCGAAATGAGAGCCCAGTTCTACCTTCCGTGTCAACCATCCCGCTACATTTCCTATTGAGTATAATGGTGTCAGGCGGCGCAGGTCATCGCAAAAAATGTGCGAATCCAAAGTCCTTCGGCCGTTAGTCTCCCCGCTCTTGAAAGATACCTTTATTTCAGCCCCCATGTTTACAACCCCCACCAGGGTTTCTGTGAAGTCATCAACATGAAACTTCTCAGTGTGTCCGCTATTTCCAGCACTGTAAAGCATGCAACACTCTTGTTTTAAAGAGGAAAAATATTGAAAAGCCTCGCAACACAACTTACATAGAATAAATAATGTAATGTAATGGCGCATAGAAAAAATTACGAGTAAGCAAAAGCATAAATTAACCCACGGTTGGTACTGGAAAGAACTGAAAAAAGAGCAGCTCTGGATCCATTGTATTTCCTTCACAGTATTACTCCTTTTAATTTTTTGGATCCTGTGGTTCAAATCAGACAAAACCTTTTTTCCTAGTATATCTTACCTCCACACTATGGATGGCCAAAAATATCAAAATTCCGGAAAATTAAAAATCTCGATGTTTCATTTTCATGTAGAATGCATTCATATTCCTCATTTCACGAACATATACTCTGTAGAAAAAAAATCCTGATTTGGCCATCCCTACTTCACTCGTCATGTACGAACACTGTTATCTTCATTATCAATGTAGGAATGGCACCTTTCTTCAGTCCCTTCTTTGGTGTAATTTCTAGTAATTCGGATTTTAAATCACATTTGTAATATGGTAGCTAGTAAAAAATGTTAGCAACCTGAAATTTTGTATTTTCGATAGGATTTGTTCTCCCAGTTTTTTGGAACTTCTCATTGGACAAAAATGTATGCTAAACAAACTCAGATTTTTTTGTTTTCTTGAGATAATGTGGACATGCGTTTACAGCACCGTGAGATTTGATCACTCATATTACAATATGAATCGCATAACATAACGCAAGACCTTGGCATCGCCCGACCCTGTGGCCGAGTGGTTAGCACATCGCGCTGCGACGCCAAGGGTCCCGGGTTCGAATCCCGGTCGGGCTTGGTTGTTTGTGAATGTCCATTCATCAATTTCATCATTTCATCACTCATCCCCATCTTCGCAAATTAGCCAAGAGGCACAAAACGCGAAGTAAAATAAGCTAAATCAATCAATCAATCAAGACCTTGGCATCATTTACCATGGATAAATATTGCCCCCCCCCCTCCCCCCCCACGGTTGAAAGATTGGCACTGATGTTTGGCAAGCCTTGCGATGACTACGTAAGAATGACATGCTTCACCACTGGCTGTAACGTTCCTGAAGCTTGAACAAACATCATCCCATCTCAGAATTTCCACTTTTAGCATTGCTCCTTACTGAAGTAAGAGATCTTCAGAGGAATTGAGGAAAATGGTACTATCCTAAACTGTATTCTCCATTAACAGCTCTCTTTCAGCTTTACAATGAAGAAAACTCTTCCATAACTTATTTGTTGTTCAATATTCTTGCACTGTTAAATTAATTTTGTTTCAAAATAATGCACAGGAAAATATAGTTCATTTCAATTTGCATTCATTCACATTACATATGAAGAGTGCTTGGTGGATAACTATGGAATTCTGTATGCTGAATGACATTTACATCCCATGTATGTGGTTATGTTATGATTAGTATGGAAATTCACTGGCGGTTGCTAAACAAGTGTTGTTCTAAGAGTAATGTTGCCATCTGTTAGTCATCTACACACCCTCAACAAGATTCACCCACTCTAAAGACATCCTTTCTAGAATATTCATACTCAACATTCTGAATATTTTGATAAATGATGATTGCAGCACTGTCAAAAACTTCAATATAAACAAAATATTATTATGTTTACAACTATTTTCCAGCAATCTACCTTGCAATTCATTTCAATCTTAGAGATATCTGTGGAAATTATTCTGCAAGTGAGAGAAAGTATTTGCCAGTAAATTAATATTAATATTGGTAATGGTTCGGTTTCACTGCAGAACATGGGCTGCTTTTTTCCTCTACATAGACGAACAAAATTTATATCCCCTGAAAGTACGTTACATTCTGCTTCCATTTTCCGGTGTTATTTTTCCAATTACTATTATATTTTTGTGTGAAAAAATGTTTTTTCTGCTACTAAAAGCAATGCATTTCTCGGCTCATTTCTCCATTCGTTCGAGTCCATATTGCTTAAGCACAGTTTCTTCATTATTTGAGACGAGGCATGCCTACAAGGTTAGGTTAGGCCTGTTAGGTTAGGTTCCAATAGCAAAAATACAATGAAAAATGTTTTTCATGCTACTAAAAGCTATGCATTTCTCCATTCGTTCACGTCCATATTGTTTATGCACAGTTTCTTTCATTATTTCGTCGAGGAATGGCTACAAGGTTAGGTTAGGTTTCATTATCATAAATACAATGAAAAATTATTATTTAGGCTAAGAGAACTAAACCTAGCTACCTAACAACATAGGCATTTTTTTTTTTTTGCCTTCAGTAGATTTGTGCAGTGCCACGATTTCAAGAGCGCCCATCCTGAACTCGTATTTCTCGTTTTATTTTTAAAAAATTACACATTTCCGCACCTTGAAAGTTACTTTTCCCGAGTAATAACTTCAAACCATTACCATAAAATTAGGAATCGCATTCCTCCTAAGCAGCCGATATTTTGCAACCTTACCAATGGTTACAAATGGTTAATGGTTTTTGCAAGTTTTATAGGATTATTAAAGAAGTGCTTTAGAATACTGGAAACAGTGGTGGAAAGAAGTTCGAAGCTCGGGAAAACTAATTACGACAGTAAAAATTTTTACTAATTATTACTTGCTGGAGAAATTATGTTTTGAAAAGTAGCTTCGGCGAGCATCTGCAATTTGCAGAAAACAGCCATTCTTGGATTAGAGTCAACTCAGACATGTAGTTCCGGCAAATTTTCATGTGAGGCTCAAGGGAGGCCAGATATTACATGGTCAGGTGTTGGAAGCATTTGGGGATGTTATTTTAATACTAAGAGTCTTAAACTGACTCCCCTAACCTAACAATGAAAGTATCTATGAACATAACATAACATCCAATCTCACCCCACACAGGTGAAGTAGATGCCAACAGCAGGCCATATCCAAGATTGCAGTAAACAAATGGCTGCTCACAAACAGAGAATCATAAAGTACATACGAAAGGCAAAACTCTTGCTCCAGAAAATACACAGTAATAATCACTACAACTGTGAAATATGTGTTGACAGGCATAAATGGAAATTGAACCATGTAAGTAACGTGCGTGTACCATCATTAGTTCAGAATTAAACAATCAGAACTTGGACCTTAATATTTTCATGTGTTTCAACAGTTCTTAAGATAATGGCATTATTTTTTTTTTGTATTTCTTTGCAAGTAAGTTACAAAATACAGCGGTATTACTGGCACATAAGTTATAATTATTTAAACTGGTACAAATTATCTAACCTACATTTTTCACATGATTGTGGCTAATATGTATTTCCACCATACCATTGATTTTTTACTAATACACCCCACCAATCTACCAATGTCTAGTCATGAAACCTCATGTTTTCCCTTTTCTTTTCTACCAACAATACTTTAAGAATGGTGACCAATAATTGCTTTTTCTATTTCCTACAAGGATATGTTATTATGGATCAAAATAAACTGAAGCAAATAATCACGTGGAACTGAATGCCTTATGTATACAATCTAAAAATTGTTCAGCACGCATGAAACAATGTAGTATTCAGTAGAAATCTCTCTCCCGCATACACCTCTGTAAACACAAACAGATAATATGTACAAAGGGGAAAAATCATGAAAATCCAAAATATATGCACATAACATATGAAACTTGGACCCAAAAACTGGCACGAATCATTTTGCATTTTCTGGTGCAAAATTTTAATGTTCATCAATATAATAGTTATATGTTCATCTTGGTAATGAAATTTGACATTGACATAGCCAACAACTACGTGAAACAGTAATTTACAAAGATATTTAGTTGGAAATATATAGTTCAAAATAATGAAAATAAAGACAACATTTTGTTACACCCAATTGTGATTTCTTCACAGAAATATATATTTCAGTAGGGGAGACATGAAAATGTGTTTACATGGTACATTGTAAAGGTGAATTTGTGTAGTTTGTAAATGGAACCATTTTTACATAACACCTAATAAATAACGAGTTATTTTCAAGGATTAAAAGATAAGAATGAAATGTATGGTAAATAGAAAACACATAACGCTATTCGTGGTGAATCCCCTGGATTCTACCTTTCTGCATATTACTTAAAATATACCGGCGATCTCATGTAATCACAAAACAGAACGACATGTAAGCATTCGAAAAGAATAGTAACACTTGCAAAAACTCCGTATTTTATTTTGCCTTTATGCGCACAATAAATCTTGTGACAATGGAAAGGGGGAGGGAGCAATCAGTACCTTTCGCTCTTTGTAAAATGCTATGAACTAGGCGGGACTCCTTAACATAAAGAGAAATACAAAAGGGCGAATTACAACCATGCCTACATTTCAACGTGTTCTTGACGTATCGTACAATACGAATATTTGTTCATCGCTTATCTTACCAAACGTCTAGGTAAACACCCAGCTAGTTTATTTTGCAACATTGACGTAAACCCTGGTTCCTGTTGTCGTCTGCGACGTGTCGTTGCCGACTCCGTCCGTCTACTTTGGAATTACACAATATTCGGATTATTTTGGACTACAACGTTGACAAATGCCATAAATTACGGATCATTTTTAATATTACGAAACAACTGTGTTACTTACCAAAATCATTAAATGCCATTTCACTGATGTGATCTGCTCTCACGACGAAAATTGTCTCCGGAGGAACCCACAATGCAACGCGAGACACCAGATGAACATCGAGCAGCGTTTCCTGCTACCGTAACGTAACGAAGGTCTGCACACGACTAGAATTTAATATTTAATTTACTTTCTTGTAAGTTAGAAACATTTCTATATGCAGGAACAAACTGTTAGATGATTAACTTCTATTTTATTCCAATCTTTTGCGTTGTTTTCCCAATTTCTCTCTCTCCATGTCTATATCACCTAAGCTTATCTTCTTATTCTGAATTTAAATTTAAATACCTACTTCATTCGGTAACGCGTCTGACTACCATGTGATCAGCATCACTCCCCTGACCGCCTTTACCCCTCAGGGTTTCCCCCAGGTACCCATGTCATTCGACGCTGGGTGGGCGCTGGGGCCGCTTCCAACGTTAGAAAAGTTCCCGGATTTGAACCGGCCGGGGTTCGAACCCGGGACCTTGAGCATGGTAGTCAGACGCGTTACCGACTGAGCCACCGCGGCCACTTGTTATATTCAGTACCATCAAATATTCAGTTCTGCACTCACAAACAAGATTTTTTTTTTTTTTGAGAAATTAAACCATAAATGTATGTAAAATGTGTTATCCAACGCCATCATTCTTGAAGTACACAACCAGATGGAAAACAGACAGGGACCTCCCCGAAGGGTAGTGGGTAACACGATCGCCTCGAAATAAAAGGTGCTAGGTTCGATTCTGGTATAAACTATATGAGATGCCCAGCAGAAGATTTATTGGAGTTATATTCCCATATTACAGATCCATCACCGCATTTGAAACCCTAGCATGGAAGTGCCAGGGTTAAAGAAAAGGGAAGGAAGTCTGTAGTTCCGATGTTTCAGTTATCTTGGCGCAAGTATACACCGCTCAAGGATATGTCGGCGTCTATGTTACATTATGATAACTGAAATAACTTCCTGCACTTGCACTGCTAGCTGAAAATATCATTTCTAATCGTATCCTTGCACATGTTTCTCCGTTTCTCTCTCCCACTCAACACGGTTTTCTCCCTCATGCTTCCTGTGATACAAACCTTGCTTGCTTGCTTACCAAAGCAGTTAACTGCCTGAATGCCAAGCAAGACATGGATGTCGTATACTTAGACTTTTCCAAAGCCTTTGACTCTCTCTCTCACACGCAACTCATCCACAAATTATCGAATAGATTCAATATTCACGGAGCTCTTCTTAAACTACTTTCATCTTACTTGCACAATAGAAAGCAAAAGGTTATCTTATCTGGTTGCTCTTCGTCGTGGCTCCCTGTAGTTTCCGGTGTGCCCCAAGGAAGTTCTCTGGGGCCCCTGTGTTTCTCTCTCTTCATGGATGACATTCACGAATATATTTCTTCCGAATGTTCAGTATTATTGTATGCTGATGACTGCAAATTATTCCGAAACATTACCTCACCTCAGGACACATGCTACATCCAAGACAATCTCAAACACATTGAACGCTGGTGTCAAGACTGGAATCTCAAATTAAATCCGGATAAATCTGTTGTCATGAGGTTTACCCTAAAATCCAATAACACAGTGCCATCCTACAAGTTATGCAACCAGGTTATTCCGTTCGTACGACAGCACAAGGATCTTGGTGTCATTTTTGATAGCAAACTGACTTTCAACCATCACATAGACTACATAACTTCGAAAGCGATGAAAACACTTGGACTAATTTACAGATTTACAGACATAACTCACGTTTCTGCCCTCAAAACCTACTTTACAATGTGTGTTGTTCCTATTCTTGAATATGGCTCCTGCATTTGGTCAATGGCATGTGAAAGCAATTTAAAGAAAACAAACAAAGTAGTAAGTTTCTTCGTCAGAATAGTCAAACACAGATGCCCAGCCCTTGCAAACTTCTCCAAACAAGAAATTCTATCCACTCTACAAATTCATGACCTTTCTCTTCGCCGTCAACTCTCAGATTTAACACTACTCTTCAGAATCATTAATGGACAACTTTTCACCAGCGAACTCTTGCCACTTCTTAATATCAGAATCCCACGTCCCAACAGTAAATGCAACAACTTCTTTTACATTAAATCTTCAAGGCTATCCTTAGAACAAAGATCACTTCTCTACAGGCTACAAACCATTTACAACTCATTAAAAGACGCTCCGGGCTTCCATTTATCAAAGCAGACTTACAGAACGGCGTGCATAAAGCAGCTGAAGTATAAATAATATTATTCTTGATCTAGTTGTTATTATTCTTGTTATATATGTATATGTGTGTGTATGTGTCCATCTTATTATTTTGTTTATTTCTTTTCCGGTTGATATCCTGATGTAAAATGGATTTTTCTGTATTCAGGACTTTTCAAATAAATAAATAAATAAATAAATAAAGACAACATCCATTTCTATAAAATTATATTCTCAGTACGAACATGGTTTTTAATATTGCGTAATGATTACTTATTGTTACACACACACACGTGCGCTTGCAATATCACAGTAAACCACCAATATTATTTATAATAGGGAGTGTGTTTACGGAGGGCGCTCAAGTATCAACCCTTCTTCCACGTATTACACCGTGGACTGCATTGCTGAAGATTAATTTAGGCTCCGGTAAGTGGATCCACAGCCAGTGAAATCCTATGACGGGTTCTGTTTTGTGTTGTCAATGCTCCTTCGTGATTTTCCTTTCATCTTGGCATCATTCATCCTCAACGCTGCGATTAATGCCACAGATTTTGAGAACTAGGTATTATCGTAGGAATAAAAGGGGAGGATAAGAATGAAGCAAAAGCAGTAAATGTATCCACAATTTTCAAGTTCTTCCCTGCAATATGCTTAAATTCACTTTTCTTGTTTTTATTATTATTTTTGTTTTACCTTTGAATAAAGCATTTTTCCTATAATCAGTTTCATCTAGCTACTATTCATCATATTCGTTGCGATTAACCGAATGTAAATAAAGTGTCGCAAAAATAAGAAAAATACAATAAAATACCGATACAATCAAGTCAATACTTGTGCCATCAAGTGAAGTGCCTACGTGTATTTTCATAATTTTGGGTGCCTATTTGCCTGCCGTTTTAAAAGTTTTTAGCATCTATAAATCTACACCCCTGCTCATTACTCTAAGAAACAATAGCACTACGTGCTTTGTAGTACTGAAGGATGAGATACTCGGAAGGCAGTTTCATCTTGACGTCAGAGAAACCCTCCTACGGTTGTAAACACACGAGGGTGGAAAAGAGCCCAGTTGATCTTCTGGCTTCTGGTCCTGAATGCCGACGGGACGTTTTGTCCGTTTCTTTTCATCTTTCCTCACTTTGGCCACACCCTAAATGCAAGTGAGCGGGGCGGTACACCCTCAAATTTGTCTCTGTCAGCCTCAACACAATGTACTCTCTGAAGAAATAGTTTATGACGGGAAATCGGTAGAAAATTTGTTTCGCAAATAATATAAATATGCCGCTGTTCGGAATTTGGACTGGTAACCTAAGAAAGAAAAAAGTGGCAAATGCAAACCCCCATTACCCGCCCCCCCTCCCGTGAAGGAGTGGTTAGCACATCGTGCTACGATACAAGGGGTCCCGAGTTCGAATCCTGGTCTGAGCATGGGTGTTTGTGAGTGTGCATTCATCAATTTCATCATATCATCACTCATCACGATTGCTATTTTTTCTGAGTACAGTGTTAACCCTCTAGAGTGCATTATCCACTTTAATATACGAGAGTTGATTTTAATTTAGCAACGTCTGTCTGTCCCTCATTCTCTCTATCTCATATATATATACACACACACATATATATACTATATAATTTTGCTTGTTGTTGAATTTCCTAATGGTTTGATAGAGAAATTTCTGTTTGGGCCCCCCCAAACTGATCAACCTAGCTACGTCCCTGCTCAGTAGATATGAGTACACGGGCTCGAATGGAAGAGTTGGCTTGAAGCATACGAACGACCAACAGCCACATTTAGACGCAGAATTTTACTGCTGCTATAGCGCTACAATTTTCGTTCTGTAACTTTCTTTTACTGCGCTATTCTCCCTACAAACCTATCTGCGATATGTTCGATTGTGAATGACTACTGATTCTAAAATCAGGTCTACCATTTCAACTGCTGAAAATTGGTGGTTAACATATTGAGCTAATAAAGCTCCAAGTAAAAATAATAAAAAATGGGGGGCCTCCACAAGACATTTTGCCCAGGGGCCTCCACAAACCTTGATACGGCCCTGTATGTGACTCGAACCCAGAACCTTCGATGGCGTAAGTCAATGGTATCAGATAAACAACCATAGAGGAACACAGTAAATTTTCTAATTGGTTAAAATAAATATTGCTTCCTTTCTTGATGTCATACATACTGCCACGGATTCTGAGTTTGATTCACGAATATTTTGGTTAGTGTTGCCCACGGGACGAGACGGGACAGGCTTTTAAAAATTCGAGACGAGACGAGGTTGACCATGTGTCATAAGACAAACGAATATTTTCGAGACGAGACACCATTTCCACGAGACTCCACGAGACGAGACAGGCCAAAGTCTCGTCTCGTGGGCAACACTATTTTTGGTTCATTTTTATAACAAGTACATACATAGACCATATAGCAATAACACTTTTTATTTCATTTCAACAATATTCAGTCGGACTCCGTGGCCGAGTGGTCAGTCTCGCGCCTAGCGCGGAACAGGTAGGTCGTGCTGTACGAGCTCTGTGCTTTGAGGAAAAGTGAAAGTTCAGCGCGATATCGGTACGTACGTGTGGGAGAGGGTGTGCTGTTGAACTGTGCTAGTGAAGAATTGGACAAAAGTAAAATATAGAATGGATCGCGAAAATACGATACAAATCAGTTTTGAAACGGGAACTTTGAAACCTAGTCCTTTGGAAGTACATGAATTTATTCATGATAAATTCAAACTGAGTGTGGATGAAATTGCAGCCATACAAATTCCCACGACGATTAAATGTGTATTTTTGAAATTAGTGCGTCCGGGAAAAATGAGAAAAATATTAGAAGAAAATACTGGTGAAGTGAATTTTTATTATAGTAGTGGAGCTGTGACACAAGTGAAACTGAGTGATGCGAATCGAATTATGAAGCCGGTTCGAGTGTTTAATCTTCCTTTGGAAGTGCCAGAACGACAAATTCGTGAAAAACTGAGTGAATATGGGACAATCGATGAATTGAAAGCAGAAACTTGGAGTGACAAATTTAGGTACAAAGTGTATAATGGGGTGCGTCAGGTTTTGATGGCAATTAAGAAGCCAATTCCCTCCTTTGTGAAAATAGGCCAATATACGGCACATGTAGTATATAATGGTCAAATCCCGACTTGTGAATGGTGTGGTAGTAGTGATCACATGCGGTTTAATTGTACCTTACGGAAACCAACAGTGTTCAAAGTCATGGGTCGTGCAGTTCGGTCCTATAGCGAAGCAATTGCACCGTCTACATCTACACACGAAGATATAAATGTGAGTCAAGAATCAGCACAACTGACTGTGATAGAAGGGCTTCAACAGGGAAAACATATACAGGAAGAGAAAAATATTCACAAGAATGATCAACAAACTTTGACCAAGGAAGGAACTGAAGAAAATATGCAAGACCAACCAAAAGAACCTGTGTTAAATGTTCAACTTACACGACAAAGTGAAGAAATGTCCCTGGATACTATGGAGCAGAAGAAGGGTGGACCACTAAGACGACAAGAAGACATAACTAAAGTGCAAGAGGAATCGAGTGATGAAGTGCTACAGAGCAACAAGGAGAGGAAGCAGAATCAGACCAAGCAAAAGGACTTCAGACAAGAAGCTAAACAGGAAAAAGATTCGGAAACTGATAGTGAAAGTGGAAGTGTCCAAAGTAGTACGGGTCGTTCGGTTTCCGGCTCACAAAAACGACCAAAGAGTATAAGGAAAGTGTCAGGCAGCAATCGGACGAAAAGACGATCATTGCGACATGTAAAAACAAATGTCCAAGACATGGTTATTGATCCAAGTCCGATAGGCCATGAAAGTTTGTGAATACTGGATACAGGTAATCACTTTAAGATTAGAAAATAGTATTATTTGGAATGAATATTTTTATATGGACTGTCAGAAAGTTAATGATATTGTATTGCGTGGTGGTAGATATTTATGGATTAAGCTATACAAAGGGAAGGGGTATTTCCTCCCCCCCCCCCTACTAAAATAATATTGTTAGTGTGTTTGTTAATTTTTGGTGTATAACATTCGGGGCATATAAAAATAGTGTAAGAATTATTACTCTTAGATGGGGCAAAGGTGGAAGTATAAGTATTGGGAATACCCAATCCCAAAAATTTTGTTCATAGTATTTATGATGACGACCCTTCGTTTTGCTACAATAAATATAAACAAAATGAAATCCCTTACAAAACAGGCGGCGTTAGAGGACTTTATTATACAAGCATCATTAGATATTGTATTTCTCCAAGAATGTGGACAAATGAATTTCAATTTTTCCCCAACGATAAGAGTTCATAATAATGCAAATTTCCAATCGACAGGAACAGCTTTGTTAACACGTAATACGGTTCCCCTCACAAATGTGGTATGTCATCCTAATAATAGAATCATATCAGCAAAAGTTGCAAATGTATGGATATATAACATATATGCTCCATCCGGGTCACAGTGTAGAAAACAAAGGGATGAGTTTTTTGCGCAGGAAGTTGCTGTTGAAATGCAGGGTAGGAGAGAACACATAATATGTGGGGGAGATTTCAATTGTGTATTGTATCCGCAGGATCAAAGACCTGGATTTAACACGTCGAATTCATTGCAAAAATTAGTAACTGGCTTTAACTTCACAGATGTCTGGAGTGACAAATGTTTTGGGCAGAGGGGTTTCACGTATATACGTGACAATTGTGCATCCCGTTTGGATAGATTTTATGTCACACCCACATTACGTCAGAACGTAAAGTCCATCAGTATAACACCTACATGTTTTTCAGATCACAGTGCTGTCATTATGATGATAAATGTGGACATTCCAATAGTCCCGAGAGGGTACGGTTGTTGGAAATTAAATGCTTCAATTCTTAATGAGAAAAATTTCCAACAAGCATTTAATGACCAATGGTCCAGATGGATAACACACCGTCTGAGGAGGATAGATATAATCCGCTGGTGGGAGGAGATTCTCAAACCGGGTATAAAAAGATTTTGTATCAGTTACTGTAAGGAACGGTCGAGAGAGTGGACAAATAAATATAATTTTTACTACAGGGTATTGCGTGAACAAATTCAGCAAGCAACAGACGGAAAAAAAGTGCAAACTGAAGTCAAACGTATACAAGCTGTATTGTTAAAAATGACTGCAGAAAGGCGTCAAGGGGTCAAAATTCGTAGTAGACTTCCTCATTTTGACAACGATGAGGTCGCCTCTATCAGCCATGTAATTCATGAAAGAAAAAATGCTAAAAGACAATGTATTAGTGAAATATTTGTTAATGGGGGAACAAAGATCAATTCAGCCCCTGAAATACGTAATTGCATTTATAATTATTTTGAGCAACAATATTCCCAACCAGCGTCACATAATGGAGCTTTAATGGATGAATTGGCATCCGAATCAGAGGTTTTTACAGATGAAGAAAGTGAAAACTTAAACAAAGAATATACAAGTGAGGAAGTGTTTCGAGCGGTTAAGGTAGGGCAATCATTTTCAGCTCCTGGTTGGGATGGGATACCCAATAAGTTTTATCAAACCTTTTGGAAATTGATGGGTCAAACAATAACGGATTGGATAAATGCAGTGTTTAGCAAGTATCAAATGGGTAAATCTTCCAATACGGGTATTATAATTCTAATCCCAAAATGTCCAAAACCAAGCGAACCTGGTCATTATAGACCCATCACCCTCCTTTGTACGGATTATAAAATATTGGCGCGATGTATGCTTGGCAGACTTATGCCTTATGTTGACAAATTAGTAGGAGAGGATCAATATGTTTTTGGTTTAAATAAGAAAATCACAAATGTTTTACAAACGATGCGTGAAATAATTACATGTTATAGACTACAGAACAAAAACCCTGAAAATGCTATATTAGCATTAGACTTTGAACGTGCTTTTGACACGATAAATCATGAATATCTATTTAACGTTTTGCAGGGCTACGGTATACGTGGACATTTTCTTTCAGTATTTAAAAGTCTTTATAGTCATGCAACAGCAAAAATTCAAATAAATGGTTTTCTGACAAAAGAACTCTATATTTATAAAGGTGTAAGGCAAGGAGATCCTTTGTCGATGTTAGCGTTTTGTATTGCACTGAGACCCATTCTGTGTGAAATAGGCCGAAAAGTTCAAGGAATTAACATACACTCTACTACCATTAAGGTGTTAGCGTATGCTGACGATGTTACTGTATTAATAAATGAACAGTCTGATATTGATGAAACATGTCAAGTATTACAGAAATTTGGAAAATGGTCGGGATTAAAAATAAACCAAGAAAAATCGTCCATTTTGAATTTAAATTTGGTTCATTCTCACTCGCAGCGAGGTAATTTTAAGGTTGTACAAATGATACGTATACTAGGTATAATATATACACACTCTATTCAAAGTATGATCCAATTAAATTATGATAGAGTAATAACTGGGGTTAAAGCTATATTACAAACAAATAAATTTCGCAGCCTTAGTTTACAGTCAAGGGTGACCTTTGTACATGTCTATGCACTGTCAAAGGTATGGTACATGGCAAAAATCCTTCCACTACGGAAGTTAGATATAAATAAACTTAAGAGTGCAGTAAATTGGTTTATTTGGAATGGTCAGATATTGAGGGTGAAACATGTATTACTTTGTTTGCCTTTTGCCGAGGGAGGAATGAATCTTGTGAATATAGAACTCAAATGCCAGGCCTTACGTATTCAAGCTGACACGCAGACATTGATTCAGCATCCACTCAGCCTCACAAGTAAAGTTTTGAGAAGCGCTTTGGACTATATTTCACTAGAGGCTCCTATTGATATTACTAGACTGGTAGACACTTTATGGTATTTTAAGTCAACAATAGTGGATATAAGTTATGCCCTATTACAATCTCTGATATTAACAATACCAGTGACATCGGAAATATATCGCAGACTATGTAAACTAGAACAACCAACATGTAAAATTATTGAGCAAAATCCCAGAATGAAGTGGAGAGAAATATGGAATAATATTCAGGCTCACCATCTTACATCACGAATCCGATCAGCATGGTATATAATTGTCCACCAAAAATTAATCACTGGAGAGAGACTCTATGATCTTAAATTAATAAATACGCCAATGTGTGCCAAATGTAATGTATCTGATAGTTTAATCCATAGACTGAGTGAATGCCAAATAATAGAAACATCATGGCTTTATATAAGGAAACTTGTGAGTACTATTTGTCGAACATCAGTGTATAACATCTCTGTAGATATTCTTTTATATCCAGCTTTTGAATATTACCCAAAAACTAAACGTAAAAGTGTACAATGGCTCCTAGGACACTATGCCTATTTCCTATCGACATATCGGCAACCAGATTTTAATATACAATTTGTAAATTACGTCCATCAAGAATACCACAGGATACCTGACTGTAAAAGAAATAGATTGTATGCTAATTTTCTTACTGTAATGTTTACTTGCCCAATGAGTTGAAATGTAAATTGCAAATGTAATGTAATAAATTGCAAAATGTAATAAAAAAAAAAAAAAAAAAAAAAGTGGTTAGCACATCGCGCTGCGATGGTAGGGGCCCCGGGTTCGAATCCCGCTCGGGCTGGGTTGTTTGTAAATGTTCATTCATCAATTTCATCACTCATATTCAGTTGAATATAATTGAAATTGCCCTCAGTAATTTCCACAGGTGTAACTAATGGTGAGTCTAGGAGTTCGGGCCCTTTGACTTTCATCGGCGCCCAATATTCCGCAAATTATCATTAGACATTGAAATTTTTCATTTCGCATTTACATAACTAATTTGTACACAAAAATTGACAACTTGGACTCCCCCCAAAAATAATAAACTCCTAGTTATGCTATTGTTAACTGCTGGCCTCCCCCGATGTCGTTGTGGTGACGTCATCGCCATTTAATCAAGGTGTACTGGATGCTATACCTGGTGAAGGCACATAGCGCTTCGGATCTTAATTTAAATTTAGGTCCAGTCCCAATTAGTCTATCTGTGTATAAAATGGACTTTAAACGCAAACCATTTCGCTTTATGGTAACTTCTGAAAAATCAAGCAGATAAGAACAGAATAAATGTGAAATAGAGGAGAAACGTAAAATGAGAAAGAAGCATATCAAGACAGAAAAAGAAAGAAGAGGATGAAATGTTAAAAAATCATCAACAAAAGGGTAGAAAAAGAATTCAGTATAGGAAAATAAAAACGCAGAAGGGAAAACACTAACTTTCAATGATAAAGAATTGCTAAAGTGAAGATAGTACAAGATAGGGAGAAGGAAAGCAAAGAGGAGCAAAAGAGATTACGGGAGGAAATAAGGGGTAGAGAGAGGGGATATAACGACAAGAAAATTAACTGAAAAAAATTACAAGCAATGGAAACGATAGGAAGATAAGCATGCAGTATTTTATTAGAATAGAGAGTCGAATGATTTTGCCCTAGTCCACGGAGCAAGTGAATTCCCCTTCCCCTTTAACCGTCTTGTGGTGGCTCATGTTAGTAACTTACACAGGAATCGTAACGAAAGAATGAAACCTTCCTTTTTTGTTGCTCCTGTATAATTGTCCCACACTAACCTCGAATACAGTTATTATCCACAGACCCCAAATCCCCTAATATTCCACAAAATTTCCTCAACACCCTCTAAAATGCTCACACATTGCACAGTGGTATATATATATCCCACTTTAAACTGTCCTCCACGTTGGCGCCTTCGCCTTGTAATCAAGGGGTCCCAGGTTCGATACCCGGTGAAGGCACATAGTGGTTCGGATTCCACTTTATATTGTAGGTCCAGACCGGATTAGCCTTTCTGTGCATAAAGTGGACTTAATACAACAATTCACTCACCCCACTTTAAACTGTAGGTCGTCCAGTACCGATTAGCCTATCTGTGCATAAAGTGTACTTAAAACAACAATTCATCATCTAAAATTTTCAGCAACGGCCAATCTATGGTAATATTGGCTCTAAATTTACCCTTACATCACCCTAAATACGAACTTACACACACACACACACACTTCCCCCACATGAAAAATTATGGATAAACCATTGCTCAAAATGCCATGCAACTTGATAGGATCAAACAGTAGTGACATATGCAATGGAAGCTATGGTGTGCGGCTTTAGATCCCCCAATACAACAGTATTATGCCTGTTAATTTCAATGTACGTACTTTGAAAAAAAAGGAATGTTTCACAGCTCAGCCACTGGGGAGAGGGGAGCAAGGGTTATCATTTAAATTAACCACCGAAATAGCCTACACGAGATATTTGCACATGCAGAATTACTCCCTCCAGTCTTGCGTTGCAGGGTTACGGTTTTATAAGTTTCATAGCGTCCTCAGACACTTTGAAAGAGCAGACGTGGGGTATAACATTCTGTTAGTGCCGAAACGCTAAATATTACAACATCTTCATTCATCCAACATTTGTTTTCTTTGAAAGCTGAGCCAAAGGTTGATACAACTGCTCTCAACGCCGCCTGAGCTCAGTTACTAAAATCTTATGTTTATTTAGAAAATTCATAGTATAAATGCAAAGCTGAAAGAACGCACAATTCGAAAACATACACAAACACACACACGCACGCACCGTTGCCTGTGGAGTGTAAGGGGTGACCTTCCACGTAGTACACCCAATTGTCAACCTCACTTCCGTAGTAGCCTGGACTGCTTTTTGCAGACTAACGAGGCTCTGGCGACTGACCCTATGGCCAGTATAATTCTATGTTGTCCTGTGTTTTGTATTTATATGTGCTGAGTGCCATTAAAGGAACAGCCTCAGCTTTTAATTAAGGTAAGAATATTTTAATCCTCAGGAACGTGTTTTATTATAGTTATGGTAAGGGGATGGGCCCCCATATAATGTGACGGGTGCAAAATAACCTAAGTGCTGACTCACCAAAATTTTTAATTTCAATCAATCAACCAACCCTGCCTGTACCCTCCTCCAACCAAGCACGCTCGAGTCTGGGAGTCTGGAACGAGTACGACAGACCGAAAGTGGTCCCATATGTAGAGCTTTAACAAGAAGGTTATCGATAGGTACCGGGTTCAAATTATGTAAGCGGTCACTTGTTGATTGGAAACTTCTGGGAGTTATAACTCGCACAGAAGCTGCAAATGCAGAACAGAGATACTAATGAAACACTAAACAGTGCGGCAATAATGAGCAGGATGTCTGTTAGGATGGCATCGAATTCGCGAGACGAGACGAAACTTGGCAGTGTCTCGTCTTGGGTTACGAGGGTTGTTTGAAAAGTAAGGTAAACGAAGCAGAGATGGCAGCACCATAATCGAAATAGATGCACGGTCGATAAGTTTGATCCTTCAAACGATTCCTTGAAGAGTTTCAGCCCAGTGCGCTGTGAGGTTATTGTTTATAAAATGATTTCTCCTGGTCTGAAAAATAGCCGTTCACAGCATGAATCACATCATCGTTATCTCAAAAATCGTTGTCCTCGGAGCCATCTTTGAGGTTAGGGAACAGGAAGTCAGAGGGAGCTAGATCGGGCTAATAGGGCGTGTTTGGGATAGATTAGTTGAATTTGAATTTGAATTTAAAATTTTGGGTGCGTCAGCACTAAGGCTATTTTGCACCCGTCACATTATACGGGATCCAGCCCCTTATCGTTTCACATAACAACTCTAACGTTGCAGAACTAAAATCATAAAATATTAAAATATTCTGACTTTCGTTAAAAGCTAAGGCTGTAAAGGGGCACTCAGCACACATAAGGACAAAACAACAGGACAATACAAACAAAATTATACTGGCCATGGGGCCAGTCGCCAGAGCCTCGTTAGTCTTCAGTCCAGGGTGTACTAACGTGGAAGTGAGGTTGACATTTGGGTGTTATATGTGGAAGGTCACCCCTTACACCCCGGGATAGATTAGTGTATGTATTATTATTTGTGTTATCAATGTGTGAAAATTTGTGTATCTTAAGTATTCATTATACTTGTCGCCACTAGGTGGCAGGACAGTGCAGACTCTGCTTCGGAGACTGTGCAGGGCGTGGTACATATCGGGAAATACCCGCACGGTACGAGAGAACATCGAGAGACGTTGCTACACGGTGGTCGACTCCATTCCAATGTAGTCTAGTGTCAGTGTACATTAAATAGTGTATATAATCAGTCCAGTGTTTAAATAAGAAACGCAACATTTTATGGTCATCTCCGGGCAGGATTAGTTTACCAAGTGAACAATCTATGTGAGATATGACGTGTTACGCATCAGAACAAACGTCTCAACTCGCCCGCCATGGAAAGAACGAGTGTTTTCGCGCGGTGTCGAAGTGACTTTGTATGCAGTGTTCCAGTTACAGAAGTGTACTGACATTCGTACTTACGTCAATATATGGTTGCATGTTATGTGCTCAATCGTAGAACTTTCTGTGTCACAGTACTTATTACGTATTACGTGTAATTTTCGATCACAACGGTTACGCGTGTGGTTTGAACAGACATTCCGTATCGTTATCGTGCGTACGTCGAATGTTTTGTTAGAAGACCGAGTTATACACGGTAGTATTCAGTGGACAATAAGTTATCTGTTACGATGACTCAACACGGGACTGGGTATCATAAATTTGGACAGTTTCGAGCATCCACTACAGTATCCTGCTGTCGGCTGAAGTGACGTCATCGCCAACACTCAGGGAAGCTTCAGATCAAGGTCAGTAGTTAGCTAGGCTCGCACCATATTTTGTTTACTCTTTCCTCACGTACTATTTCCTACATATCTTGCCCTCTTTCCTTCGCGATGGATGAAGAAGAGAAAAGAGTGTTGATACGTAGGAGAGCTGGATTTAGGGGCCAGTTAACACGAACACAAGCATTTGTCAATGCCTTTGAAGATACGGGGGAAGTTCAAGAAGTAAGGGTCCGTTTACAGAATTTAACACCTTTGTGGGAAAAATATGATGAAGTTCAAACACGTTTAGAAGTAGAAGATATAAACGAAAATCATGAACCTCACAGGGAGGATTTTGAAGAAGTTTACTACAAGGTACGGGGTAAAATGGAATCCATTATAGAGAAACATAAACAAGCCCAAGCTGCACCTACAGATAGATCGGATGTTGTAAACAATGCTTCATCATTAGGCACCAAACACATCAAATTACCCAAGGTATCTTTACCACCTTTCACGGTAACTATCAGGATTGGTTAGCATATTCAGATGCATTTCAGGCTATGGTTCACACAAATGACAATATTCCTAAAATACAGAAATTCCACTACTTACGTTCATCATTAGAATCTGAAGCAAGAACACATATCGATACTTTACCCATGACCGATTCAAATTACGATATTGCATGGCAATTGTTGAAAGATAGGTATGAGAATAAACGACTGATAGCAGCAAGTCATGTCAATAACATCTTGCATGTGAAAGCAATTAACAAGGAAAATGCCACAGAATTACGTCAGTTCATCAATGACGTCACCAGTAACTTAAATGCTCTTCGAGCCCTTGAATTACAAACACCGTTAGAAGATGTTATTTTGATACATCATTTTTTGGCTCAACTAGATTCTCACACAAGAAGGAATGGGAATTAAGCCATACAGATCAGTCGTTCCCTACACTAAAGGAACTGTTCACCTTTCTAGAACAAAAATGTCAAGCTTTGGAATCAATGAAGTCTGTTCACGTAAACAAAAATGTCAATGAAAACAAGGTTAGCCCTAAACAGAAACACATCCGTCAGTCAAATTCTTACCTGACAACTACAAATACACAATGCTATTTCTGTAAATTAGCACATTCCTTATATTCATGCAAGTCTTTTGCAGGCGCAAGTTTGAAGCAGAAACAAGAGTGTGTGCGCAACAACAAACTTTGTTATAATTGTCTCAGATCGAATCATAATTTTAGGAACTGTACTTCAGGTAATTGTAGACGCTGTGGATTGAAACACAATTCACTGTTGCATCCAGACGAAGGCGGTAAACGAGGAGGTCCTCTAAGGCAAGACCAACCAAGGAATGACTCACCAGACACGAGGAATGAAGCTGCAAGGACAACTTCAGTACAATCTTCATACTGCACATTTAAGAGTAAACCAAGATCACACGTTCTGCTATCAACAGCTTTAGTAGAAGTCATCGATTCTAGAGGACAGCCACATACATGTAGAGCTCTCCTGGACAGTGGGTCTCAGTCAAATTTCATCAAGGAAGATCTTGTTCAGAGACTACAGTTGCGAAAGCAGAAAAATCATATTCCGATCAGAGGAATCAATAATGTTTCATCGGAAGCCAAGCACAGTGTAGACATTCAGCTACGCTCAAAAGTGTCAGACTTCCAGACTTCACTTACTTGTCTGATACTCCCACGCATCACAAGGAACGTACCTTCTCAAGTTATTCATCATGAACATTGGAACCTACCAACAGACATTGAGTTAGCAGATCCAGATTTCTACAAACCAGAAGGGATAGATCTACTAATTGGATCGGAACTTTACTTGCACTTACTTCTTCCTGAAAGGCAAACGAGAGATGAAAACTATCCAGTTCTTCAAAATACTGAATTAGGTTGGATTTTAGCTGGTCGGATGGAACAGCCTGTAGAACCTAGTACACCCACAGTAGTATGTTTTGTACGCATGGAGGATAATTTGGATTGTCAATTACGGCGTTTTTTCGAGTTGGAGTAAATGTTCTCAAAACCAAAAACAGCTGAAGAAGTAGCTTGTGAAAACCACTTCAATCAACACACCACCAGAGAAGAAACAGGGCGTTTCATTGTTCGTCTCCCATTTCGATCAGATCATACAGAGCTAGGACATTCATACAACCTGGCATTATTCAGATTACATCAGTTAGAGAAGAGGTTTCAACAACAACAAAACGATATATTGATGGTCGGTCCAACCACACATGACGATCTTCAGACTATAGCTCTTCGCTTCAGAACGCACAAGGTTGTATTTACGGCAGACGCCGAGAAGATGTTCAGACAAATCCTGATTCATCCAGATGACACTAAGTTTCAACGCATACTTTGGAGAAATTCTACAGATATGCCAGTACAAACGTTCGAGCTCACAAGAGTCACATTTGGTTTGTCATCATCACCGTTTTTGGCGACCAAAACATTGCAGCAGTTAGCTGAAGAGGAAGCAACCAAGTTCCCGAATGCATCCAAAGTTTTACAACGAGATGTTTACGTTGATGACCTCCTCACCGGAGCTAACAGTATTGAAGAAGCTAGACAATTGCAAGGAGAACTAATCGATTTACTGAATTCAGCAGAATTCACTTTGAAGAAATGGTGTTCTAATCATCCAGAACTTCTTGAAGCAGTACCAGCTACTCATAGAGAAATGCAACTACCATTTTAGTTCGACAAGGAAGCAAGCGTCACGGCTTTAGGCCTCACGTGGGAACCAGCAACAGATAAATTGCAAGCAAATAACAAGGAGATAGTGTCATGTTTTGAAGACAACATCACTAAACGACAAGTAGCTTCTATTGTCGCATCATTCTTTGATCCTTTGGGACTAGTGAGTCCAATAGTAATTTCTTACAAGATATTTCTACAACAATTATGGTTCCATAACATGGAATGGGACGATAAGTTACCAGAACAACTCAACATGGAGTGGAAACGTTTGTTTCAACAGCTACCAAACATTAATCAGATACAAGTTAACAGATTTGTGCTAGTTCAAGGAAAAGTGGTTGACATTCAACTCCACGGATTTTCAGATGCATCGCAAGTTGCATATGGCTGTTGTTTGTACCTTAGATCAACAAATGACAATGGTGAAACCACTGTACATTTACTTTGTTCACGTTCGCGTGTGGCACCTATAAGAAGGATCACTCTTCCTCGTCTTGAATTGTGCTGCTGCTTTGTTGCTGGCGAAACTAACACACAAGGTGTTACAACTACTACAATTGGAAGTCAGTAGAATCAATCTGTGGACCGATTCGAAGATTGTACTGGGGTGGCTTGCATCACCTGCAAGACGATGGAAAACCTTTGTAGCGAATAGAGTTTCACAAATTCAAGAATGTACTAAGCCTCAGTACTGGAAACATGTAGTGTCAGCACAGAACCCCGCAGATTTAATCAGCAGAGGGACAAATGTAGACTCACTACACACCTCTCAAATGTGGTTTCATGGCCCTGATTGGCTATCACTTCCAGCAACAGCATGGCCTTCGAGTCCAACATCGTCAAGGGATGATGACTTCGAACTCGATGAACTTGAAGAACAAAGAACAACTACAGTAAGTCTAGTCACAAATGCACCAAAAATAGAATTCATCAGCAGATTTTCGTCGTTATTGAAATTTCAAAGAGTGATTGCATATTGTTTGAGATTTCTACACAATGCTAGGAACAAACAAGAGAAATACATAGGATCATTGTCAGCAAGTGACTTAAGATCAGCATTGCACACTTGCATTAGAAGCGTGCAACACGAAGTTTATGGCAAGGAAACACGAGAATTGTCTTCTAACAGTCAGGTGTTAAAGGATAGTAAACTTTCAGACTTGCATCCTTTCCTCGATGACAAGCAAGTACTCAGAGTTGGAGGAAGACTTAGACACTCGCAGCTACCATATGATAGCAAACATCAAATCATATTGCCACCGAAACATCATTTAACTAAATTGATCATTCTTTCAGAACACCACAGGCTATTACATGCAGGACCGCAACTCCTTATATCTTCATTACGACAGGAGTACTGGATACCAAGAGCCAGACAAGTGGTCAGAGCTATTCTGCATAAGTGCCTCATTTGTTTCAAATTAAGAGCATCTATTTCCAACCAACTCATGGGACAATTACCACCATCCAGAATACAGTCCACTAGACCATTTCTAAACACTGGAGTTGATTACGCTGGACCAATTATCATCAAGCCGTCGATCACTAGAAGCAAATCAAGGTTGAAAGCATATGTAGCAGTATTTGTATGCTTTGCCACAAAGGCCATACACCTAGAATTGGTCGGAGATCTCAGCACCAAGTCATTCATTGCAGCTTTGCGAAGATTTACGGCACGCAGAGGAAAATGTTTGAACTTGTACAGCGACAACGGAAGAAATTTCGTCGGTGCCAATCGTGAATTACAAGACTTGAAGAATTTATTCGAATCATCAGTCTTTAGACGACCATGCATCTCAGGAAGGATTCAAATGGCATTTTCTACCACCCAATAGCCCAAATATGACTGGACTTTGTGAAGCAGGAGTGAAGTCCATGAAGCATCACCTGAGAAGAATCGTAGGGAACTCTGCTCTCACTTTCGAAGAACTTGAAACACTTTTAGTTCAAATCGAAGCCTGTCTTAACTCCAGGCCCCTCACAGTATTTTCACATGACCCTACATCTCCCAGTTTTATAACCCCTGGCCATTTCCTTATTGGTGCACCCCTAACTAGTTTTCCTGAGCCTAGTCTAACTAACATCAAAGAATCCAGTTTATCCAGATGGCAGAGATTGCAGCAGATGTACCAACAGAAGAATTTGGAACCAGGAACAGTGGTTTTAGTGAAGGAAGATCACCTACCTCCACTTACATGGAAACTTGCTATAGTTGAACAAGTGCATCCTGGTGCAGATGGACTAGTGCGTGTTGCAACTTTTCGCACTTCATCTTCAACCTATAAACGTCCAGTTAACAAACTAGTGCCTCTTCCAATAGATCATTAGTTGTACTTTTGTTGATCGACTCGATCAAGAGGGGGGACTATGTTTGGGATAGATTAGTGTATGTATTATTATTTGTGTTATCAATGTGTGAAAATTTGTGTATCTTAAGTATTCATTATACTTGTCGCCACTAGGTGGCAGGACAGTGCAGACTCTGCTTCGGAGACTGTGCAGGGCGTGGTACATATCGGGAAATACCCGCACGGTACGAGAGAACAGCGAGAGACATTGCTACACGGTGGTCGACTCCATTCCAATGTAGTCCAGTGTCAGTGTACATTAAATAGTGTATATAATCAGTCCAGTGTTTAAATAAGAAACGCAACAGGGCGAATGATCCAACAATTCGAACTTCAGTTCATGGGTTTTAGCCACAGAAACCATTGACGTGTGAACAGGTGCATTGTCCTTATGGTTTTGTCCATCATTTTTGAAAACAGTTACACGTTCACCTACTTCACGTGATCAAACAATAACCTCACAACGCACTGGGCTGAAACTCTGCAAGGGATCGTTTGAAGGATCAAACTTATCGACCATGCATCGATTTCGATTATGGTGCTGCAATTTCTGCTTCGTTTACCTTACTTTTCAAACGACCCTCGAATAAACATCCGTCTCAGCCTAAAGGTTAACTCTGTGTCCTTTTGAACCTCGAAATATATGTTATGAAAAACATACACAGCGCGGTCACCGCACAAACTTAGAGGAGGGCATTAAGGCACCTCATTTTGAGCTTTCCTGTATATATGCAACCAGACAGCATAGGCTTAGAAATCTACTATTGACTGACTTTATAATTAGCTAATTACTGTACTGTAAACATAAAAGGTATATATGACCATCATTAAATAATCGGATACTCGTAGATATCCACTTGATATGCCTGAATGAGAAGCATAGCAAATAAAATTTGGTTTAGGATTTTTTTTTCAAATGTCATACAAAAAATCTCTGTATCGTCTCGATTTTACAGAGGTATCTCTCGTTCTCGTCTCGATTTATACAAAGTTGCTTGCTACCATCACTAATGTCTATTGGCGTGCAGTGTTGCAATAACGTAATGACATCCAGACATATCGCGCCTGATGAGCATCTAAGTGTTGCAACCTCTTGTTTTAAAATTGATATTGTAAAAAAAATGATAAAGTTGAAATCATCAATGTTTACAAGAAAGAGAAATTTATAATCTCGAGACATGGTCATAAGGTTTGCAGATCAGTGACACAAAAAAAATTCACATATCGTGGACTGATAATGAAAACCAGCGTGGTAAGCGTTCTTTTTCAAACACATCCGCCTTGAAATTTAACTTAATGTCTACATTTTCGCAATTGTTTATACCTAATTTAACATTTAAGTCGTTTTATCATGACCGCATGTGAATATTTTAAACCATCTGGATTTATCTAAAAGTTACTAAATAAGATAATATTTACCAAATAGTATGATGTTAGAAAGACACATGTAAAATTTGTATATATTATAAAGTTCGTCAAACCTGCATGAAATTCAAAACTTAGTTTATTTGCCACCCTTAAAGGTATCAAATTGTGTACCGATAACCATTTATAATCTTGGTGACCGAGGTTGATACATTAATGGGTTGACACACAATACTGAGTGTTTCAGGGCGAGTTCTGACCATGTTCCTTTGTTCAGTATTTCTTCATCGATTTCGCGTAACTACTATTTCATTCTCATAGTCGCGATTAGTCAAAAGTGTAAGAAAGGGATACTGGAGAACAGAATTCAAAGTACGAATCTATCGCTGTGGATAGAAAATCTGTATCTGTACATCCCTAAAGTTATTCTTTTCTAAAAGCAATTGCTTGGCTTTATCTCTAGTTGAATATTCTTGAGTAAATGTTATATCACGGAAAGGGACCAATTTACACCAATTTTCTGTAAAAATAAACGCTTTTTTACGTTTTGATTAAATTGCGTTTAAAACAATAAAATAGCTTTTTTTAAAATTACAGAACAGGATCTTCGTCAACCATGTTCGGAGCTTCGGAATTGAAATGCTAAACATGACACTGCAATTGAATTACACAAGATGTAACTTCAAGTTAGTTATGTTTTGGTATCATGCATTTTCCGCCACCCTTTTATTTTTCAAAGGCCGATTGATACAAAAACAGTTCTCCTCGTATCTCTTTCCCCCCTAAAAGATCACTATTGTTTCCTGCCAAACGCCGCGCGTTTTCGGACAAACTATAGGATGCTCCCGAATCTACTGGATTCAAATCGGGATTTTTTCCCCCACTTTATCTTATTGTTCTTCTCCTGTCATCCATTCCATCTCCCTTAATCTTACCTCATAAATATTTCCCATGGCATTTACATGGTAACGAGAATTTTTCTGAAAGAATTTCCATTTGTGTTGGCCCATCCCAGAAGGCCTTTCAACTTTTTATTTTCTTCTTCTGGGGATGTATAATGCATGCAGTCTCCTCGCAATGCATGTCTTCGCTTCTCGTCTTTCCTGCTTTGAAATGCTGTGGCTGCGTTCCAGTTTAGAGGCCAAAATGTAAATATGTACAGCGCAAGAAGAAATTTCTTATGGCGGCGAAGGCATATACATTCCGAAGGGGAAGGGAAGGGGCTAATAATTTCAATGAGGCTATCCAATTCTGAAAGTGGCGAAAAGAGAAGAAGGGGGAAGATTAAGAAGCAAAATTAAATACTTGGCGGGAAAGCTACTCAGGAATTCAAAAATGAAAAACTTAATCGTTGCCCGGCCGAAAGGGAAAGAAAAGAAAGAAAGCAATTCTCTTCTTCGCGTCTTCTTTTGCCCTTCTATCTTTGCAGAATTGATAGCGTGATAACGAGTAGTTCATTTTTAACTTCGTGTCAGATTCGGATGTTATCACATACGTTACACCATCCAACGTTCGATCTCTGTGTCATGAACATGCGCACAGCATCCATCCATAAATACAATCTGGCTTACTGATAATAACTAAAATAAAATGTTTTTAATATCCGGAAGTGGGAACACATCACTCGATTCTACCTTAAGGAAACAGTCTAAACGTGGAAGACAGTACACAAATATACGGAACTTCAGGGGCGCTTTCTGCCTGTTTGCACAGTCGCACATGCACACCCAGAAAAATCTGCAATGCAATTATTTTTTTTATTATACCTATTTATTCAATGCCATGTCCTCCAAAACGTCAAATCGTCGCAGGAGAACCAGAGGAACGTAACTCGAAAATGCAGTTTTCGGCTTTGATTAAGGTATATCCTCTGAAGAGCTATATTTGGAGTCCAATCTCCACTTCTAATCCTTAGCAGCAAGCTGGAGTCACGCATCACTAATTCATTGACTCCTTTTAAGACTCAGGCATATTCTTAATTCCTAATAATACGTACATTATTTCGTCTCTTCTGTAAATTTGATAAATTGGAGTTACGTCTCTCTGAAAATGTCCCCACGCCACATCACCTGACATTTGCTTCCTTCCAGCGTTTCTGCTTGCAATTGGACTCTCTCATTGACTTAGGCTCACACTTTTCTAATTGAGCTATCTCCCCCCCTCTCTCTCTCTCTCTCTCTCTCTCTCTCTCTCTCTCTCTCTCTCTCTCTCTGGCCGTGTCCGAAAGGTACAAGCACACAAGACCGTACTTGAAGCGAGCATCCTCTGAGTGTAGTCTCGCAGTGCAGTCTTGAAGTCGTGGACTGGAACTGTTGTCTTTCGAATTGTACTTCGACTGAGGCGCCAAATACGATCAGTAGATAAAACTGAGGACTCGTTGTTTTCCCCGCGTCTTATACACTTGTTTTTCACCATAGAAAAACATTGCATTTTCAAATGTTCTTATACATACATTTCCACACATTAGAAGAACTTCAAACAACAACTTGCTGGCCTAAACCTGTGTCAGAGCCTGTGTTGCTGGCTTTCTACCTTCTTGATTTCAAACAAATGAACAACGAGTGAGGAAATCACCTGACCGAGTCTGCGATGATTCCCACTTTCGACTGCTTGTGTACTTCGCTTTCGGATCGCACTAGGTGACGTCACTTCCGTGAGGACCATACTTCAAGTATGTACTTCGTACCTTTCGGGCACAGCCTCTCTCTCTCTCTCTCTCTCTCTCTGTGTGTGTGTGTTATCAGTAGACGAGTAGAGAATGCAGAAAAGCTCTTCTTGCTTGAGTCAGTAGGTTTTTCAAGAAGTCGATTCGCACAAAAACAGAAATCCACTTCAAAGTATATCTATCATTAATCTTGCAATTCCTTTTCGGCGGCATAATGAACGAAGATGCTATCTCACGTTGTCGAAACTTTATTTGAGAACTGGGGACTGAACAGTGCGGGCACCCAAGCATTGGCTGTTTACCGTAAACATCTTACTATGTAATGGAAGAGATTTGCAACTAAAATTCACTGCTGCTAGCAGACGGCGGAGGTGTTCAATGAACAGTTAGATTATTTAGTAAAATGAGCCTTTTAATATTATGCATTTAAATATAAATAAGGGTCAGGAAAGTATAGTCTTAATCATTTCTTCTTTTCCACCTGATTCTAGGACATTTGTGCATTTCGAATAAACTATTCGGGACACCAGGACAAATGATATCATTCCCGGATTGTCCCGGAAAATCCGGGACGTTTAGCAGGCCTAGGTATGATCAGGCTATCAAAATCCAATCTCTCAACCAGACCATCCAACATTTTGAAATACTGTTCCAATAAATGAGGGATAGCCATTTCACATTTTTGGAATAAGTTGTTGTACTTTTGCATTGTGTTGACTGTGTTCAGAGAAACGTAAAGTTTCTACAATTAGTGAATACAATTCCACAAGTCACGCTACTTAGTATTGGTACTTTTCTGTCCATTTTGTGTCAAACAATTTGAGAATGTTTCGGTGTTTCCCTGCTTTTTTTGCACTGCGTTTTTAAAAACCAAATTTCTTTAAGAAGACTCGATGGGAAAATAAATATGTAACTGACTTGACAGTCTTATTGCAGGTTCTTATCCTAGAAATTCCGAAACTATCAGGAAATTGCAGACATTTGGTCTGCAGTCCTATCTGGTGTGTGGAATTACGTAATTTCCTTCCTATTCGTATCCCGTCCTATACGTCTCCAATTTAGGAGAATAAGATAAGTCCGAATAATTTTTTATGAACAAGCGGATAGAACAGGTAATTTGGTAATTTTATTGAACCAATAGGGGGGATTCGACCCGTTGACCCCCCTTAAATACGCCCATGCCTCCAGGCATGAGCTGATATTCCTCTTCCGTCATGTAGAGCTACAATCCCGTTTCTTTGAGGTCGTGTGACGGAGTCGAGAGCAAGCCACACATCATTGCAAATTGAATTGCAATCAATCTTCTTTCTTCTTAGAGATATGGAAAATTTCGATTGTATCTTCGCCATCTCGCCCTGTTCCGAGCATGATAGGGGCAGAAGAATCTGCGAGCGCTTGGAGTCTTGCCTTGAAAGCTGAAGTGACGAAAGAAGACAAAGAAAAGAAGGACAAAAAAAGAACTGACATCGAAACTGGCGTTGCAAGCAACTGCTTTCATTGTAATTATGAGTTGCCTTTATTTAGTACAAAGAAGGAATGTATTTTGCCGACCAGTTTCGGGTCATTCGGAGAAGGAAAAAAAATAGTGTAACAAAAAGCAACAGGGGAACTTTGCCTCCCCCCTCCCCCATAGTTTTGACGTTTTGCAGCGAACGGGGGAAAGAGAGCAAAGATAATTTTTTTCAGTCTGAGTTTTTGAGACTGGGATGTAAGTAACCCTATAGCGCTACAGCCTAATATTGGGCCCTGGTTTACCTACCGACTGCTGGCCTCCCTCCCACGCGGGCCACCAGGGGGGCGTGGAGATCTGCAGCCAGACTAGGGGGACGGGTGGTCGGCCCGACCAACCCCCAGCCGTTGTAGGACTTCGCGACCGGACTTGCTTCCAAAGCAAGGTGCCTTAGACCGTACGGCCATGGAGGAGGAATTGAGACTGGGATGACAGGCTGCAAATAGCATAGGGCTTTGGGGTAAACGCGCCCGCAGGATTTTTTCTCAGGGGGATAGTCATAGAAACGTTTATTATTATTATTGCTATTGTTATAATAATAATAATAATAATTATTATTATTATTAGTTACTACTACTAATACTTTACAAATCATATTTACAAATTTACAAATTCAAATTCAATTGAAAATACTTTGGCGAAACTGGATTCGCCTTTCCTCCTTTCAATAAACATCTAGCCTATCACTTTGTTGTTCATCAACAACCGTTCTTTTTCTTTCTGTACTTTTTCACAATGCACAGATATCAATCAGAGTCAGAGACCACTTAATCTACTGTCCTTCATGGTACATCTGATCCATGATTTTACGTGCCGGAGGGTACTGTAAAATAATAATAACAATGATGATAATACTAATAATAATAATAGTTGCTTTAACTTACGGCCTGTAAGTCACAGAAAACAATATTTTTTGTTATAGAATATAGCTACAATTTCACCGTTTGAATTACATTAACTCTTTCCAGAAATCTTAGGGGGGGGGCATGCTTTGGGGATTCGTGGCGTGTAATGGCACACTTCACAAAAGTGATTCTACCTATATATGCCATTTGAAATGCTAAATTGAAAGAGGTGAACTTGAGAATATTCCACAAGTTTTGGTGTTTTGGAGCACGCCTGTGTGATGAACTTTGGAAGAAACGTGCTGGCTTTGCATTTCAATTTCTACTATCATGACCTAGAAGGCTGATGGGATGTTATGGTGAAATCTGCTGCTTCTTCGATTAGAGAGAGTCTCTCATATGAATGGGATAAACTCATCTTTTCGATGGAGCATGGTAGCATAATGGAGGTACTGTAAGGTCTTAATTTTAATTGTTGCAGACACCGTATCAAACTATGCAAGGCCAGCTGTGTCAGTGTAGAAGCTGTTGGAAAAATAAACCGTAGATGTATGAGTTACTTGAAAAATATCAGCTGTTCGGGCTTAAACCCACTGGTACCTTTAAAGGAATTGATGTCATTAGACGCTCAGAATTATATTTGTTACTTAGAAGTTTAACAGAAAATGTAAATAATCAGAGCTTAACCCTGTATATTTGCCATAGAACAGTCAATTCAATTCGTTAATCACACACAGATACGGCACCAACACAACAGTTTGGCACAATTACAATGTGCAAGGGCAAGTTTCTCCCAACTAAAAAGAACACTGTTCATAAGTCTGTAGTGGAAAACGAACTTGCTCTCGATCTTGGCGCAACCACAAGGGGGTCCCAGGAAGGACATGTCAAGATATAGGTTTGGAAGTTAGCAAAGACAGAACTAAATATATGTTTACAGGCCGAAATCAAGTGTTAGGTAATAATAAAAGAATTAATTATTGATAACAACTAGTTTGAATCAGTTTCAAAATTCAAGTACTTACGAGTAATACTAACAAATTAAAATAGTAATATTAAAGAGGAATTGTGTTACTTTTCTCTTCATAAACTCTTATCTTCTCGTATAATATCTAATAAAATATACAAAACAGTAATTTTGCCTGTATTATTATTATATGGATGTAAAACTTGGTCCATTACATTGAAAGAGCAACATAAATTAAGAATATTTGAATATAAAACACTTCGGAAAATATTTGGACGTAAGAGGGGTGAGGAACCAGGTGAATGGAGATTATTCTACTTAATCTAGAACTGCATAATTTGCATTCATCTCCAGATATTATTAGAATAATTAAATAAAAAAGGCTTAATTGGGCAGGCCATGTTGCACGAATGGGAGAAGAAAGAAGAGTTTACAGGATTTTCGTTGGGTAATAGACCAGTAAGAAGACCAAGACGACAATAGAGAGATAACGTTGAGATGGACCTAAAGGAATTCCCTAAAGATGGAAAAGATTAGGTTGATCTTGCCAAGGATAGGGACAAATAGAAGGCTTGTGTTGCTGCAGCCATAAACCTTCGGATTTTAAGAAGGCTAGATAGTTAGTTATTTAGTTAGTATCCATGATTAAAACATGACAATTACTCAAAATATTGTCCTTTACAAAGCATTGTAGTTTATTGGTATAGCAATTTCAGCCAGGCCCATAGCCAGAATGTTCATTTCAGGGGGAATCCTTATCAGGAGCCACCATCTAAAGACGAAAAAGTGGGGTGTTAGAAACCCAGAAGATGAACTTCTCAGTATATTATAACTTATTGTACAAGATGTTTAATTGTGCTAAGGAAGTAATTAGCATCCCATATAACACAAATCTCCAAGAGATATCCATTGGATATCCACAATGTCGAAATCAGATCTCTGGTCTATTATGGATATCCATTAGATATCCATTTCTGGTTATCCATTATATATCCATTTCGGGATATCCATTAGATATATATTTCTGGATATCCATTAGATATCCATTTCTGGATATCCATTGGACGTCTATGGGATATCAAGAACTGGATATCTGAAACTCGACCAATTCTAAATATATAATATATTGCCGAAACATAGAACTGGCTGTCAGAAACATTGTCCAATTCCAAATATCCAATACATCTCCAGATCTTGTCCAAAACGAGATATCCAAAACACATTAAATTCTGGATTTCCAAAACATATCTAGACCTTGTCCAAAAAGGGATATCAAAAACACATCCAATTCTGGATATCCAAAACATATCTAGATCTTGGCCAAAAAGGATATCCAAAACACATCCAATTCTGGATATCCAAAACATATCTAGATCTTGTCCAAAATTGGATATCCAAAACACATCCAATTCTGGATATCTAATACATAGCTAGAACTGATCCAGAACTGAATATTCGACAGTGAACATAGATAAGAGGTGTTTCAGATATTATAAAATGGTCATAGTAATTCCGGTATGTATATTTTTTCATACTTGATCGTGGAATTGAAACAATAATTGCATTCAAGCATTGAAACGTTTTTAAACTTATTTGCTTCTTATTTAGTGATTTATTATTTTTCTTCTTAGAATCAGAAAATTTCGATTTAGCCTTACTCAACGCTACAATACAATCGAGACTAAAATCGAGTCAATCCTACTTAGCGTCAAGCGAGAAAACCTCTTCCTTATACCTAGCATAGTAATTGTTGTGCACATCATTTTCAGTTCGTGTGTTTTACGCCTGAAGCCTGAGTGAATCAGAAGGCTGTGACTCTTTCCCTTGTTGCTGAGCGTCTTGTTATTTACTAAGGAGCTTCCCGTCTGGATATTATCTGTCCCCCTTCGAGTCACGAATGCGCGCGCAAGTCCAGGTGAAAATGCTTTGTCAGAGGGCAGGCAGGCTTTGTCTCGATTATAATTATTGTCGCCAGCGCCCAGTTTGAATTCAGGAAGTTGCGATAGATGCACTTGACAGTGAAGAACGAACAAGCTCAATATTCTGCTTATCACATGGGAATGTGTGTGAATATACATTTTTGGAACGGTAGATGTGAGAGTGTGTGCTTTGTGCGTTTCTTTGTGTTGTGTGTGTATGTGTGTGTACACCCGTGCGTGGTGCATGCGTTTCTTTTTCTTTTGTGTGTGTGTGTGTGTGTTATATTTCACAGCAGTTTGAAGTGAGTAAATCTTCCAGAGTTTTTCTTTGATGCCTTGTTTGGTTTTCTGCCTTAGATAGTTTCGTCATAGTGACTGTGTAATAGTTGTGCTGTCTAGTGTGTTTGTGTTTGTCTTGTGTAGTATCGGTGATGTGTATGTATGTGTCTTGTGTTGTAGTTGTGCTGTCTAGTATGTTTGTTTTATCTTGCATAGTAGTTGTACTGTCTAATTTGTTTGTGTTTGTCTTGTGTAGTAGTTGTGGTGTGTAGTTTGTTTATGTTTATATTGTGTAGTAGTTGTGGTGTGTTTGTGTTTATATTGTGTTATAGTTGTGATGTGTTTTTGTGTGTCTTGTGTAGTAGTTGTGCTGTCTAATGTGTTTGTGTTCGTCTTGTGTAGTAATTGTGCTGTCTAATGTGTTTGTGTTTGTCTTGTGTAGTAGTTCCTCCATTCATATTGGGGGTTAGGCGTAGAGCTGACAACTCTACACTGTAAAAAAAAAATGTCAAGAAACAGAAATATAAGGCCATGGATGTTCCCAAGGTAAAATATTCCGGAGGTAAAATAGTCCCCCGTTCGGATCTCCGGGTGGGGACTACTTTGGGAGGTCCCTGGACTAAGGATAAGATCTACATTAGGAATAAGGATATTAAATTAGGCACCTCGAATGTTCTTAGCCTTTACCGGCCTGGGGCATTTCAGTGTACAGTTAATGAGATAGTTAAGTATAAATTAGATGTAATAGCTGTCCAGGAAGTTAGGTGGTCAGGAGAAGGGAATTGTAAAACTAAAAATTATACTTTTTTCTATGGTGGTACTGAAAATCATAATTTTGGAACAGGCTTTTTCATAAATAATAGAATTATCTCGGCTCTTAAAACAGTAGAATTTATTAATGATAGGATATCATATGCAGTTTTACAGGGTAGGTGGTGTAAAATTATTTTAATAAACATACATGCACCAACGGAAGATAAAGATGATAATACTAAAGATGATTTTTATACAGAGTTAGAACAGGTCTTTGATAAATTTTCTCAGTATGATATGAAAATTCTGTTAGGTGACTGTAATGCACAGATTGGCAAAGAAGATACATTTAAACCCACGATTGGTAAAGAAAGTCTTCATGAATTAAGTAATGATAATGGTATAAGATTGATTACTTTTGCAACCTCAAAGAATTTAATTGTAAAAAGTACCACTTTTCAACATAAAGATATCCATAAATATACCTGGTCTACTCCAGATGGTAAAACTCATAATCAGATAGATCATATTCTCATTGATAAGAGAAGGCATACTAGTATAATTGACGTTCGTACACATAGAGGTGCTGACTGTGCCAGTGACCATTATTTAGTAATTGCTAAATTAAGAGAAAGACTCGCAGTGATAAATCATAAGCAACAAAATCTAAAAGTTATAAAATTTGATACAGGAAAGTTTACTGATGAAAGAAAGTAGTCCAATTAAGCCGGTACTGAAACCTCTTGTGAGGAGCTGAAGTGAGGAGCTCGCCTTAATGGATTTCTCTCGTAAGGCAGGAGCTCTATTTGATGGTGCAGTGTTGCTAGCTTCTTACTCGAAAAAATCACCAAGGTTTTTGGTCTAACCTAACCTAAAACAAGGAGCTGGCAACTTTTTTCTTGCAGTGTTGCTAGCTTCTTACTCGAAAAAAATCACCAAGGTTTTTGGTTTAACCTAACCTAAAGCAAGGGGCTGGCAATTTTTTCTCGCAGTGTTGGCAACACTACACCCGAAAGTAAAGCTTGGTGGGGCTTGTTTTGATAGTTTGCTCTTGTAAGGCATAAACCCCCCCCCTATTTTCGGACACAGTATTAGCAACATCTTACTCGAAAAAAAAATCACCAAGGTTTTTGGTCTAACGTAACCTAAAGCAAGAAGCTGGCAACCTTGCTTGAGGCTTGTTTTACAGTGCATAAAGCAAGGTTGCCAACCTACTGGTATTTTTGCCATAGCTTTTTACAAAAAAAGAGAGAGAAGAGAGGGAGGGAAGAGTTAAACGGCCGACAGTTTACCTACAGTTTTTTTTTTGTCTAACCTAACCTCAAGCAAGGGGCTGGCAATTTTGCTTGAGGTTTGCTTTACAGTGCATAAAGCAATGTTGCCAACCTACATATACAGGGCAAGGAGAGCCGGCACTGCCGTAAAAGAGAGAGATGGATGGGTGGGAACACTGCACGGATTCAACGTCATCAAATAAAAATCGCCTTAATGGTTTTTTCTTGTAAGGCATGATTTCTATTTTCTCGCAGTGCTGCCAACTCCTACCTACATTTTTTTTAGTTGGCAAGGGCTAGAGAGAGAAAAACTTATAGCTGGGAGTAGTAATGAGCGAATGCGCCATATCGTAATTTTCCAACTCCCGGGGGGGGCCAATGTTTGTATATCACAACCTTTGTAAACCTCTCTCTCTCTCGGGGGAACGACGTGCCGCGCACACACACACGCACACACACACATACACACACACGCGCGCGCGCGGGGGCCAAAATTTTTGAATTTACGGTTGGAAAAATGTTTTTCTATGACATGTTTTCGTTCGAGGCAAATTCGTAGGTAGATATTGTTAAATAAATATTAATATTGTAAATATATATATATACTTATTGTATTTAGTTTTTCGATACCGAAAAGCGACTGTCATATTGTATTTGAAAAAATATTATGCTTTTGCCTGTGGATATCTAGAAAAACGACAATTTCGTTCCCTCTCTCTGTATATGCTATCAACGTTGGCACAATGACACAAATTCAACAAATGCGTAGTCAACCGCACATCTCTTTTTTTTTCCTGACAATTTCGTTATCTGACTAGGGCGGAAATGGGTTTTCCGATGACAGAAAATACGTTGCTCTGTTTCTATACAAATAACCAGAAATCACCACATGCATTTCGCAACTATGCTTGGCGGCAGAGAAAAAATACAGTTCCATGTACACAACCAACTCGCTCTTGCAATATATTATCTGATGCGACATTGTGAAAGGTTCTCGTATGTTCGCGAAACAGGAAATACACGTCCGGTTTAAATCCAATTTCAATTGCAATATAATTAAGCCTTGTTTCCATATTGAAACCAATAAGTTGCTGACCAAGGCAGTTTATTAAGGTAAAAACACTTAACACGTAACGTTTCGACCCTGTATCAGGGTCTTCCTCAGACGAAGAACTAAACTAAAATGATGAAATAAACTACACACAGAAAGATTACATACACATAGCAGGGTCACAAGCCACACAACAACAAATCAAGTTGACAGTCCTTATCTAGGAAGATTTCTACAAAGGAATTAAACATATCACCTCCTGACAGTTGTTGACTAATGGGTCTACTACACTGACAGGTGATTGGCAGGTCAAGATCAGCACATCTGCCAGAAAGGCAGGAGGGGTGGGGGAGTGGTGAGCAGGTGGTTCTTAGACTCTTGCTGATCTTGACCTGCCAATCACCTGTCAGTGTAGTAGACCCATTAGTCAACAACTGTCAGGAGGTGATATGTTTAATTCCTTTGTAGAAATCTTCCTAGATAAGGACTGTCAACTTGATTTGTTGTTGTGTGGCTTGTGACCCTGCTATGTGTATGTAATCTTTCTGTGTGTAGTTTATTTCATCATTTTAGTTTAGTTCTTCGTCTGAGGAAGACCCTGATACAGGGTCGAAACGTTACGTGTTAAGTGTTTTTACCTTAATAAACTGCCTTGGTCAGCAACTTATTGGTTCCAATTTCAATGAGCATCTATTGAAGATAGATTCAAAACAGTATTCAACCGGCGAAATGAAAACACGAAGTAGCGTCCGCACTCGTGGGTGCAGAGGCGGGGTCAGGGGCTACGAAATAAATAACCGGAACTGTATTTTTTCTCTGCTGCCAAGCATAGTTGCGAAATAATGTGGCTGAAATGTAGAGAAGAGAAGAGAAGGGGGAGAATGTTCTAGAGAATTTGGTTCTTGGATTTCTATTGGTCCACGTTGCGTTGGCTAACATATCATTTTTGACGTTATTAGAAAACCGTATAAAACTTAAAGCGCTGGTGTAGAAAGTTGTGTTTTATTTTCAGTGTTAGTGAAGAGCATTTCTGCAGAATTTCTAAAAGTAAGTAACTTTGTTTCTTAGCTTGCATAAGTTGGCTTTGATTTATAAGTATGGCAATGCTTTTGTGGAAGAAAATATACTCACAAAACATGCAAAAAAAAGAGAGAATATAGAAGGTATTTCATGTCTCTCTCTGCTTTTATATATTTGAAGCATGCATCTTGGTGCCGCTGTTGGTAGGTAGGAAATATGTGTGTGGGGGCATATTTCAAAAAAATAAATGTGTTAAATTGTTAGAGGAAGACATGAAAAATAGAGGAGAGTTGCGTGTTTTTGATATCTAGTGGAAGTACTGATTAATTGATTGAGTTGGCGTTTTTTTTTTGTTTAAGTCCACTTTATGCACAGTAAGGCTAATCGGAACTGGACCTACAGTTTCAAGAACCACTTGTACGGGTATCGAACCCTTGATTACAAGACAACGACGTTATCGCTACGTCATCGCAGAGGTTAGTGGAAGTACTGATTGATTTGATGTTTTAAGTCCACTTTATGTACAGTAAGGCTAATCGGGACTGGACCTATAGTTTCAAGAACCACTTATGTCCCCACCTGGTATCGAACCCTTCATTACAAGACAACGACGTTATCGCTACGTCATCGCAGAGGTTAGTGGAAGTACTGATTGATTTCATGTTTTAAGTCCACTTTATGCACTGTAAGGCTAATCGGGACTGGACCTACAGTTTCAAGAACCACTTGTACGGGTATCGAACCCTTGATTACAAGGCTATCGCTGTGCTAACGCAGAGGCTAGTGGAAGTACTGATTGATTTGATGTTTTAAGTCTATTTTATGTACAGTAAGGCTAATCGGGACTGGACCTACAGTTTCAAGAACCACTTGTACGGGTATCGAACCCTTGATTACAAGACAACGACGTTATCGCTACGTCATCGTAGAGGCTAGTGGAAGTACATAGTTATTCGAATCTTATTTATTTAAAATATTTAGTTTTTTTTTATGCACGCTTATTGATTTTAAACCTAAAATTAAATAAAATCCGGCAATTATATCCAATTATACTTATGGCTACAACGAGCATTGAGATTTTTTTTTGCTACGTAAACAAAAATGGCTGACATGCCAAATATGAACAGGCTATATAGATTTGAGAGAGAGATGGATAAAAAAAGTTAATTAAAATTTAATTTCATGATTGCAACACGGAACTTAATGATTGATTTAGTTTAGTTTATTTTACGTTTTGTACCTCTTGGCTAATTTGCGAAGATTGGGGATGAGTGCTGAAATGGACATTCACAAACAACCAAGCCCGACCAGGATTCGAACCCGGGACCCTTGGCGTCGCAGCGCGATGTGCTAACCACTTTTTTTTTTTTTTTTTTTTTTTTTTTTTTTTTTTTTAAAGGAATACCCCTACGCGGTGATATCCCCCGTCATTCACACTTTTTCAACTTTTACACTTTTCAATTTTTACAGTATTCTCAGTTTTTCACGTTTTGGACAAACACAAATACCCATGCCTTACCCGGGACTCGAACCCGGAACCCCTGGCGTTGTAGCGCGCTCTGCTAACCACTCCGCCACGGAGGTCGACAACCACTCGGCCACAGGGTCGGACAAGTGCTGGTATATACATAGACCAAAGTTACATGGTTCTAGGCCCCATAGGAGCCGAGAAAATCAATGTCTTGGAAAACGTCTTAAGACAAATATCTCAATCTTTAAGAAAATCGACTTCCGGTATCTCAAGATGTTACTTCCGGTCTGTCAAGAAAATTTTCTTAAGACAAAAATCTTAAGACGTTTTCCAAGACATTGATTTTCTCGGCTCCTAATTGAGCTAGGATGATGATTTTAGGTTTGTTGGATAGGATTCGACGAGAACTATTCGACTAGCAAATAAAATCGATTCTACCCCCTCAAGTTTCGGAAATACAGACAATTTTTTATTTTTTTGAGAAACTTGATTTGCAGGCTTAGTTTTTGCCCTAATTCGAAAATTTTAATAGCAGTCGATACAAAATTAGAAGTACTCTACAACTTATTGGAGGGGTGATGACTACTGCCTGCTGTTTTCGAGTTATTTTGGATTAAAATTTCAAGATGTAATTTCTAAGATGTTTTGTAATTCATCAACTATGGGTTGTAGGAAAACGATTCTTGCTCTATCTGCTATCGCTCGACGAATACTATAAACATAAATAATGCTTATGGTTTGATTTTTAAAATGGCGAGCGGAAAATAACCATGTTTTCTGAAATTATGATTTATACTTCATATGCCGAGAGGGCTGAGGGTTAGAAAAAAAAAAGATTGTTTGGTAGAATTATGCACACATAATATTTTCGTGTTTTCTATACACAAGCTTAATTATTTTTTTTCAATTATTTACAGGATTCATTAAGAAGCAAGAAGTAGCATAAATAACACACTCCCATCAAACCCAACACTATTGTGAATTATTGCACAGTATTTATTTTGTGGCACTCCACTATATATATAATAACATACCCACAAATATTTTCAACAAGATGCAATCTGAGAAAAGTTGCCCTGTGTGTAAGATAACCATACCAAGCCAAAATTTTGCAAGACATTGTCGTACCTGCACACCTGGTAAGCGTGTAACCGCTAAAAAATCATGTCCCAGGTGCGGTATACCTATTACCATTAATAATTTGAAGAGGCATATAACATCATGCAAAGTTGTCGTTGAAGCACCTGTTCCCCAACCGTCGACCAGCTCGACCAAGAGGAAAGCGGAAGCCGACTCGCCACCACCCGCCAAACGCGTCAAGCCTGTGACAAAAACAAACCAGTCTGCTTTCCAGCAGTTGTTAGAGGATTTTGTCATCACTTCGGAGGGCTCATGCGACGTGCGTAGCTTTTTGGAGAACGTGCGAGCAGAGATTATTTCCATCCTCGGCGATGCACTGGCTACGTACTCCACCAAATTCTACGCATCGCTACGTTGCCAGTACAAGAAGCCGTCCGATGAAATTTACAGCTTCTGCCACAACACCAAGGCGAAGACGCTGCATCTGGCGGATGTCGACAACCTCGAGGTCATCTACAACCAGTTTACCGATGAGCTGGTGGCAAAACAGGAGGAACATCAAGCTAAAGGCTCGGGGGGTTCGCTGTGTGGCGAGCCTCACGAACTGTGCGTCAAACTTTGTAAGTTCGTGCCTCTCTCCGCCTCCAGCTACGTCCCCTTACCACCTACCATTGTGGCAAAGAAGGCCGTCCTGAACATCCAAAATAAAGATAACAAGTGCTTCGTATGGTCGGTGCTTGCAGCATTACACCCTGTCGACAGGAAAAACCAACCACGCCGAGTTAACCACTACCGACCCTATGAGGCAGAGCTGGAAGTTGCGATGGCTGGGATCAACTACCCGGTGGCGCTTTCGGACATTCGAAAGTTCGAGGCTCGTACGCGGTTGGCCATCAACGTTTACGGTCTCACTGACGAAAATGCGGTGTACCCCATCCGGGTGAGCGACGTAGAGGACGATGGTGCGCAGGAAATTCACCTTCTGCTCATCAAGGACGAGACCAATCACCACTACACCCTCATCCGTTCCCTCTCCCGGTTGGTGTCGAGCCAAACAAGCAAACACGAACACCGCATAGAAGTTTGTCGCAGGTGCTTGTCAACTTTTGACAATCAAAAACAGCAGGATTATCAGCACATCAAAGGTTCCAACATCGCTGTCGAGAAGCTCGCTCGCCACAAGATCTACTGCAATGCCAACGAGCCGGGTGTGGCAGTCTTGCCCAAACCTGGCACCGTGGAGCGTTTCCACATGCACGGTGCCATGGTAGAGCATCCCGCTATCATCATCGCGGATTTCGAAGCCTTCCTCAAACCCCTGTCCACTTGCGATCCCGACCCCGAAGTTTCTTCCACCACCCCTTACCAACTCCACGAGGCATCCAGTTTCGCATACGTTGTGGTGCGACGAGACCAGCACATCGCCCCCGAGCCCTACGTGTACCGTGGTCCCGACGCAGCCAAACACTTCCTCGAGAGGATGGTTGTCGAGGCCAACGAGATAACAAAAGTACTGTTGGCCCCCAAGTCTATGCTCCCACTGTCCCCCGATGATCAACGTAGACACGACGAGGCCATCGCTTGCCCTGTCTGCGTCAAGGAGTACACCGCCAACAACCGTAAAGTCCAACACCACGATCACTTTAACGGTAGGTATGTTGGTCCTTGGTGCAACGGATGCAACCTCATGGCCCGGGACCCGCGATTTATCCCTGTGTTTTTTCATAATGGCTCGGGGTACGACTTCCACCACCTCGTCAAGCATCTTGGGTACGATGACATGCGAATCAACGTCCTGGCGCAGAACGAGGAGCGTTACATTAGCTTGAGCAAGTGGGTGCGAATCTCAGGATCACACTCTACCGTCGAACTTCGCTTCCTCGACTCCCTGAGGTTCCTCCCGGCCAGCCTCGATGCTCTCGCAGGGAAGCTTAGCGACGAGCAAATGCTCATCACCTCCGGAAACTTTCCGAACTTGGACGCAGGCCTCTTCAAGCGTAAGGGGGTCTATCCGTACGAATATATTACAGACCCTTCCAAGTTCGCAGAGACGTCGTTACCTCCCCAGGCGAAGTTCTACAGCAAGCTGCGAGGCTCGGGCATCACCGACGAAGAATATCACCATGCCCAGTCCATGTGGCGCGAGCTGGGCTGTCGAACTCTCGGGGACTACCACGACGCCTACCTCAGACTTGATGTGACGCTCCTCGCCGACGTGTTCCAGACATTCCGTGCGACCGCCATGAAGATCTACCAGCTGGACCCTGCCTACTTCTACAGTCTCCCCGGACTGGCGTGGTCAGCCATGTTTCTGGTAACGAAGATCGAGCTGGAGCTTCTTTCGGACGTGGACATGATGCTGTTTGTGGAACGTGCCGTGCGGGGTGGAATGGTCCAGGTGTCGCAGCGACACTCGCGCGCCAACAATCACCACATGTCCACCGGTTACGACCCCTCACAACCGTCCAGCTACATCATGTACACGGACGTCAATAACCTCTACGGGCACTCCATGATGCAGCCACTCCCCTTTAGAGGCTTCGAGTGGGCTGACCCTTCCAACTTCGACGTCGAAAGCTTCGACGATTCGGAACATGGGTTCTTCGCCGAGGTGGACCTTGAGTTCTCCGAGAAGCTGCAGGATTTGTTCAGCGATCTCCCCCCTGCACCCGAGTTCAAGTGTCCACCCGATTCCAACCAGAAGAAGCTCGTCATGGATTTCGAGCCCAAGAAGAATTACGTCCTACACTACCAGAATCTCCGGTGGTTGATGCAGCGAGGGGTTGTGGTCCACGCAGTTCACCGCATCCTCAAGTTCGAGCGTTCTCCGTGGTTGCGTCCATATATTGAAGTCAACACGAAACACCGCACCGCAGCCACGTCCGAGCTCGATAAGGATTTCTTCAAGCTTATGAATAATGCGGTGTTTGGCAAAACTATGGAGAATGTACGGAATCGCATGGACATAAAATTGGTAACAAGGAAAGCACAATGTCGCAGGCTCGTAGCAAACCCGTTATTCAAATCGAGGACCATTTATAACGAACAGCTTGCTCTGGTGCATATGAGGAAGAGTGAGGTGAGGCTCGACAAGCCAATTTATGTTGGTGCCTCAGTATTAGACCTGAGCAAGCTGCACATGTTCGAGACGTACTACGACATATTACGTCCACATTATAGCCACAACATCTCGCTTCTCTACACGGACACGGACAGCTTGGTGTACCACGTCCACTCAGCCGATGCATACAGGGATATAGTCACGGTACCAGCTTTGGCTAACCTCTTCGACACCTCGGGCTATCCCCAGCCGAACCAGTACGGCATCCTGCCCCAAAACAAAAAAGTGCCTGGCAAACTCAAAGACGAGAAGGACGGTAATGTAATTCTCGAGTTTACGGGTCTTCGCGCCAAGGCCTATGCCATCAAAGCCGAGGGCAGCGTTACCAAGAAGGCCAAGGGTGTCGGCAGACAGGTGGTTCGGGAGCATCTCACATTCGAGGACTTCGTCGATTGCCTCAAGACCAGGTCGTCGGTTCTAAGAGCAGAACAGCGCATCCAGAGCGTCGACCATGTGTTGACCACAAACAAAGTTAGAAAAATTGCGCTGGATCCCAACGACGATAAGAGGTGCGTTCTCGAGTGTGGTATTCACACATTGCCGTGGGGGCACTATCGCTTAGCAGAAAGCAAAACCTGCAACATATGTCCATCTTCAACAGAAGATTCATAAAAACAAAACAAAACAAAAAAAAACATTTTGACTGTCATTACAAAAAACTTTGACCGTATTCTTAAATAACCAGCATGCCTATGAATTTGTTCGGTTTCAAAAAACAGATCATTATGGAAACCATACCAGATCATGAAGTCTTACCTTCCGTGTTACCTAAACTCAACGGTCTGTTGATCATTCACCTCAACAGCATTTGGACGAAACTGAATGACGATGTGGGCAAGATGTTTTATGTTTTTAATAACAATTTACATTTCTACGAAATTCCGATCGACGGGAAACTTCAAATCACCGTGAATCCGGAAAACGCAGGCGAAATCAAAATTTCTACCGGCAAGAACATTTTTCGAATCAAGCACGACAAAATGCTTTCTAACATTACGTACGATGTTTCCGCTGGAGATTACCTGTACGTGGAACTCCTCGGAGATTACGACAAACTTATTCCTCTCTTCGTAGAATTACGAATCGTCTATCCTATTATAAATAACCGTTAACCAAAAATGCCTAACGACATTTTCGGCAACACCAAGCGTGTAGACCACGCAGAAGAGATTCTCATGTTGGACATTCGAGTTAAGAAGTTGAGGACCGATTTGATCGCTTTGCAGGAAACCTTAAACAAAAGTTTAGAGTCGGAAATCGCTACGCTCCAAACGCAATGTCTCGACCCCATTCTGAAAATCGATTCCGAACTAAAAACGCTGATAAAAAATTATGTCGACGTACCTTCTTACGACAGCGTTCAAAATATACAGTTGAGCGTGGATTCGCTTCAAAATGATTTGGCCAAATTACAGCAATTTCAATCGAAAAATGAAGATTTGGAAAAATTGAAACTCGAAATCGAAGAGCGAACTTCCGCAATAGAAAAGAATTTCTCTGACCTTCAAACCGTCGTGAACGATATAGACGCAGAACGCTTGCATGTCGTCGTTTCCAAATTACAAGAAGAATTCACCAGCACGTTAGAAGAAATTAAATCCAAGTTGCAGACTTTGGAAGATACAATGACGAACCTACCATCGTCGGACGAACTGCAGGTCATCGGTAAAAGCGTCGCGAACATAAAAATTCAATTGGAGGCCTATCAAGATTTCGAACACATTCAAACCACCATCGCTACGCTTCAGGCGTCCTTGGAATTGATCAACGAAGAAATTAAAAATATTCACGCTGAAGCGGGAGCGTTGACGAGCATTCAAGACACGTTAAGCACGGTTCAGCAGAAGATCGAATATTTAGAAAATTTGAACGTCGAAACGAATCTCGCTCATTTTCATCACGTACTCGACAACATACAGGGTGACTTGGAATCGTTACGGACGAGCGTGCCTTCGAGCGAAGATTTGGAAAAATTGAAAACGGCGGTGACGGCACTATCCGAATCGAGCGACATCAAAAGTTCATTGAGCGATCTCGAGAGTAGGGTGGCCAATCTCCCCACCTCCAAAGAATTGCACGCTTTGAAAAGGAACATATCTCGAATGCTGAAACGACTGGAAACGGAAACGGCGAACGTGGAACAGATTCGAGACGAAATTAGTTCGCTGGTGTCGACGCTGCCCACTTCGCAGAGCGTCGCCGACCTTCACACGCAGTTTACAGAGATGCGAAGCATCGTGAGCGATCTTACCGAGAAGAGCTCGAAATTGAATCAAGTCGAGAACCTTCAGAACATTGTCGTCAACATCAGAGATCAAATTGGAGTGCTGGAATCCACGCAGGAATCGACGCTGGCCTCTTTCGGTGCCAAGTTGCAAGAACTCAACGAAAACTACAAGCAGTTGAACGTGGAAGTGAAAATCAAACCGTCGTTTTCTGCCGTAACGGATACCATAGTCGAGCATTTGCTGCCCATCGAAAATAAACTCGGACAAGTTCACAGTAATCTGCTCGGCGTCGACACTAAATTCGCTAAACTGCATTCTCTGCAAGCCATCGAAATCAACAGCGTACCCAATCAACAGAGAATCTCCACGTTCGTCGAAGGTAACAAACTGTACATGTTGCATCCTTATCATCCGTACTACAAGTTTCTCCTCGATGGCACGATTCAGATAAACGAATTTTCGTACTGGTCTCACGGTAGAAAAGCTAGCGTTCCCACCATGACTTTGATATCGAATCGTGGTGTCCAGAAAGCAGGAAACATTCCTCTGGCACGTTGGAACGAAACGCGCAACATATATGAAATACACGAAGACGAAGATCTCACCGTTTTCGACGTGAGTGCCGGCGATAAGCTGATCATTCAAAACACGAGCGAGGTACCACCCTCTTTGAATCCCATCACGCTTGTGCTTCTCTTGAAACGTAATCTCTAAACAAAAAAATGTCTAGGCAAGCCATCGTCGAAGAATTGCATAAACCTGCACGCCGTAACTACGAACGTTTGGCTGTGGTAACCAAGGGCATCGACGACCTCTGGCAAAGCGACCTCGTGGAGATGAGTAGCGGCAATTTGAAAAACGTACATAAATTGAACAAGGGTAACAAGTACCTCCTCACCGTCATAGACACGTTTTCGAAATTCGCATGGGCTCTACCTTTGAAAGCCAAAACGGGAACATGCGTCACGGAAGCTTTCAAATTAATTTTTCGCGAAAGCGGTGGCAGACGACCACGGTTTCTGCAAACAGACAAGGGGAAGGAATTTTATAACGCTGTATTCCAAAAGTTTATTCAAAAACATGGCATTCGACATTATTCGAGCTTCAGTCACATCAAAGCCAGCATCGTGGAAAGATTCAATCGAACCTTGAAAACACACATGTGGAAACGATTCACGCTTCGGGGAAATTACAAATGGGTTGACATCCTGCCGGAACTCGTCGACACCTATAATGATACGGTACACAGAACGATAGGCATGAAGCCAGTTGACGTTACCAAGTCCGACGAGCAGCGTTTAATTTCTACCGTTTACTGTCCAAAGTACACACCCACGACAAAAAAAGCTAAATACAAAATTGGAGACCGAGTGAGGATCAGCAAATTCAAACGCACCTTCGAGAAGGGATTCACAAAAAATTGGAGTACGGAACTCTTTACGGTGGTTCGAGTTTTACCTGGAAACCGACACACGTATATAATAAAAGATAGTAGCGGTGAGATTTTGAAAGGAAGATTTTACGAAGAGGAACTCTCTAAAACGAAACACCCCGACACGTACCTCATCGAGAAAGTATTGCGTAGGAAAGGTGACAAACTTTTGGTCAAATGGCTGGGACTTCCGGAAAAGAGTTGGATCGACGCGGACGAAGTGATCTTGTAAGTACGTGGAACGTGGTGAAGCGTCTATCGGATCCGGAAAGTCAAACGAAGAAAAAGAACGGCGAGTTGCTTCCCGACAGCATCCGCTGTCTGATCGTAGGTCCTTCGGGGTGTGGGAAAACAACACTGCTCGTGGACAATTTTCTCCTCGCACCGAATTGGTTAAATTGGAAGAACAGGCACCTGTACATGTTCTCGAAAAGTTTGGAGCAATCCAAATACCAGCAACTGATGAAACTGTACGATGGTCTGGACATTGCAACATTCGCCTCGGAAATAAAACCACTCGACGATTGTCGTGAAAATTCAGTTGTTGTGTTCGACGACGCCATCCTGGAAAATCAAAATGAAATTCGCAACTTTTTCACGCAAGGTCGTCACAAAGGAATGGATTGTTTTTACCTGGCTCAAACGTTTTCCAAAATTCCAAAACAGTTAGTGCGCGACAACGCCAATTTCATATGTTTGTTTCGTCAAGATCACACCAACCTCAAGCATGCGTACGATGACTACGTAGGCGGAGACATGAACTACAATCAATTTTCGGAAGGCTGCTCTACTTGCTGGAACGGTGACGATTTCGGATTTGTGACGATCGACATGACGAGAAAACCCAACGATGGAAAATACAGAAACAAAATCAACGACTTTCTAAACGTTGCAACGTTGTGAGAAACGACGTATATAAATAACGTCATGACGAAACGAAAAATCGAAGACGAAAATCTCAAGCTTCGCGATTACCTCGCGAAACGCTTCAAAGGTTGGAAATCCGAGAATCGCGGATTCTACGAAGAGAAGAAACGTCAGGATCAACCCGTGATCGATGCCATCAGCAGTCTAGGTAAAGAAATTAAAAGTGTCACGGAACAAAATAAAAATTTGATTAATGAACTCGTACCACTCGCAGCTAAAAGTTACGCCGTACCCACGCCCATTTCGAGCATTCCTTCGACGCCGTTCGAACTGAAGGATGCACCGGCACGACGTCGAGCCATTGGTAGCACATCGTCTTCGGATAAAATCGAGTTGGGACCTTTGGCACAAAACTACCTGAGCACGGGGAAATTCGACAAAGATGAAGTGTTCGGATTGTATCCCAGCATGGAAACCAGCGAAGGCGGCGGTGTGGTGTGGAAGATTGGGAAATCGAAGGTGACCTTCGAAGGCAACGACATTAAAGTCAATTTAGGCGACAAGGATAGTTGGACCAGGTATCCGGGTACGGTGGGACTGTGGGAACTCGTCGCCAAAAAGCAGCCGAAAGATTACACCGACGAAGATTACCAAAGTTACAAGGAAATTCTGATCATGACGGATGCCTTGTACCAGAACAACGACGCCTCGCAGAATAGGGTGAAATCGAGCAGCGGCGAGAAGTACAGGAATCTCATCAAACCGATTTGGAACCAGGTCAAAACAGGCAGCGGCGTCAAACGCTACAACACATTACCCAAAGAATTCGTTTGGGTGGACGACGTTAGGAAACTCGTGGACCGATTGTTGGTGATAGCCGGCGAAGAGAATGCAGGCAATCGTAATTTCTACAACGAGAAGGTTGGCATCGTGGACATGATCAGCACGAAACTTTCCAACTTCATCGTGAACGACGACAAGGGCATAGGTTACCTGATCAAAATCATCAACACGCTGCCTCCGAGATTCTGGAACGTGGCCGAAGGAAAGGGACTCGTGAACGACATCATCAACAAGTTACCTTTCGAGATGCATCTACCTGGCTACCAGTACTGCGGACCGGGTACCAAACTCAAGAAAAGATTGGAGAGAGGAGACAAGGGTGTGAATCTGTTGGACGCGGCATGCAAAGATCACGACATCGCCTACAACACCACGCAGACGGATCTGGATGCACGTCACGAAGCAGACAGAAAGTTAGAGCACGCAGCTTTCGAAAGGTTCGTGAGTAGAGACGCATCGCTGGGTGAACGGGTCGCCGCACTGGGTACCACCATCGCCATGAACACGAAACAAAAATTGGGGTGGGGTATATAAATAACATCCAGTAAAAAAACAACATGGCTTGCATAACTGATTTGCCGCACGAGCTACTATCTAAAATATTCAAACACGCAGTAAACGGAGATTGTGAGGATATAGGGAAACTTGTAATCATAGCAAAAACGACGCCGGAATTTCGCATCCCTTGTGAAATGGTTCTCAAGGACCATCTTCGGGAGATCAGTGGTCTGAGGTGCGATGATCTCAACATTCTGCTTTTGGCCGCAGGGGAGAAATTAAACGATAGGTTCGATGAATTGCACGAGGCGAGGCAGGGGAGAAGACGGTACACAGTAGATTGGTACAAGTCTATGCAGGAGACGGAAGATATCATTACGCACATCATCGCGTTTTCCGAAGCACGGACTTTCTTCCTCTGTTAAAAAAATAATAATATATATACGTGTCAAAAAAAAACTTGATATATAAATAAATAATCTTCGGTATATATAAATAACACACATCGTGAAAAACAATTAAATTTCTCTCTAACACTTTGAAATTTTTTTGATATGACGACTGAAAAAATAAGTGATCTCCAAGCATTAAAACAAATGCTAAATTTGTCAGTCGAGTATGTAAAAATTCAGGAATTGGAAGTCGACAAACCTTACACGATAACTTCCGGTTCAATCGTTTCTACCCAGTATGGTCCCAAGGTATGCCTGTTGCTCAACGCACAATACAGTCTATTTTTACCAGATCGATACGCTAACATGTTATCTGACGAGAAGCTATCTATTTTAATCGAGAACAAAACTCGAATTGTGTACAAGGGGACAAAGGAACTTCTTGGTAAGAAAACGAAGCACGTAATAGAATTTGTGTAACGACTGCGAGGCCTTGAAAATATATAAATAACATACCGTAAAAAAACTACACAAGAAAAAATCTCAGAATATATATATAAATAACATACCGTGAAAATAACACATAGAGCATCAACATGAAGCCCAAGGGTGTCGTGTACCAGATACCATACTCCAATCTTAAAAATCTAGGTACCCTCGATGGGTTACTCACCAAGAAACAACGCGAGAAGAAACGTTCTTGCTTGTCGAAAGGACACGGAATGAAATTACTGCTCAGCACACCTCAATTGAAAAGATTGCAGCGTTCGCGGAAACAGCAAAAGGTCGGAGGTTTCATATTCAGCATCCCGGCCATCCTGGCAGCATTGGGGGCCGTTGGAAGTTTGGCCGGCGGTAGCGCCGCCATCGCGAAAACCGTCATCGACTCGAAGAAGAACAAGGCCGAGTTGGAAGAACAGAAACGTCACAACCTGGCCATGGAGAAGAAAAAGGGGGAGAGCGTGATGAAAAAGTTTAAAAAAAAGAAACAGAAGCACTCACCAACCGAGACATTGAATCTCTGATCGAACCGTTACGAATCAAAAACTTCAGAGGAGTTTTCATGTCCAACTCGTTACCTTCAACCGTTAAAAGAAGAGAATGTGGCGTAGTCAACTTGGACGGTCAAGAAAATCCAGGCACGCATTGGATATGTTACCACAAAAATGACAATGATAAAGCATTCGTTTTCGATTCTTTCGGAGGTGTTCCACCTACAAATTTAATTCATTATCTGAAAACCTCCATATACTACAACGACGAACGCATTCAAAATTTCGGAGACGTGAACTGCGGTCATCTCTGTCTCTCCGTGCTCGCGTTTCTCTCTAAAATAAATAACCCTACGATCGAGGATTTCCAGAAAGTATTGTGGAACCTCAAACAGCATCACTAGGATGGGCGTGTTCCATCTCACGAGCGAATCTTCAATCTTGAAACTCACGCTGCACGACGACATCGTCTATCCTAAATCCGTGGCTCTGCGTGCATTCTACAGCATGTACCTCATACCTAACGTCACGCAGCACAACAACAAAATTAGCGTCGGAAGCGAACACATCGTCGTCACGCCAGGACAATACAATCTTTCCACTTTGCAAGCTCAGTTACCCAAAGGCACATACCTTTCTCAAAATTCGGTCACGCACAGAGTGGAAATCCTATCCGCGACGGAGACCGTGGACCTGGGCACCATGGGAGAACTTTTAGGTTTCGAGAACGACACCAAACTCGAAGCTGGCATCAAGCACGTAGCAACCAACATTCCTAAATTCTTGGCCATAGAGACTCTGAACGTACACTGTAACGTGGCGGAAGGTATGATCACGAAATCTTCGGACGGATTGTTAGGAAGTCACAAGCAGACGGGAATCATAGCCACTTTCAAACCAAGTTCCGAGTTCATGGAACCGATCATCTACACACCCTCTTCGCCGATCTATTTTCCAGTATGTCGCAACCGCATAGACGACATAGAGTTGGTGGTAACGAACGAGAAAGGAGACGTGGTGGATTTCGCAGGTGCCACTACGACGGCCATCGTGGAGATCAACATATAATAAATAACCATACATGTAAAATGGAGCAAATCGAAAGTTACGAATTGCAATCTTTCCCTCCCAACCGTCGCACGTTCGCCAATCTCAACGAGGCAAACAGAGAGATCGAATACGACGTGGACGTAGGCGACGGGTTCGTTCATCCTCACAGAGCGGACCTCTACCTTCAATTCGACGTGGTGAAGAAAGAAAGCGGAGACGCGTTTCCCGCAGCAGCAAACTTGATACTCGTGGACAACTTCGTGCCTCACCTGTTCTCGCAGGTGGAGGTGAGGAAACACAACACCGTCATCGACAGAATAGATTATCCAGGCATCACGTCGACGGCAGTGGGAACGTTGAAATTATCCAAAACGGACGCAGCGTACTATCAAGCGGTAGGATTCGAAGCCGGGACCAAAATATCGACGAGAAGTCACACGGTGCTCTTTCCCATGCGTCTGCTGCCAGGTTTCTTCTCGGACTACAAGGAGATCATGTGGAAGGGGGGACTGCGCGTTACGTTTCGAAGAGCGGCCAACGACAACGACGCACTGATGCGATACGCTACTTTGGGTCCGGACGGCACCACGCCGATAGCCAACACTCTACCCGAAGCAGCCAAGTGCGTCATCCAAAGCATGGAATTGAGAATGCCGGTGGTGGAATACGAAACGAACTACGCCCTCAAGTACAAAGCGGAGATCTTGAAAAGTCCGCAGGTGCCGATTCACTTTCACGGTTACCAGTGCGTGCAGAAGATGGCGTCGGGAAGTCACATGGAATTCGACGTGACGACGCAGTTCAACAACATACAGTTCGACATGCCAGATTTCGTCGTAGTGCTTTTTCAGACCGGACGCGATAACAACCAGGAGAAAGATTCCAGCAAGTTCGACGACTGCAAAATCAAGAACGTTTATCTCAAGAATGGACGCAACGAAGTGTTCCCGCGCGAGAATTACAACCTCGACATGACCAAAAACGATTATCTCAAACTTTACGAAGCGTTTTCGGCTTACAAACGCGTGACCGAGGGAAGCGTGGACATGTACTACACGCCCAGCGAGTTCAAAGCCCGGAGACCCATGACCGTCATCAACACATCTAAGAGAAAGAAGGTTGTGGTCAACGATCGAACCAACATCAAGGTCGTCTGCGAGTTCCACGATGCCTTGCCCGAGGATACCCTATGCAGTGTCATCCTGATTGCAGAGAAGTCCTTCGCCTACGACGTGAAGAACGAGAGGGTCACAGAGCAGTTTTAACAAGTTTTTAACATCTTTTCTTGCACAATAAGAAATTTTCTGCACTAGCACAATCAGTTACAATAGCACAATACGAATTTCACTAGTTCAGATCAGTTACAAATGTCAATTTCATTAGTTATCAGTTACAATATCTTTTTTGCACTATAGCACGAGACAATCAGAAAATTTGCACAAAAAAAATTTGTTGTTGTTTTTACACGTGAAAATTAACAATGAAATTTTTTTATCGTTTCAGATGCTGTCGAAACATCAAAAACACATACACACACACTAGAAAAAAAGCATGCAACTTTATTTGTAACACACACACATATTCTCCATCTTCATCAAGAAAATATTATAATAAACATAATTATTTTTATCTATATCTCACAATAAAACTCTATATCCAAAAATATCACAACATCAAATAACACTAGAGTTGTTAGTACACGTTGCATGCATTACGGAGGTCCTCTGTAGGGTTTCATGGAAGTTTGGGGGAAAAAAAAAACACGTGAAACTCTACAGAGGTGCGGTAATCTATAACCGCAGCCGTTAGAACCTTTTTGGGTTGGGCACCACGCACCCTGGCGGGGTTAGGGGCCAGGTATTCTAAAAAAACAACAATTATTATTTTGTTTGTTTGTTTGTGTTACAATACATAAGCGCGCGCGCGTGTGTGTGTATGTGTGTGTGTGCGTGTGTGTGTGCGCGGCACGTCGTTCCCCCGAGAGAGAGAGAGGTTTACAAAGGTTGTGATATACAAACATTGGCCCCCCCGGGAGTTGGAAAATTACGATATGGCGCATTCGCTCATTACTACTCCCAGCTATAAGTTTTTCTCTCTCTAGCCCTTGCCAACTAAAAAAAATGTAGGTAGGAGTTGGCAGCACTGCGAGAAAATAGAAATCATGCCTTACAAGAAAAAACCATTAAGGCGATTTTTATTTGATGACGTTGAATCCGTGCAGTGTTCCCACCCATCCATCTCTCTCTTTTACGGCAGTGCCGGCTCTCCTTGCCCTGTATATGTAGGTTGGCAACATTGCTTTATGCACTGTAAAGCAAACCTCAAGCAAAATTGCCAGCCCCTTGCTTGAGGTTAGGTTAGACAAAAAAAAAACTGTAGGTAAACTGTCGGCCGTTTAACTCTTCCCTCCCTCTCTTCTCTCTCTTTTTTTGTAAAAAGCTATGGCAAAAATACCAGTAGGTTGGCAACCTTGCTTTATGCACTGTAAAACAAGCCTCAAGCAAGGTTGCCAGCTTCTTGCTTTAGGTTACGTTAGACCAAAAACCTTGGTGATTTTTTTTTCGAGTAAGATGTTGCTAATACTGTGTCCGAAAATAGGGGGGGGGTTTATGCCTTACAAGAGCAAACTATCAAAACAAGCCCCACCAAGCTTTACTTTCGGGTGTAGTGTTGCCAACACTGCGAGAAAAAATTGCCAGCCCCTTGCTTTAGGTTAGGTTAAACCAAAAACCTTGGTGATTTTTTTCGAGTAAGAAGCTAGCAACACTGCAAGAAAAAAGTTGCCAGCTCCTTGTTTTAGGTTAGGTTAGACCAAAAACCTTGGTGATTTTTTCGAGTAAGAAGCTAGCAACACTGCACCATCAAATAGAGCTCCTGCCTTACGAGAGAAATCCATTAAGGCGAGCTCCTCACTTCAGCTCCTCACAAGAGGTTTCAGTACCGGCTTAATTGGACTACTAAAGAATTAAGAAAGATTACCAAATTAAATTGTCAAATAGATTTGATGTTTTGCAGGATTTAAATGATGATGAAAATATAAATGAAACAGACGTAAATAAGAATTGGGAGCACATACGTAATGCAATAGAATCAGCAGCTAAAGAAAGTATAGGATACTATAAACCGAGAAAAAGTAAGCCATGGTTTGATAATGAATGTCATAATCTAATAGAAATAAGAAATCAGGCTAGACTTAGGTGGTTAAATAACTCTGATGATACAAATCTAAACAATTATAATAGAATAAAGCGAGAAGTTAACCGCACGTTTAGAAGTAAAAAAAGAGATTACTTGAAAAGCAAAATTAACGAAATTGAAACAAAAAGCAAAAATAAAAATATCAGAGATTTATATAAAGGTGTAAATGAGTTTAGAAAGGGGTGGCAACCTAAAGTAAACTTGATAAAAGATAAAGACGGTGATTTTCTAGCTGACCCAAGTGATATTCTAAATAGATGGAAGAACTACTTTAATGACCTTTTAAATGTTCATGTAGGAGATAAATCAGAAGTAAATGAAGTCCACACAGCAGAACCTTTAGTTCCAGAACCTAACTTGACTGAAGTTAAAGATGCTATTAAAAGGCTAAAGAATAACAAAGCACCTGGCATTGACTTAATACCAGCTGAGTTAATTAAATATGGTGGAAATTCATTAATATGTCAAATTCATAAATTAATTTGTTTAATATGGAATAAAGAAGAAATCCCTCATCAGTGGAAAGAATCCATAATTGTTCCTGTGTTTATAATTACCGTGGAATTTCTCTACTCTCAACAACATATAAAATATTATCTAACATTCTTTGAACAAGACTAACCCCATATGCTAATGAAATTATAGGTGATTATCAATGTGGATTTAAACGTAACAGATCAACTACAGATCAAATTTTTCACATCAGACAGACACTTGAAAAAAAGTGGGAATATAATCAAAATGTCCATCAGCTATTCATTGATTTCAAAAAAGCATATGATTCGGTAAAAAGAGATAAATTATATAATATATTAGTAGAGTTTGGAATACCTAAGAAGCTTGTTAGTATGATAAAAATATGCACCAGTGAAACAGAAAGTAAAATTCGTGTGGGTATTAATATGTCTGACAATTTACAATTCATGATGGGTTAAAACAAGGAGATGCATTATCTCCATTGCTCTTTAATTTTGCCTTAGAATATGCTGTTAGGAAGGTAAAAGAAACTAAGGAAGGACTAAAATTAAATGGTGTGACTCAGTTGTTAGCATATGCAGATGATGTAGACTTACTGGGGGATGATGTGAATACAATTGAGAAGAATGCTAAAATATTTTTCAAAACTGCTAAAGAGATAGGTTTGGAAGTTAACAAAGAGAAAACTAAATATATGCTTACAGGCCGAAAACAAGTGTTAGGTAATAATCAAAATCTAATTATTGATAACAACTCGTTTGAATCAGTTTCCAAATACAAATACTTAGGAGTAATATTAACAAATGAAAATTATATTAAAGAGGAAATAAAAAGTAGGCTTAATTCAGGAAATGCATGTTACTTCTCTGTTCATAAACTTTTGTCTTAATATCTCGTTTAATATCTAAGATACTAAAAGTTAAAATATACAAAACAGTAATTTTACCTGTAGTATTATATGGATGTGAAACTTGGTCCCTTACATTGAAAGAGGAACATAAATTGAGAGTATTTGAAAATAAAATCCTTAGGAAAATCTTTGGACCTAAAAGGGATGAGGAGACAGGTGAGTGGAGAAGGTTACATAATTTAGAACTACATAATTTGTATTCATGTCCAGATATTATTAGAATAATTAAATCAAGAAGACTTAGGTGGGCTGGCCATGTGGCACGAATGGGAGAGGAAAGAGGAGTTTACAGGATTCTTGTTCGGAAACCTGATGGTAAGAGACCTGTAGGAAGGCCAAGACGAAGATGGAGGGACAACGTTGAGTTGGACCTAAAGGAAATCGGTAGGGATGGAAAAGAGTATATAGAACTTGCTCAAGATAGGGAAAGATGGAAGGCCTGTGTTGCTGCAGCCATGAACCTTCGGGTTTAAGAAGGCTAGAGAGTTAGTTAGTTAGTGTGTGTGTGTGTGTGTGAGTGAGAGAGAGGTTGGTTGGTTCGTTGAATTGGGGTTTTAAGTCCACTTTATGCACATCGAGACTGGACCTACAGTTTAAAGTGGGATCCGAATTACTATGTGCCTCCACCGGGTATCGAATCCGGGACCCCTTGATTACAAGGCAACGACGCTACCAGTACGCCATCGTGGAGGCCTGGAGAGAAGAGATGAGTGCACGTTATAAATATATGTGCACAAATCTCTCGTACACATGCGAGTGTACAATTTAGTCCAGGATACATTTATTTGATATCTAAATAGTGTCCTAAAAAGGGTTACAATATAATAAAAATAACTTCCCTGTTATCCATATAATGATGGGTAAATGTCCATAATATGCTCCAATCTAGTCAATAAAACATCCTGAAAACATCCTTTTACAACCCAATAACATCAGAAAACATTAAAAACATGTACAAGAAAATGTTCTTTTCATATTTAAATAAATATCCAGATGAGATCAAAATGTAGTCTAAAAGATTTATTTTTTGTGTCCATACAATCCAAATTACGTATAAAAATGTCTAAATTAAAGCATATAATGTCCAAATAACGTCCCACGTGATGTCCAAAACATGTCCAAACGTGATCCGGAAATGTCCAATACATATCCATTTCTGGATATTCCCTGGATATCACGTATGCGGACAAATATATATCCAACGAAACATTTCTAGGACTTCAGGGAGGGGACTGAAGCTCCCTGACTACGTGTCTGATTTGCAGCAAGCAAATTTGGTTGCATGTGTTCTCATTTTTATATAATTTGCTGTGCATACGTAAATTGGTATTTTGTGAATGTAATCTTAAGTGGAATGTCTACATTGTGAGTGATGGTGGCAGGTCATCGAATGCTGAATTATCTACAGGTCACGAAAGAAACCCTATATCATTGCTCATGATCAACGGAAAGAATTTTCCGAGGTATTTCAAATGCGCACTAGATCATCCACCGCTCCACACACTCACATACACATACATTTATACATACATATATATAGGCATATATATAGGCATATATATATATATATATATTGGGTTTGAGTTGGTGTTTTAAGTCCACTTTATGCACAGTAAGGCTAATGGGGACTGGACCTACAGTTTAAAGTGGGATCCGAACCACTTGTGCCTCCACCGGGTATCGAACCCGGGACCCCTTGATTACAAGGCAATGACGCTTCCACTGCGCCATGGGGGAGGCCCATATATATATATATATATATATATGTGTGTGTGTGTGTGTGTGTGTGTGTGTGTGTGTGTGTGTGTGTGTGTATAATCTATATTTATATATATATATAATAGTTGTGTAATGTATATGTTATGTTTCATGAAATATATCTCCGCCATCGTCTCATTATTAGTGAAATGTGCATCATGGCTTGGTTTGTCAATACAATTGGCACAATTATGTACGCAAAAAGGATTAAGTAATTGTGAGGAGTTCTGGACGCGAGCTGGGACAATCACATTGCAGCTGATTCTAAAAAGTAAAAGTGGAAAAGATTAGAAATTTACAGGTAAGTAAAAAAAAGCGATTAAATTTTTTTGGCTAACCGCGAAGATGAGGATGATTGATGATATGATTAAATTGATGAAAGGGCACTCACAAAACATCCATTACCGATCCAGGAATCGAACCATGGACTTCTGTCATCATTGCACGCTGTATTAACTACTTCGCCACAGAGATTGGCTACCAAACCGAGAATCGAAGAATAATAGGAAGGAATATGGTGAGAGAGAGAGAGAGAAAAGGAGTAATATACATAAGCGGCAGGAATATAAAGAAAGACGGTTTCGTGCACACAGAAAAAGCAAGAAGAATTAAAGGAGCAAAGAAGTGGATAGAAGGGACAATCAAAATTGAGGATGAATGTGCAGTGATAGGAAAGCAAAAGCTGAAATAGAAAGTAAAAATAAATATAAAATTGACAAAGGAATATAGGCCTAGGAGGAAATAACGTGTGGTGAATAAATGATAGAGACGAAAAGGAAAATTTATGTAAAGTTTTAGGTGTCAAAGGACTCTTCATGGTATGTAAAGGTCTAAGTATAACAATTAAGTTCTTTTTTCAAGTAGCGATATTTGGATCGACATTTGATTGTGATTTTGAAGCAGCTCCATACCTAGAACTCTGTTTGACGACCAGGAAGTAAAAGCCCTTATAACGACTAATATGAATCAAATGATAGATAAGCACAAGATAATAAAGTTGCATTTTTCATGCTTCGCACCATAAATCCATAATCTCTACAACTGAACTGCTTTCCATGTGACTAATATCCACATTACATCACATTGCTAGATGTGTTGTTATCGCGGAAAACTAGCGTATGGGATACAGATGAGGAACTTGAAAATTACGGTTGCTATCAGAACTTACCTGCGGTATCGCAAAGGAATTTCATGGTGTAAAATAGAGAGTGGTATAAGAGTAGTGTCTGTGTCTGTAGATGAATGTTATGCAATGGGGCTGTTCATTGCCAAACTTTTCCGCTAGAGTGTCCCTAAAGAATTTCGTTCGTCATTTGGTTGCCGTAAGCTTTACATTGGAGCTCGATGGATGGCAATTCAAAAGTTATTTTCAACGAAGTTAAGAATTTCTCGTGTAAATCGATAATAAAAATTTGTTTTGTAAAGCTTTAAGATTAAGTAGTCAGTCATAAGTTTCCGAAAATTACATTCTCCTGAACCTAAGAATTAATTTTGCTACGTTCCGCCTGCTTGCTACACACTGCACGCTACACACTACACCAGTAGGCGATGCAAAAGTGTGCCCATTTACGCTAGCTTGTAACCAGCCGTAGACATGAACTCAAAGTATCTCAGGGCTTGCGGGGTTTAGTAAGGAAAAGTACGGAGTCAAGCAGTAAAACTTTATTTACATTTGGACCCGTGCAAATTGTCTGTTTAGCACACTTACACCTGACGTCATCACTGCTCTGAAGATCTAGAAGATAAGGGAGGACAGGGACCATTCATTTATTCCTCGCAGTGAGGAGCCTGTGGGTTGTTAGGGACCTTATTTAATTTAGGGGCATCAATTAGGGCGTGTACCAATAGCCACCTTTGTAGTCGTCAAGTGCCGCGCAGTCTGGGGATAACGTGCGAACGCGCCCAAGTCAATTGCGTAGGACGGGCGTGAGCCCGCGGGGTTTGTCCAAGCAATTGCGAGGGACGGGCCGGGGGGCCCTAGGAATCGCAAAGGTGTTGCGAACAAAGGATGCCGCGGGCTCACTCGGACTACTGCAAGGGAACGGACAGGTTCGTCGGTATGTCCAGGCAGTAGCAAGAGATGGCGAGGTACAGTCATGGAAAAAAGTTCTTCCCCATAAGGCTTTAATAGGAGCAAGTAATGCAGGAGGGTAGGCAACACATTGCACCCTTCGATGATCGGGTGATTTTGCCTGCCTTAACACCGAGAAATGTGTTCCACGCGAAGGTCAACATGACAGGAAAGCAAAGAGGGTCACGTCACTATTGGTTACGTGGAGTGTTGTGCTTCTCCACGTCCCCAGTTCTTGATCCACATTGCAGAAAAAGTAGAGCTGCATGCAATATATGAAAATAGGTTGTTTTCAACTACACGCTTAATTATGATTTTCCCAATTGTAAATCTATCAGACGTGTCTCCCGATTTAGTCGAGACAGTCTTTTACTTTGAATTCCTGTTTGTCATAGGCGTAACTTGACGGAAGCAGAAAGGGCATTTGTAAACCCCCCCCCCCCCAAATCAGGTTTCTTAAAGCTGCTAAAACAGGAATTAAATACTATGATTTGACGCGTCCAAAAAAAGTATTATATTGAAAGATTTTTCCCAAATACGTAGATATCAATTTAATAGCTACTTTGAAAGTGTCTCAGATTTGTTTATTGTCACATCTTAGTGTGGCACAGGTCTACTACAAAAGTGGAATTCGTAACAGAAATATGAACCCACTCCTTTTATTTCGTAGCCGATTTCATCTTGAAACTGAAATTAAGAATATTAGTTAACAATGTCATTGGTAAACAATAAAAAAATGTGTTAGACCCAATTCTTTAATACCTTATCATAATCTTTATCGCAAATTTAAATTTTGTTGTAAGTCCACTTTATGCAAAAAAAAAATAATAATAAAGTTCTTACCTGTGCTTGGCGCTACGCCATGAAGGCGTATAGGGGGTGTGGGGGTAACGCCCCACACTTTCTTGATTCGTTTGTGAGTGGGGTGATCAGCATCACGCCGCCCCACACTTTCTTGATTCGTTCTTGAGTGGGGGTGATGTGATCAGCATCACGCCCCTGACCGCTTTTACCCCCAGGTACCCATGTCATTCGACGCTGGGTGGGCGCTGGGGCCGCTTCCAACGTTAGAAAAGTTCCCGGGCTTGAACCGGCCGGGAATCGAACCCGGGGCCTATAGCATGGTAGTCAGACGCGTTACCGACTGAGTCACCGGCACAGATAGACTAATCTGACGTGCATACACTTTAAAGTGGGATCCGAACCACTATGTGCGATCACCTGGTATCGTACCCCAGACCCCTTGATTACAATGCCTTACCACTACGCCATCAGTGAGGCGCACACAATCTTTGTATTTCGACCTTTTTAAACCTATATGTATCATATAAGAGGTTGTTTAACGTTGCTATGCCTCTATGGATTATATTTAGCAAGTATTCGAGCACATAGCGTCAGGTTTCATAGAATATAAGCTTCTCTTCCATGTTTATGGTTTCCTGTCTGCAGTAGAAAAACTGGCAGGTTCCCATAGCTTTTCTTTCAATAGTCTTCCAATGGTTGCATATCATATCACTCAAATTTGATTCATTCGTTTCGAACACAATCCCCGATGGCGCAGTGGGATCGTGGGCGCCTTGTAATTAAGGGATCCCGGGTTCGATACTCGGTGGAGGAACATAGTGGTTCGGATCCCCCTTTAAACTGTAGGTCCATTCACGATTAGCCTAACAGGACATAAAGTGGACTTAAGACACCAAATCAAGCAACCAACCCAATCCCGTTATTGTCCAGATTATCGAATCCAGAACCTTCGTCGCGAATAACATAAGGAGGAAGACAACGTGAAATAACCGAACAGAAACAGAACCTAAAACCCACATCGGATAGATTGGATTAAGTCAACGATACACCACGGGTTCTGAAATGAAAAAGAATACGAAAGTTGAAGGACCTCTATACGCACCCACTTTTCCTCCAGTCAATGGGGAAGATATCCTTCTAGCTGAGAAGCCTTTACGTAGGAGTGCCCTGAGGGAACTTCAAGGCTACGACGATAAAGTGTTCTGCGTGCAATGACGGGACCAAAACATACGTCAGATAGCTGTGTTCCTCCTTATTTCGTACGCCATTGATAACTGGAACACGTGACCTCGTCTTTGGTAGAGCAGAAGCCTGCTTGCTTGCCACCACCCTTTAGTTCAGTGACCTTCGCCCGTAGTCAGCAAGAGTGAATGACTCACCATATACTTGTTGTCTGTGAGGCTACACAAGAATATATATTTCGTTAGTGGCTGTAAGTATTGTTTCATCTGCAGTTATATCAGTTAACATTTCAATAGTTTCCTTCCTGATGGTTACGTTAGTGATAAACATGTAAATTAGTTCTCGAGAGTGAACGTTTTATCTATTTGAACGGGGGATTTTTATACAGCCTGCATGTATTATTTTTTCCTGAAACAAGAAGAAATTCGAAGACGCAAAAAGAGTTGTATAAGAGTAGTTAACAAAAGGAAAAAAGAAGAAGAAAACGAAAATGTAAATGCTGAAATAAATTATGGTAGAGATCGAGTGAATAACATTTTGTCATGGGGCCTCCTCGATGGCGTAGTGATAACGTCGTCGCCTTGTAATCAGTGGATCCCGGGTTTGATACACGGTGGATGCACATAGTTGTTAGTATCCCACTTTAAACTAAAGGTCGAGTCCAGATTAGCATATCTGTGCACCAAACCAAACTAAGAAAGAAATTGTCACAGTGCAAGAAAATTTCATGTTCAACCAGATACGAAACAAAAGGGAATAATATATTGCAGGTTGGAGTTCACATCTGTAGCATCTAACCAGCACAATTATGAATCGCAACATATCGTATCAGATCCATTTTTATTATACATGTATGATAATATAAGAGAAGTAGAGGAAAGAGAAAACCAAGCGAAACACGGACGCCTTCTCCAGAATTTCAAATCTCGTTACATAAGGTTCTGGGTTGGAGTCTAGAACAGGCATGACTTTCTTGTTCTTGCCCTTTTATCTGCTTCATTTCATCATAATTCATCGTTATGGTTTACCTGCAGGGGAAGAATAATGACAATAATTGTCAATACAAAGCCAATGACAAACAGAACAACTCGATTACGGAAGTGCCAAGAAGAAACGAGACTTTACAGTTTCTCCGTCTCTCGGTTTGTCGAATTGAAAATTGCTCTCCCGTTCTCAGTCTCGATTAGTTAAATATAGAAATCGAAAATGTATGTGAATGAATATACATGTATTTTATATATTCCGGTAGGAGATTTCGTGAGAGATGAAATAAGTACTCTTCCATCGTATTTATTTTTATAATTTTTATTCCCTGTTCGATGATCGCGACGATAAGGACGAGTGACCATTACATGAAATTGATGACGAAATAATCAAATACCCCCGGCAAGGACGGTACTCAAACCCGGGAACTTTTGCGACGATATCGAATGTCGATCACTTAATGAGCTTGACCACCGAGCCTGCTTAATGTTGTTTCTGTCAGGTAATTCGTAATAATATCCCACATTCACTATCATTTGCTTCATAATTTATCTTATTGTTGTGATTAACCTGAATTCAAAGAATTAGTTGAAAGGCAAAAATGCAAGATTGAATGTCTCTGATGTTACTTCGTGCCGAATAATATGACGTGGTATTATGATATGAATTTATTAATCATATAATATGCCTATTCATTCCATTGATTGATCCCAATTGAGCACACAAAATATGCTATAATGTCCACTCCATGGAGGAGTGGTTAGCACAGCGCGCTACGATGCCATGGGTCCCTGTTTAGAATCTCGACTTGGGCGTGGGTGTCCTTGGTAAGTGTCCCTTCATCAATTTCATCATAGCATCACTCATCTTCATCGTCGCTATTTGCCAAAAGTGAAAGAATAGCAAATCTAAATAACAAACATCCAATCAAATCGAACATCTCTACCGATTTAATTCTATACAGTACCGAATTCCCACTTTATTACTGCATCTTAAGTCATTTTACAGCATCTCAATTGTTTTCCGATTCGAAAACATTAGGAATGTTGTTTTGTGCAGTTGATTGTGCATTGTTTCGTTGTTTGGATTGTTTAATTAACGTCGCATTAATTAGTTTTAGACCAATCGTGACGGGGGAAGCAAGAGCACAAAGAAAGCGAAACAAGGAAGAGACCACGGCTTTCTTTAAAGATAGCATCCCGTGAATACAACTCAAGTGACTGCAGAATATTATGAATAAAATTTATTTCGCTTTTTCCTTTTATTTCTGTTTCAGTTATTTTACTTCGCTTTTCTTCTACCACTCGCGTTACTTGTGTCGGTGAGGAAGAATTATAAACTCGTGAAATCGACGATGGTACAAAAAAATATATGCCTCTCCCACGGTTCGAAGCTGTCAGTACAAAATATTGTCTTATTTTTAAAATTTACGGGCAAATATGGTTTGTCACGTAGCAATTTTCGCTTATCTATTTCTCAAGGGGTTCCATTGCCTCTCTGATGTCGTAGTGGTAACGTCTTCGCCATGTAATGAAAGGCTTCCGAATTCAATACCAAATAGAGAGGCATTTGGTTCGGATCCCATTTTAATCTGTAGGTCCAGTGCGTGAACTGGACTTAAACAATTAACGTGTGGCATGTGGTCTGTGATGAGAACCATCATTTCAGCGAACCTTCTTGACGATGACTCTAATATCACTTGAAAGAATAGTATTTCCTTACGAGTAGCTCTTGTCAAGAAACCAGTTCCTGAAATTTTCTTCTGGAGGCATCGTAGCACCCAGCTGTTTGTTGTGGCTGGGGCACGAGTCATGTGACTCATGCTATCAAAGCTCAATCCCTCCCGAAATCTCAGAATCACCAGGCAAACTTAAGCGAATATTTTGTTATTTGGGTTGCATAAACAACAGGCTTTAAGACGTTACGAAATTCTACGTCCCGTGGCCCAGGTATTTTTTTCTAAGACTGTACAAAGGATCGGTCTCGGAGCACCCAGGAGATTTGGGCTTAGACCGCCACAACCTAAGGGAAACCGTCCAAGCTCGTATTGGGAAGACCTGGTAGGTAGGTTATCTGCTTCTCTTCTTTTCCTCCTTCCTTCCTTCTAGCTGCTTGGCTCCAGGGAGGCATCCAGATTATATCTGGGAACCAGTTCTTTCGCAGTCGGCATCTGGCAGTCGCCTGAGCTCCGTGCTTTTTTTATTTTCTTTCAAGTCGGCACTTTACCGTACCACCATCTTGTTTATTTAATAACATTAACTGGCGTCAAAACTATAAGTAACATGTACAACAAAATTATTTTCTATACATAAGTTTTCACATAGTTCCTCTGCAACTGTCGCATAGGAAGAAATTTTACATTGTTCCCTAATTATACCCATGGACAAGTACATACATAAATAAATAAATTACAACACAAACATACAAGATGGTTCATATGAACCACTGGTTCTGAGAAGCAGATTATCTTAATCGGGCGAACCTTCATGTTATAGAGATGTATTCTGCTCATGATCGACAATGTTAGAGTAAGGAATAGTGGAGTCACATATGCTATTCTTTGTTGTGCTTTTGAACAGATGAGATCAATATGAGGTCCAAAGGTTAGCCCGGAGTCAATAGTGACTCCGAATATTTCACTTGTTGAACTGCTGGTATTGCTGACCCAAAAAGTTGTAATTTTGCTTGATTTTGTGGACCAGTATATAGTCACATAGTAGCAGTATATATTGAAGTTTTTTTTCATAACTTAATAAACCTCAATATGGGCACCATTGGTTGCACGAAGAACGTCAAGGCGAAAATCGATTTCGCGCCATATCCGCTCTAGCATAGCCTCATCAAAGGTGGCAATGGCATCAGTGATCCTTTGTTTGAGGTCAGTAATGTTCCGTACATTTGTTCGATACACAGTGTCCTTAACATAGTCCCATAGAAGGAAATCTAGGGTGAACGAGGTGTTCAGGGAATAGGGCCATCCCGTCCAATCCACCTACTGGGAAATGTTTGGTCCAGGAAGTCACGAACATTCAATCCCCAATGTGATAGTGCACCATCCTGTTGGTAAAGGACGGTTGGTTGAAGGTCAGCCAGTTGTGGTGTCACATATTCAGTCAAAAGGTCAAGGTAAACATTTGCAGTAATTATTTGCTCCGCAAAGAAAAATGGACCAATGATTCGATTGAACATCAGTCCACACCACACATTCACCTTTGGACTGTCTCATTTGAGGTCCATTGTCGGTTTTCTGAGTCCCAGTCACATTGTACGTGTTCAGTTTACCGGAAACTTAAAATGTTGCCTCACCAGTAAAACACACTCAGTTGAGGAACATTGCTTCCTCAGAAATTCGATAAACTATGTCCACTGCAAATGTTTTGTGTTTCGGTTTATCATTGGGCTCGATGGCATGCAACAGTTGTACATTATACGCAATCAATCGCAGGTTGTGGTGTAGGACCTTGTGCACTGTTGATCGTGGTAGCTGTAACTGTCTGGCAGCAGTGTGAATGGATTTCTTTGGAGAATTAACAAAGGCTTGTCTTACACGTTCGAAATCTTCCTCTGATACTCGTTTTCTTCCACTTCTTGCTTTATCCAAAAATGTACCGTACTGCATGAATGTCCTGTGCCATTCACGAATTGATGGACGTGCTGGTGGTTGTTTCCCGTACCTAGTCCTGAAGTTTCACTGAGTCTGAGGGTCAGATTTTGTTTCAATGAACCACGCCACACATTGTGCCTTTTCTTGCGGAGTAGCCATTTTTCTTTCGAGGACCTCTCTTTCTTTACAATGTTACCGGAAATACAAAATTGACTATTAGTACAAAATTTAATAGTAAACTAGTACAATAAAAAAAATCACTCAGATATCTCATCATTTGCATTTGTAGTGAATTTTTGAAGTTGTAAAGGGATTTTATGGACACCCGGTATATTAAAGCGCAACGGAATGTTTGCGAAAACGAGCTAAATATGGTATGATTATGCACAAAGAGCACTAGCTTGACGTCATTTGGGTCGCTTCTAGCTGCCAAGGGTCGATAAAACAAATATTTAGATTTTTGCACTATGCTTTGCTTTTTCTCTGATTGCGAGCATGTATTCAACGCCAGGATTAGGAATCGAAGAAACTCCAAAAGAAAATGTATTAAGTGCGTAAGCGCATGATACATCTCTTATTATACACTATGACTGACATTATTCCCTATCCGATAATGTAATATTAACGTATGTTTTCATTGTATTAAGCAGACATTCTCCCCTCGTATTTTCGTCCTTCTTTTTCTTTGGTAACAACAATTTTAAAATTATAATTCCTGTAAATAAGAAAGCCCTAGAGGTTGCGATATTTTTTGTAATAACTATTCTTGACGATAAATGTGTGTGTATAAAACAAAGGACCATATTTAATAGCTACGTGGAAAAGTATGATATCACTTGAAAAAAAATCAGTTATTAAAAACAACTACATAAAATTAAAACTACAGTCGCGCGGAATTATTATGTATTATTCTTTACCGGATTCACAACAATTGATCACTTAAATTGTGAAAATTGCAAGTTATATAAACAAGTGTTGTGAAAATTTTAAGCCTTTTATTTAGTTCCGATATCTTTTCTGTTGTTCACGATTGTCTTTTCAAAAATCTCACTTTTACAGCACTGATTATTCAACTATCATGTTCAAACATCATTAATATGAAATTAAACTTGCAATTTAATTTAATAGCATCACGTTCAGCATCAAATACCCCATGTATTTAAATGGGAGAACAATTGCCGATCAAAAGCGTGGGAACACAACAGAGGTGCTGCCACCTACAATAGTTTCCCTTGGCCAGGTCCATTCTTTGTTTCTTCCCATTTACGAACAGTCTTTTAATCTTTAGTGCGAGCACCAAGCTCCACTTGTAGAAGCATAAGAAACAACGCTATAAAGATACGACAAACCTGACTGTTTCGAAGTTGACTTCTGTTATATGGTATCGAGTAGACATTCCGTTGGGTTAATTGGCAAGCACAATGAATGTACGTGCCTTAGCTCGGAAACTGCTGCTTCAGGTAATCTCATTAATTGTCTGACACGATTGAATCTTCACAACATTTTTTGGGCTTGACTTGTTGCAGTGTGATACTACAAGATTACGCAAGGAGTAATACAGCGTGTCTAACAATTTGTTTATTCAAAATTGGTGTTGCTTTTTCACAGAAAACGGACTGGCCATTTGCGAAATGTGGAACCTCCGTCGGCCAATGTTACATTGCAGATGCTCAGTGATGTGTTTTAGGAGAGGGGGTCTATTGGGTTTGAGTCTCCTGCAACCCAATGTCCTGAAACCAAAATAAAATATATTTATCATAACTTGTTAACTCATAAACTCTGATAATGTAATTCATATGATTATATTATGACCGCCACAGCAGTGGCGTAGCTATGTTCAGAGAAAAGCGACATTTTACAATTCAATAAGAGAGAGGGAGGGAGTGGGAGCGGACGAGACGGAAAGGAGAAGAGGATGAGCTGGAGGAAGAAGAAGACATATATCTCTCTCTTTCTTCTTGTGCGCAGAACATACTTTCAACTGGACGGTTCCATTATAAGATAATTGTTCACCTGCAACGGAATGATTATTTTACTTGTAACATGTAGACTGAATTATACACATAATTGTCTGTAATTCAGTCTATATGTAAGAAGCTCCTGTCCTCTTTTATGTAACTAGGGTGCGCGCTGCCCCACAAAATGACAGTAAATATTCAAATTTTAAATCTATTTTATTTAGCATTAATTGGTCATGTGTCTATCAAAAATAATCCTAGCGCAGGGCAACGACACGATATATTAACTCGAATGGAAGCATTCTGCCTCATTTCTCTGTCAGCCAGTGATCGGCAAACACCTTTGGGAGTCTAGGCCTAGCAGAAGCAGAAAGAAAAGAGTTCCTGGGAAAAAGAGTTAGAGCCAAAGAGGAACCAGTAGAAGCCCATCGTGTCAACCGTACAGGCAACCTCCGAGAGATTGGTACCTTCGGACTAGTGTTGCCCACGAGACGAGACTTTGGCCTGTCTCGTCTCGTGGAAATGCTGTGAAATGCTGTCTCGTCTCGAAAATATTAGTTTGTCTCGGGACACATGATCAATCTCGTCTCGTCTCGAATTTTGAAAAGGCTGTCCCGTCTCGTCCCGTGGGCAACACTACTTCGGACTATTAGTCTGATACTGGGTTTGGCTTGGGCTCCCAATTTTCCCAACCCGTCCGAACCGGCCACTGTAGTAAGTTGGTACATTCGGACATACTTGGCTTCAACCTGAGTGTACTCTCTCGGACTCCTAATTTATTCGACGAGTAAGGCCTGTGTGGATTCTGAAAATAAAATTGTTTCCCTACTTCCACATGCACGATGCACCTCACGTAGAGACCAGGATATGAGGAGCCGAGTCGTTGTCAAGCGAGCATTGCTTAACAGCAGAAGCTTTGCCTTTCAAGATGTAATTAACTATACTGGCAACTGGGAAACAGCTGGGAAACAACGAATCAAAGATCAGTTGAATTCTCTTCGACTGACATCGGGCATTTTCTAGTCGTGAGGCAAAGAAATTTCCTAGCTGGACGAAACAAATGAGCGTCGGATACACAGCATGTTGTCAAACATACTGTAAAGCGGAGGGAAGAGAGAGTTGATCAGCACTGTTAGTGCACACAGCACGGAAAATTAGTACACAATACATCCAAACATTGTACAAACAAGTTAATAAAAACAACTGATAAAATCAACCGTACGCTTGGCAACGGAAATGGCAACATACTTATAACCATCGCTACAAACAGTTGTATAATCAATTTCACGATCGATTTCGCCGATATCTCATTCGACAGCGACAGGCAGATTGGGACACCGAATTCTCCGGGATATCAATGCAGGATAGTAGATTCTGGCAATTATTAAGAAATTATCTGCGAAAGAATCCACAATCTGTTGCCTACCCTCTCCAGGGTCCAAATGGCATGGTATACACACCAGAGGAGAAGGCTGAAGTGTTCTCCACACATCTGGAGGACCAATTCCACACACCGGATCACCCGCATAATGGCAATATCCAGAAGATTCAACATCGACTAGAACAATTACGTCATGAACCACTCACAGCTTATCCACTTCTCACAACACAACCACTCAGGAGGTCAAAGGTGTTATAAATCTTCTTCGACCTGGTAAGGCACCTGGCTTTGATACTATTACCCAGAAAATTGCTAGTTTTTCTAGCAAAAGTCTTCAATGCTATATTCCTTACCGGCTATTATCCATCAAGTTGGAAACTAGCAAAAATAATCCTCTTGCCAAAACCAGAAGAGAACATTCTTCTACCACAGAATTATAGACCTCTAAGTCTTCTGAGCCATGTTAGCAAATCTTTGAACATATACTACTCAGACGATTACAAGCTGTGGTGGATGAAAAAAGGCTTGCTACCGTATCATCAATTCGGATTTAGTAAACAGCACAGTACTACTACGCAACTAGTCCGAGTAGTGGAGTATGTTACAGGAAACTTTAATCTCAGTCGACATACTCTAGGGGTATTTCTTGACTCCGACAAAGCCTTTGATCGCATTTGTCATTCTGGATTAATTGTGAAACTATCGGAATTGGGAGTTCCTATTTATTTGGTGCAATTATTGGATCAGTATTTACAAAAGAGACAATTTCAGGTGCAATTTTTAAGTGCTCTATCTACCGTTAAGATCATACACGCTGGTGTCCCTCAGGGAGCTGTTTTATATCCACTTCCGTTTGCTTTATATACCAGTGATATCCCTGTTACTCATAAATGCATGTTAGCTACCTATGCAGATGATGTTGCCATCTTTACAAATAGCCCTTTACAAGAACTATGATACAGCAGGATCAGACAACAACTATTAGAGTTGGAAGATTGGTCTACTCGCTGGTGCATGAAGTATAATTCACTGAAGAGTGCTGCGGTTTTATTTACACGTCGACATAGACAACTACCAAAGATTCTGCGACTCCAGGGGTCTTCTATACCGGACAAACCTTTTACCACATATCTAGGAGTGGTTTTGGACCGAAGACTAAATTTCCATAAACACATCTCAATTGTGACAGCAAAAGCACAAACTCGAGTTGGACAATTGTACCCAGTTTTCCGAAATCCTACCTTGGAATGACGACTCGCTTGCATGTGTATAAGATGATGGTACGTCCCACACTCCTGTATGCAGCACCAGCTTGGGGTCATCTCCATCTTCAGTCATAAGGAAATTGCAGATTATACAGAATAATGTTGCTCGACTTATTACTGGTCATAGCCGAGATACTCGTATCTCACAAATCCATGAGGACCTTGAACTAGATTATGTTCAATCTGCTATATATGCCATATGTTACAACTTCTGGAGCCAGATCCAACAGCATCAAAATCCAGCGGTTCGGGGCATTGGAACTCGACCACAGGTCCGGATGTCCCACTCCATGCCCCGAAATTTTGAACAAATCTAAATTCAAAAAAGTGCTATTGTATTATTATGTTATGTGTTACATATACTCCCTGTTTATGAGTACTTCAAAGTACTGTTTTCAATGGAGCAGATTAGTGTTCCTTGATAGTGCAGCTATAGAAGCACAGCTTGTGATTTTGTTGTTTCTTTGTTACTTATATATTGCTATCATTATTATTATTCTATGTGGTTATTTTATGTTTTGTGTCTTTAAAGTGATGTGCAAAATGTAGTTTGCGATTAGAACTTTTCATCAGTGCACCGAAATATTGTATGGTTTGAAAAATAATAGTGATTATTTCCTTCCTCTGTCAATGTAAAATTATAACAAGGAACTCAACAATTTCAAATTAGTGAAATAATACAGATGAACTATTGTCCAAATCCCGGCCGACAGTCGACCCGGGTTATAGCAAGAGAAATGTTGTACATACACTACATTGTAAGAGCATGATAGTAAGTCAAGCTCACAGTGGTCCCGATACTTACAAAAAACCTGTCAATAGAGCATTGGCATTGGCATAGCCTACCAGCCAGAAGATCAGCAGTCATCTCCGGGGAAGGGAGAGGTGAACCAAAGATATGAGAATGGTAAAAAAAAGTATTCAAAATGAAGTGTCAATATCAGATTTTGTCTCAGCCTAAATGTCAAATATCAATAACAATAAATTTTATTGGACTTACAGCTTCCATGTGGCTGTTTACGCCCAGCTACATGTCAAATATTTGCAAATCTCGTTGCAAGGTTGATATCTGCAGGTTTGTGTCCAGATGCCTTGTGGTACTTTTGTGTTGATAACGGAAGTATCCGAGGTTCACGTTGTGATGAATCAGTAGCGAATATACTGCCCTGTTCAGAGTTGCAAACTATTACATGTGTATCCGGTGCATAGATAAACACTGTCGTTGGAAACCTTGTATTACTACTACTTATATCCCTCTATTTTCAACCATTTTTGCCACTTGCCTCATAATGTCCTGAATATACATTATATTATGTGTTACTTACCTTTGGAATTTTGAGTGCTTTCATTCCTATTTTGTTATCTGTTCAGTGTGCCACAGACAACTAGTATCAGAAGGACGAATTGGATAGACTAAATTGTAGATGCCAACTTAGTAACTAGATTTGCATATATTTGACATCTAAGCCGAGACAAAATTCGATATGGCCATTTCCATTTGAATTCTATTTTCTTTTCTCTCATTTTTCGTATTGTTTGTTTACTTCCTGTTAGGTTACAGAACGTGTTTTCTCGTTTTGTTTTACGTACATAATATGGCTGATTGTAGCTATGTCATTTTTCATAGAATATGTGTGTTCCTGGCAACCCTGGAACGCATCGATTCACGACGGGATATGACGTCACAAATGCAATTAAATGTTGTGTGTGGTTGCCAGCATTCAGGCGGCAAAACGACCTTTTTTTGAACGACTGTAGCACTGAAACGATGCACCCAGGGCCGGATTATCCTATGGGCAACTGGGACAATTGCCCCGGGGCCCCCACCAAAAGGAAGCTGTGAAGTGCCTCCACCAAAAAAATATTTTAACCAGCTGGCTATGCTTGTGAAAAATTACATAAGAAGTTGTATTTTTAAAAATAAAAAAATAAAAAAACTTCAATATTGTCGTATGTCTACACTCTTCTGGATTCAATTATAGCACAGCTCTCAGTCGATCTGTTTGTAGATATCTGAAGCTCAGTATACTTTATACCATGGATTTATTTGGCTGTGGTGTGGAAATAAGGCACACTTATTCAAACAATAAATTCTCAGATACGATTAAGATGATAAACTACGAAGTACATAACTTTCTTTCGTTAATAACATCGTATTAGAACTGTGAGTTTTACTCTTGACTATGAAAATGAACCTCAAATCCACCTCTCGCCTAGTGAACATTTCAGAGTGTAAGGTTTTCTACCAGTGATTGATCAATTCACCTCATCACTCGCAGACAGCATTTCTTCATATGAAACTGCCGCAAAGAGGTTCAGTATTCTAAATGAATTTGCAGTGGCAACTCCATCACAAATTACATCTGCAGCTCGCGAGCTTGTGAACATCTACGAGGAGGATCTGGACCCCTCGCTAGAGAATGAGCTGATACAGTTTGCACACCTAGTAAGCAGTAGCAATGTCAAACATCAGGAAGACATCCCAATTGAACTGTCTATGTATAATATTGTATGTAAGGACCCGTTCCACAGTACATTTCCCAATGTCGAAATTCTCTTTAGAATTTATTTGGTCTTAATGGTAACAAACTGCAGCGGAGAAAGATCTTTCTCAAAAATGAAATTAGTGAAAAACAGGCTTCGTGCTGCCATGGGACAGGATCGCTTATCCAATCTTTGTTTATTAAGCATTGAACATGAACTTCTTCGTGAATTGGACTTCGATGATGTAGTAGATGAATTTTCGGCGAAAAAGGCAAGAAAAGTGTGTCTACTATAAGTGTTAAGCCTTTGGGAATGTTCTTAAAGAAAGTGTAGTTACCACAATTTCCATAATGAACCGGTCGGTAATTGTCCAGTAGACGGACCGTGCATATGTAGCGACATATTTACTCTTAATTGTAAGTAATATCATTTATAATAAATTATGTAGGTAAGTACAGTCTACTGCTCAGTTCTCCGTTTCCGTCCGATATTTACTATATATTGTAGTTACGGTGTTCACTCTTCATAATATATTGTAGACATTTAGACGCAGAATTTTACTGCTGCTATAGCGCTACAAATTCTCGTCGTGTAACTTTATTTTACTGCGCTATTCTCCCTACAAACCTATCTGCGATATGTTCGATTGTGAATGACTACTGATTCTAAAATTAGGTCTACCATTTCAACTGCTGAAAATTGGTGGTTAACATATTGAGCTAATAAAGCTCCTAGTAAAAAATAATAAAAAATGGGGGGCCTCCACAAAACATTTTGCCCAGGGGCCTGCACAAACCTTGATACGGCCCAGGATGCACCAACGAGAAAACTTTTACTGAGAAAAGTTGTTTGTTTTGATGTCCTCTATACGTTCCCATGGTCCGTGGGCGCCATTAAAATGACATCCTGTATATTAAATAAGGAAAATTGTCATTTCTGCCGGAAAGCCAATTATTCGTACATACTATTTACAATATCATAAAATATATTGAGGAAATTGACGTGTAAGCCCGAGTGTTCTAAGCGTATTGCAATTTTAAAATTTATAAACAAATATTATGACGGAAATAATTGTAATCCCAAAAGTATATCGTTCTTGTAACAATAATTTCTTGCTGCTGAGATCCTATATACGTATATACTGACAATGATCAATGCTGTTAACGTACTGAGCTATTGATTGCTGGCACTATAGCTTTGTGGAAAATGGATCGCTCGTTTTTTCACTGCAAGTTGTGTCTCACATAGTAATAATTGATATTTTGCTGTCTCTTACACCATGGATATCCACAGGATTTGTTCCGGAGCTGATGGAAATGAGGCATGTTTCTCCCCAAAATAGCGATGCAGCTCAAAAAACGTAGCTTCTAGCTACGTTAGTTATCTGGATATTAGAATTATTCAGATACATATGAAATAAATTACGCAGATATCTATGATATGCGATATCAAGATATTTATAATGTAGATTATCTGTATTTCCAGGTAATAGACTTTGTTTTTATGAACCTTCTGCAAAAGTAAGCATTATATATATTTTTTTATATGCTGCTGCCCGGTTCAAAATTTACCTAAAAATGCTGAGAAAAATGTAGCTGTAGCGAAATTTTCGCTACAATTACATGAATTTTGTAGCTTCGCTACAGCTACAGCTACAATTTTCAAAATGTAGCGTTGCTACAGCTACAGCTACAAATTTTGTAGCTAGCTACAGTAGCGACGCTGCAAGTAGCGCGCTACTTCCGACCATTGGTGGCAGCCATATTGCAATTTTCACTTTGCAGAGGCAACGTTTGCTGACTAGACGATGTAAAACTCCTTGGACATTCTGTTGATAACACTGTACGTAGAAAAATTGTGAAAGAAGAAATCACATGCCACATCATTAATATGAGTAGTAGATACGTGTAAATCATCAGTGACGTGCGTTGACGTCGACACTTGGGGTAGCAATCAGTGGCGTGCCCAAGGAGAGTTGGTGGGGGTCCCCTTTAGGGCCTAGTATTCCTAAAAAAAAGAACGTCAAAGGCGGGAAAAATTTGCAAACTGAGTAATGACTACTAAAAAGGGTAGGATGAAACTCCTTCTCTTTCGAAAATAAAAATAAAAAATTAATGATTTTACTACTAAGTAATAAATCCCGGGTTCGAATCCCGGCCTGTCCACGGGTGTTCTTTGTGTGTGTCCCTTCATCAATTTTATTGTATCATCTTCGCGATTAGCCAAAAGTGGCAATAAAGGGAAGTAAAATAAGCCAAATCAAAAAATCAATCAATGATTTGATTTAATTTTTGTTACTTAGTGTCGCTTTTTGAAACATTTAATTAATCGCGATGATGATACGATAAAATTGATGAAGGGACACACACAAGGAACACCTATGTCCAGGTCAGAGTTCGAACCCGGAACCCGTACTGTCGTATCCTGCTGTGATAACCACTCCCCCACGGACGTCTGCCGACAACAAAGAAGAGAGATAGCGTCAACCTTCGGTTACGTGGGTATCGGTAAAGCAAACTCCATTTTTCCTCAGTGGCATTTTTCAATTGGATTTTTGAAACACCATCTTTATACATTACTAATATTCTTTGGAAAAGAAAAATCCATTGCTCGATTTCCCTAATTCCTCCATCTCATGATTTCGTTACTGAAGGATCAGGGTACGAGCCGTGGCGTGTGCATGAGTGTTTCTTGTATCCACCCTTCACCCGTTTAATTGAATCTACGTTCATCGTCATGGCAGGAATTAGGTAAAGTGATGGAAGAGCAACGTTAAAAAAATACAAATAATTTCTTCCCAGTGCAGTTGCAGGGTACTGCAAAATCAGGAGTCCAAAGTTCTCTGCTCACTATTGTCCGTCATGACTTCCATAATCTCATTAGCTATTTATCGCGGTTAAATCTATACAGCTAGAAAAAAGTGATGGGAGGTGGCAAAAATTCGATAAACTGGTAACAAAATACCCTTTTTTTGTAGTTTCTCTAATAATATTATTTAGTTTCTTAAGTTCTGCGATACATTTCTCATTCCAAATTATTTCATTATTCACTGCAGAGTATAACACATAGGAACAAGAATCCGTGCTCATCATGGGTTCGAATCCCGGCCTGGACATGGATGTTCATTAGTGTTGCCCACGAGACGAGACTTTGGCCTGTCTCATCTCGTGGAAGTCTCGTGGAAATGGTGTGTCGTCTCGAAAATATTCGTTTGTCTCATGACACATGGTCAATCTCGTCACGTCTCGAATTTTTAAAAGCCTGTCCCGTCTCGTCCCGTGGACAACGCTAATGTTCATTGTGAGGTCCCTTCATCAATTTCATCAAATCATCACTCATTCTCATTTCCGCGATAACCAATTGTGGCAGAAAAGCGAAGTAAAATAAACCAAACCAACAATAACAATAAAAACGCGCTTTCTCTTGCCCAAATAAATACATACGTATTTTTTACCGTTTAGCTAGCTAGTTTTTTTTATTGGAAGCCAAGAGATTAGTATATATAAATAAAACTATACTAAGAGGACAGAGAGCGTGAGGAAATATTTGTCCTTCCGTATTAAAAAAATAATAATAATAAACCATAATATTTCCAAGTATTTTTGTCTGCACATAATACGATATGTTCCCATTTCATAAACAATAAAACTACACATCCCACATTATAGATACATATTATACAACGTGCATAAATACAGAGAACATACGTAAGTACTGCAGACATCATACCCTGAGTTCTTTAGAGGATTTACAAAGGAATCGAAGGGAAGCCAATCCCCTATCTGCCTTATAGGAGATTGACTTGGGGACCTGAAAGCACGGGCTTTCAACCATTGGAGCGGGGGGAGAGGCGACAAGGGAAGTAGAGGCAGAAATCTTACCTTTTCCTTTTAGCGGCCGTTTCTACTTTCTACCTGGAACTGGTGAGGCGGAGGAAGACCCAGCTTGTCCAGTCTTGCCGGCTGATCTCACCGAGGGACGAGAAGCGCGTGAAAAAATAAGTGTTGCAAGTAAACTTTGGCTTCAACAAGACAATAAATATTGTGATTTGAAAATAATTAGAGATGTGAAATTGATTGATCTATCTCTGTTAGACTATCTCCTCAGTGCACGTCACTTTAAATCATTGTGATGTTTGACTGCCACCAAAATATGAGAGGTCTTCTAATCAAAGGGTTCCGGGTTCGATACTCGGTGGAGGCACATAGTGGTTAGGATTTCACTTTAAACTGCAGCTTCAGTCCCGATTAGGCTTAGTGTGCATAAAGTGGACTGAAAACACCAAATCAGTCAATCAAACAAACCAAACATCAGAAGGCGTTGCCTTCTGCTTGTAACGATTGAAAAATTTTTGGCAAATCTTTTTAATATTTAATAGCCCTCGTATAAATTCATTTGGAGTTTTAATCTTTTGAATGTACATTTTTATCTTTTATCTTTGTTAACATTGTAACGCAGTTTCGGCCCAACGAGAAAGAACGCAAAGCAAGTAGAAGCTTGCGTTGTTTTTCTTCCTTAACGACAATGAGTTCTTTTCGTTCGGCGCTGCGTGGGTTTGTAAATAAGTTTAGCTTGCATTGTGTTTCTGGATATGTCTTTTGGAAAGGGTAATTGTTAGATGCTAAAAATAACTTTTCAGTTTGTCGAAATCTTTTGTTGAGAAATAGGATTGCACAATCTCGCAAGTATAAATATCAGCGTTCTCGCTGGCAGATTAATTCAGTATAGCAGTAGATTCCGGAATCGTTAGGTGATTAAATCGCTTGTCGAGGTTCAGGGCTGGGAGAACACAGGCATTGTGAGGGGAGTGGCTGGTCAGCTCTCCCTTCTACAATGTCCTGAGTTTTCCGTAAGCCACCTTTCTGGATTTGTGCTGGTCAGCATGATCCTTAAAGGGGATTTTGGCAGGCTTGTAAATAATTTGATTTATACATAATTAATCTTAATAATTTAAAATTTTGTTTCATAAATTCTATCGAAGTTGGCACTGGTCAGTGTGACTCCGGTATAAATTCAAGTTATACTTCCTTCTCGTCGAGTTATTTGTTTTAATTCTTAAATCATTTTGAATTCTCCTGGTCAGGAGGTTCATTTAAATAAATTTGTTTCTTTGATACTTAAATCCGAGAGCATACCTCTGGTCAGAGGATGTCTCTTAAATCTAATAACTTATATAGTTTTACGTCCGTTTCTAAAGTCTGAGTATCCGGAACGTTTAATGGGTTTTCTTATTTTGGTTTTATGTTAGATATAATTTTGAAACAGTTATAATAGGTGACCGGTCGAGTAAATGTTTTTATAGAAATTCGTTTTATGTAAAAGTCTATTGTTTTGCTTTTGCAATGTAAGTAGCCAAAGAGGGTAGACAGTGTCCCCTGTTATGTTATGGAATTCCAAGCGAACATTTGTAGTTTTTGGCCGAGAGATGGCTTTGGTAATTGGGTAGAGACAGGCTCCCCTTATCTTTAGTTATGAATGTTATTGGAGGTTGGCCCCGAAGAGGGTAGTATACCTCGAGAGTTCTAAAGAACATAATACTGAAGTGAAAATATGACAGAAGCACAAATAGATATTTACGGAAAGAAGTTTATGTAATTTTCTTTTGGTTTTGGTTAATGGAAATTGTCGATCATTACTGTTAATTTGTCACCTGTTTATTGAAACCAAGTTAAGCTGGGATATGGACGATATATACAGGGTGTTTCTAAAGGTCGTTTACAACGCTTGGGAGGTGATTCCTCACACGAAAACAAGCAAAAAGTCTAAGTTCCATTTTTACGACAGAGGCTTCGTTTCCGAGATAGGAGCCTCGCAAAAGGTGACAAAGTGAACGTCACACTTAACTGGGACGAATACTATCACAGATAGAGAGGCGGTTCCAAGGGAATCATAAAGGAATCGTATGTGCTCAGTCCGGAAGTCACTATGAAAAGTTCACTGCACGCATGCGCAATGGAGTCCTCAAAGGAATTGGGGATTTCCAGCAACAACAATGCATGGAAAAGGTATGTAACGCAGCAAGAAGGACCGTGACAATGAGAAATGCGTTCAAGACAACACATCCCGACCTCAAACATCAAAACATGACCACCGAACACAAAATCCGAAAAGTTGAGCACGGTTGCATACCCCAGTTACACGCGAGGAATGAACGAATCATGTCATGTGGCATACGAGAGACAGGAGGAGGGAAAGAAAAACACAATATCAGATGATTGCGACAACGTGTATTTTTACACGCGACAACTACGTAATATCCCCCCCACACACACACAACAAACAACAAATGCTACAATATCTTACGCACAGACAGTCCGTGTCACTGTACACCAACTGAAGATGTCACTTTCACCACACAAAGGGGGTGGGGAGCAATACCAAAAGTGTTCTCACTGGTATTTGCTGAGGGCAATAATCACAGACGGTTTTCAAAATGTCTGCCGTTTACTTCTACGCAGAGATGACAGTGACGAATCAAGGATTGTCGAGTACGAGCAAACAAGCCAGGTGTATCTGCTACCGTCGCGGCGGCGACGTTGATGCGAGCAACGAGGTTCTCAGCTGATGTGACAGGTGTGTCGTATACGAGGGTTTTCATTTCTCCCCAGAAGAAAAAATCGAGAGGGTTGAGATCTGGCGACCTCGGTGGCCAAGGCACAGGCTCATCCCTACCAATGAACCTATTGCGAAACACGTCATGCAGGAAATGTCGTACATTACGATCGAAATGAGCTGGTGCACCATCGTGTTGGTACCACATTTCTTGCCGCAGTGCCAAAGGTACGGTCTCCAACAGTTCAGGCAGAACCTCACTAAGAAATGCATGATACGTGCGACCATTCAGGCGAACAGGGAGAATGTATGGTCCAATTAAATGATCATGTACTATCCCGCACCACACATTCACTGAAAACCTGTGCTGGTGATGGGCCACAAAAAGTGCATGTGGGTTGTTAAAGTCCCATACATGACTGTTTCTACTATTGAAGACATCCATCCTGGTGAAAATGGCTTCATCTGTCCACAATACGTTTGCCCCGAAGTGAGGGTTTGTGTCCAGCTGATGCAACAACCATTGGCAAAACTCCATACGAGGGCGAAAGTCACGAGGTAACAGTTCTTGTACTTTCTGCAGTTTAAAAGGGTGCATTCCTTCATCTGACAACACTCGCCAAACATTCACATGAGACGTGTTTCGTGCCCGAGCGAGCACTCGCGTACTGGTGCCAGGATGTTCTGCGACCGCTGTTAACACATCTTCTGCAAACTGATGTGTGCGTACACTTCGGGGTCTTCCAACTTCTTGTCGCGGTGGTAACACTGACCCTGTTTCACGCAGTCGACTGTCCACTACCTGAAAGAAGGTGTGAGACGGTAAACGTCTATGTGGAAAGCGTTCTCCATAAAGACGCCTTGCCTCACGGCTATTACCACGTGCCTCCCCATACATGAGATGCATGTCTGCTAGCTGCTGGGTCGTATACGCAGCCATCTGTGTAATAGGGAGCTGGAACTGCAAAGTATTGTTTTTGTTTAACACTGGCACACTGCACAAATTGGCCGTATCACAGTACGAACACCACAGACCAATTGTTGCGATACTTGACTTGCCCACTCCACCACGTCAACTTCTTTCAATGCAACATACTAGTACTCTTCAATGCGTATGACAACCTAGAGCGAACTGCTGATCATATCCCAGCACCTGCAACACGATTGGGACGACTGCCGGAGGGAACCAACCCTTCGAGCTCCTCTCGCGGGAACAGCAGTCATGAAGGTCAAACGTAGACTACGAGAGCCAGACTTGCCTGTGCAGCGCTTCCAAAACTGGTCTCTTTTACGTCACAATGATCGCGTGCGAACACTTTTGGTATTGCTCCCCACCCCCTTTGTGTGGTGAAAGTGACATCTTCAGTTGGTGTACAGTGACACGGACTGTCTGTGCGTAAGATATTGTAGCATTTGTTGTTTGTTGTGTGTGTGTGGGGGGGATATTACGTAGTTGTCGCGTGTAAAAATACACGTTGTCGCAATCATCTGATATTGTGTTTTTCTTTCCCTCCTCCTGTCTCTCGTATGCCACATGACATGATTCGTTCATTCCTCGCGTGTAACTGGGGTATGCAACCGTGCTCAACTTTTCGGATTTTGTGTTCGGTGGTCATGTTTTGATGTTTGAGGTCGGGATGTGTTGTCTTGAACGCATTTCTCATTGTCACGGTCCTTCTTGCTGCGTTACATACCTTTTCCATGCATTGTTGTTGCTGGAAATCCCCAATTCCTTTGAGGACTCCATTGCGCATGCGTGCAGTGAACTTTTCATAGTGACTTCCGGACTGAGCACATACGATTCCTTTATGATTCCCTTGGAACCGCCTCTCTATCTGTGATAGTATTCGTCCCAGTTAAGTGTGACGTTCACTTTGTCACCTTTTGCGAGGCTCCTATCTCGGAAACGAAGCCTCTGTCGTAAAAATGGAACTTAGACTTTTTGCTTGTTTTCGTGTGAGGAATCACCTCCCAAGCGTTGTAAACGACCTTTAGAAACACCCTGTATATATATAAGGGAGCTCTCTGGATTGTATTTTATGAGAAAGCAAGTTTCAGTCTATGTTTTTCGGAAGTTATTTGAACAGAAATTAAATTTTGGCATTGTAAATTTTTCTCGATCTGAAGATTGTATACTTTCTTTTATCCTAACGTATATATGGATTAGTAAATAAATTTATAATCGTTATTTGGTATTTCTTTGTAGTAAGTTTGCCTAATAAGTATAAATTAACTGACTTCCTTTTGGTTGGAGAGGTGTCCCGCCGTTACTGGTCAGTGAGGCGGAGGCCTTATCAATCCAAAGGACGCCAGAATTGATTATGCTGATTTCAATCGCGAATCGTATGCGTATCCTCACTGGTCAGTGGGATGCGGGTGCGATTGCGGTGGAGTTCAAGCATGAGAAAGGGCTAATATAATTTGAAGTCTTGGTTATGTAAGTGTAAATTTAACTTTTGATTATATTATTATCTTGAAACAGACCCTTACCCGAACTTTGGGATGCGGGGTCCCATGCCCCGCAGGAACTGAGCGTAGTCGTGGCATATATATATTAATAACAGAAAGATATTTGGTAGGCAGCGACGCCCGGTCTTTGTCTGTCGAGGGGACCGAGCCGGTGTGTCGTGTGTCTTGGCAACGGGCTATCCGCGTACTTGTTGCATGCTTCCATACTATGCGCCTGCGCCACAGAGCACTGCAGGCGACGTTCGAGCTGACACCTGGCGGGAAAAGTGGCAACCATACTGTAAAAGGACATGTTCGGACGATTTCGACGGAATACGAAAGCAACGGGAGAGAACGGGACGGAGCGCTTGCCAAATCTGTTCCCTTGGATTCTCAGTGAATCCCCCCCCCCCAAGAGAAAAAACAGAGAAGAAAAAGTTTGATATTTAAACTAACTTTTACCAAAAAGGAGCATTCTTCTGAGTGTCCTCTCCCAAGATATTATCTGGAAACAGGAATCCTTGCAAACGGTACTTTTGAACCACCCTGTAGTCTTTCCTTTAACAAAATTTGAATTCTAAGTGTAGCTTCACGTTGGATGGTAATAAGAGCCAGCTCGGGAAGAAAAAGATACACTTACCCCTCCCCTCTCCACCTTAACCCTTTTCCTTGGCTTTGACGCTCCAGTAATCTGGTCATGTTCGAAACCTCTCGCCCTCAAGGGAGAGAGGTTCAAGCTCAGATATCAGTCAATTGCTCCTGGGCAAAACTTCTTGCAGACCGACCGTTTAATTAGCACAGACAGCAACTCTCGCCCCGAAGAGACTGTTAAATTTACATGAATTTCTGGAAACCTTAGAATAGCCTACTGGAGTTTCCTTGCGCGGTTGTTGGTTTCTTCCTTGAGAATCCCCCTCCCCCTCTCACCTACATCGAGGGGCTGCTTGGGTGATCTCTCCGGGCGAGGGGAGATGGGGATCGTGAGGGAAAGATGCATATTCTCTTTCACAAACTAACAACGGCAGCGCTGCTTTTGGTTGGAAGAACCTCCAGCCCCTCGCGAAAATTTACTGCTGGTTCAGAGGAACCAGGGAATTGCCTATAAGCACGAGGTGCAAGCGCCAGAAAACAAGCTCCATCTGAAGTAATAATGCGCCTTGGAGTACACAACTGAATATCAATTTGGATGTGTGCATCTTGTGTGGGAGTAGTGTAGTCACGTGTTGCTCTCTCCCTCTCTCTCTTTATTTTACCCTCTCTCCTATCTTTATTCTCATGTTCTCGCTTTTCTATAATTTTCATTCTACCTTTCACGCTGTTTTACCTCTGTCATTCTCTTTCTCTCACTCTCTCTCTCTTCCTCTCTCACTCTCTCTCTCTTTCTCTCTCCCTCTCCCTTCCCCATTCTTCTCTCTTTCCCTCAGGCATTTTAGTTCTTAGCCACGCTTTTACCAACATTTTAATATTTTTGGTAGTACGTATAAATACTATGTAAATGCTTTCACAAATATTATGGCAGACAGTACTTTACAGTTTACATGTAAACATTTCGTGTAACATACCGGGTTAGGTTTTGCGATTGCGATGTATAATATATACAGCATGAAAGGTACACACCATCTATGGTTAGAGCACGACGTTTAGAATTTAAGAAAAAAATCTAAAATATTCTTCCATACGTGTACCGTATACGCTATAAACTATGTATTTAAGTTGCCCCATTGATTTGTGCCTAACACCTTTTTAAAGAAAACATCATTCCTCTCGATTGAATAGTTATCGGCTTTTGAAAATGTGAAGTGATACATTTTTTTACATCTCACTCGGCCGCCATTACATCTGCACACGTGACCTATAGCTCGCATCTGATTGGTTATGCTACGCGAAATGCTAAGGAAATTAGGACCGATCCTATTCGTGAAAAGTGTCATAACATTAAAATGCTATAAGATTTCTTCACTTTACATGGTAGAATTCGATCGTAGCAGAAATGTTAAGAAAAATGCCAAGGAAAATGCTTCCGTCTAAAGCGGGTGTTCGTCTTGTTGAGAAGGATGTAAGGGGCGACCTTCCGGTAAGACACCTATAAGTCAACCTGACTTTAACGTAATACACACCTGCAACTGTTTCTTGCAGGCCAACGATGATCTGGCGTCTGGACACGCGGCCAGGGTAATCCTTTCCGGAATTGCGTTGTCCTGTGTTTGTCCCTCTGTGTGCTGAGTGTCCCTTTCCAGCGTCAGTTTTTACTAGGGCTGAGCCGATGCCGATGTATCGGTTGAGGAATTCATCTACCGATGCCAGCCGATACTTTCTGTCACATTGGTCTTTAGCGGGGTCCGCTAAAATTATCGCGGAGTCAACCTAAAAATTATGCTAAATTCAAAGTTCATTTTTATTTTCCGCCAATTTAGCTAGAAAAACTATATTTTGTGATTACATAATGTCTATTTATACATATTGTTACGTAATTCTTGAATATTCTAAAGCATATAGCTTGACAAATGGATGCATATAATTGGAGAAGAATATTTACACAACAATATTCGATCTATATTTTGAGCAAATTTCAATTATTGTAATTTTCAAGTATCGGTGGGAATCGGTAAGAGTATCGGTATCGGTTCAAAGTGGTATCGGCTCAGCCCTACTTTTAACCTAGCTAAGGAGATTTTAGTCCTGAGAGATAGTTTAAGTTTAGTTCTTACTAAGTACTGAATGCATGAATTCGTTTTAAAAATTGAGTAAGGAAGTTTAAAATAGACGTATTTTATCTTCTTCATAGGGACCTGTCCTCAATTTTGTTTTAGTTAAGGGGTTTATCCCGTTTTACATGTGCTCATGTGCCCACACTATTTATTAGTTCTTGATGATCTTTGATTTTGTGACTGTCCAATATTGACATTCACAATTATTATGAACTTATTGAAAAAAATTAAAGTGCTTGCAATACTGACACATATTTCATTTGTTTAAAAAGGTTGATAAAATTTGAACACATAAAGAATGGATGTGAATACTATATCATTGTGATTGTACAAGTGTATAAATAAAGATATACGAGGGTGGTTCAGCATGCTCCGCCCCTGACATAGAAGGAACCCTCGTAGGAAAACCAAATCACTGTCACTTTTCAACATAGTCCCCTGCAACATTAACACACTTTTCCAATCGGCCTTCCAGTGCTTCAATCCCAGCAGAAAAAAAATATTTTGGTTGGTCCTGCAACCAAGCATTCACAACATCCATAACCTCGGAATCACTGGCAAAATGTTTTCCACAAAGGTGTTTCTTCATGTTCGGGAACAGGTGGAAGTCACTGGGGGCCAGATCTGGAGAATAAGGGGCATGAGGGACAATTTCAAACCCTGCTGCATGAATTGCAGCCACCGCAACTTGGGAGGTGTGGGCGGGAGCATTGTCACAATGGAACAACACACCACGGGCGAACATTCCGCGGCGTTTCTCCTTGATGGCAGTACGTAATTCTTCAATTAGGGTTGCAAAATAAACACCTGTGATTGTCTTTCCCTGTTGGAGATAATCTATCAAAAGGATTCCTTCTGCATCCCAGAACACAGATGCCATCACTCTGCCCTTTGATGGTTGAACCTTGAATTTCTTGGGGGCTGTTTCCATTGCATGCTTTGGCGTTTACTTTCGGGATCGAAGTGGTGAACCCACGTTTCATCCATTGTAACAAATATCTTCAGAAACTTTGGCTTGTCAGCCTTTATTGTCCGCAACAGGTTCTGACTTGTCACACTACGTGTCCTCTTTTGGTTGACCGTCAACATTCTCGGGACCCAATGTGCAGAGATTTTTTCCATTAACAAATGATGATGAAAAATTGAATGCACACTGCCAGTTGAGATGCCACATGTGTCTGCTATATGGCGGACAGTCACTCGCCGGTCTGCCAAAATCATGTCATGCACTTTTGTAATCATTTCTGGTGTGGTCACCGTTGCAGATGAGCCACCACCATGCTCATCTTCACAGGTCTGCCGACCACATTTAAATTCACGGCACCATCTCTTCACTGGATCATATGAGTTGCTAGAGTCTCCAAGAGTTCCCACCATATCTGCATGGATGTCTTTCGGTGTTAGATTTTTCTTGAGTAAATATTTTATCACTGCTCGGACCTCAGATTTTTCCATTGTATCACATGTGGCTACACTTCTTACTGATCATCAAAGTGTAACAAAGAGAGAAATTGTTGTAAATTCTTGAAACTTTGTGGATATTAGTCTAAAGAATGAACAATGTTACATATAAAATTACAGGTCTCTACTATCAATGGAAATGGGTCAGGGGCGGAGCATGCTGAACCACCCTCGTATATTCGAAATTATGATGTGTCTACATTTTTATTTGTGCAATCCGAGAACTTAACTAAAAGGTAATTTGGGATTAGGCAACGGTCGAGTCTCAAATCATTGGCGACCGCGAAAAGTACTCGATTAATGAAGTGTATCTTCGGATTTTGAGGAACGAATGTATTTAGTTCTCAACTTTTAAATTTGATTGCCCTTGTACAATTTTGAATCTTGTGTATATTATGGCTGATAAAACAGGGAAACATGTAAGACGACATAATCGTAAGAAGGAAACGTCATTACGACAACAGTAATTATCTGAAGTGCAAGATGGGGAAGTAAGTAAGCAGACTGGTAAAAAAGGTAAAGTGTTCCCCTGTGCATAGCACCACGCCATGAAGGCGTATAGGGGGTGTGGGGGTAACGCCCCACACTTTCTTGATCCGGTCGTGAGTAGGGGTGATGTGATCAGCATCACGCCCCTGACCGCCTTTACCCCCCAGGGTTTCCCCCAGGTACCCATGTTATTCGACGCTGGGTAGGCGCCGGGGCCGCTTCCACCGTTAGAAAAGTTCCCGGGGATCGAACCCGGGACCTTTAGTATGGTAGTCAGACGCGTTACCGACTGAGCCACCGCGGCAGACTGGTACATCTGTGAATATTGTCTGTTGTAATGGTGTGTAAGTTGTCTTTTTTGGTATCATGTTAATTGCTTAAAGTTAACTGTAACACATTGGCGTATTTATTCTACCACCAGTGAACAATTTTATTGTTCTAAATGTAATCCAGAATATGATCCTTTCAAATTGCCATCTTATTTGGAAACTGTTACTCCAAATTTTTCTGAACTTTTGGACACAATGAAAGGTATTAAGCTAACTATGGAGGATAAATTAGCTCAGAAGTTAAAGGAATCCAGTGAACAGCTAAGCAGGAAACTGCAGGAATCTAATGATCAGCTAAGCAGGAAACTGCAGGAATCCAATGATCAGCTAAGCAGGAAACTGCAGGAATCTATCGATCTGCTAAATAGAAACCTTGACGAATCTAATGAACAGCTCAATCAAAAACTTCAAGAATCTAATAAACAGCTCAATCAAAAACTTCAAGAATCCAATGAACAGCTCAATCAAAAACTTCAAGAATCTAATGAACGTGTAAGTGGGGAGTTAAAACAATCAATGAACATCTTAGAACAAAATTGGAACAATTGAATTCTGATGTGAATACAAAACTAGAAGCTGTCCATCTGGAGCTGGACACAAAGTTTTCTGATGTTAATGAAGACATAAAGAATGTCAGTAGAAGGTTAGATAATATTGTCTCTGAAGTGACAACAAAAATTGATTCGGTTGCCGTTGCGTGTGTTAGGTCTAACGAACAACTAGAGAACAAATTGAATGAAGAATTGAAGACTGTTGATGACAGGTTAATTGTATTAGAAGAAAACAGAAAAACACGAGAAAAGGGCAGATTACTGTTGTGCGCAGGATAATAAATAAATAAATAAATAAATATAAAACATTTCGAAACTTTTGAAACTAATTTAAATTATAATTCCTCGCAGCTTATCAACATTAAGGACAGGTTATCGACCATGGAAACTACAGTACAAATTTTGCATTAACATTCAACTACGAATAATGTCATTAGTAACAGTGAAATGCAAGGAAATAGTGTAAATGCAACTCGCCAACCTAACAGAAGAATGGATTCCGGATTGAGATCATCTGATACCGATCCTGAAGCTTCGTCAGAAACAACATATGAGTCATTCCATGCGAAATCAACACAGCCTTTGACCTAACCATCTCCGATTTTCATGAAATTTGAGGAATTGAAACTATGCACGGAACTTAGTAACTATGGAAATTTTTAGTTTCGTGCGTCTTGTAATTGTTAAATTATTCAAGGTCAAAGTTAGCATAAATTGCCTTTTTTGAGCCCGTTTAGCTATGCTAAATCTGCTGTAACTCCTCCCCTATTTTGTCTAGGAAGCTCAAATAAAGCTTATTGTACAGGAAATTGAACAAGCTTTTCAGTGATATATAACAAGCCTACCTTTGGATAAAAATATAATTTTGTCACGTGACCTTGACCTTTGACCTTGAATATCTCAAATATGTCATCACCAAAAGTCGTGAAAAAAATATATTTGGTCAAATGTCAAATGTCCCTTAACACCCCCTACAAAATGTGAAGGAGTTTTCCAGGGTATAATTGGTCATGAAAGAAATAGGTTAGGCACAGGGAGATCCCTAGCCGTGTGTGTGTCAAGCGCAGATCCGGCATATTGTTGACCGCCATATTGAATTCAACGCAAAAATTTCAAAGGAAAAGGGGAGGTGTGATATATCAAATGAGGCTAGAATTTCACGAGAAATGAAGTGACGAAGGTTTATCCAAAATATATTTACCCAGCAAAAATTTATTACTGCATGCTTGTAACCATTTTCTCCTTTTCGAGGTGTTAAAAACAAAGCATCGAAATGCTCCTAACGTGTTAGGAACTCATCGAGATCACGCTTACATCTTGGGAGAGAAAGAAGTTTACGCACCATTGCATATGATTTTAATCAGCTACATTCACCAAATAGTTGAATAGTGAAGAATATTGGGAAAAGTATCTCAAACAATTACGTGACACTTCTTTGGAATGAAAAATTCTTCAGTGACGAGGCAAATTTTTATGTTCACGGTGAAGTTAGTAAAAATAATATGCAATACCTGTGATTTGATCAGTCGAATGGTTGTTGCTGGTAAGCTAATTATGTGGTATAATGTATGGCGGACGGAAATGGTTGGTCCATATTCAACAACGGAACCTTAAATGGCGAGGGCTTCTTGGATTTGTTAAGTGAACAGGTTTTTTTACCCTTGGTTCCGGGATATGGCACTTTTCGAGAGTTTTGAAACAGGACAGAGTGTGACCACACTATGTGGACATTTTCGCAATTTCTTCATGGTAATTTTTTAGGTAGATTGATGGGCACACGGGGATCTATTAAAAGGCCTGAACATTCCCCAGATCTAACATCTTAGGAGGACTTTTACCTTCAGAAACATTTGAAGAGAATGGTGCATGCACTAAAAGTCCCTGATATTGACCATCTGAGAGAAGGCATAGTTGCTGCTTGCGATGTTGTTGCACATGCTACATTACCAAATGTTCTATGCGAGTGTGAGAGACGTCAACGAGTGTGCTCACAGGAACATTGACAACATTATAATGTGCATATATCGTAAGTGAAAGATATGTGTATAACTTTTTGCTGGCGTAAGATACGTTGGAAAATCCTTCATCACTTCATTTCTCGTGAAATTCTAGCCTCATTATATATACCACATCACCCCTTTTCCTTTGAAATTTTTGCGTTGAATTCAATATGGCGGTCAACAATATGCCGGATCTGCGCTTGACACACACACGGCTAGGGATCTCCCTGTGCCTAACCTATTTCTTTCATGACCAATTATACCCAGGATAACTCCTTCACATTTTGTAGGGGGTGTTAAGGGACATTTGACTCTTCGTAGTTCATGTAATGGGGCTTTTATCAGTCACATAGTTACACATATTATTTTGTATCTTCTGATCCCATTGCAGTCCCAGAATGATTTTTTGATATGTTTTAGAGTATGGTATGAGGGACCAAATATATTTTTTCACGACTTTTGGTGATGACATGTTTTGAGATATTCAAGGTCAAAGGTCAAGGTCACGTGACAAAATTACATTTTTATCCAAAGGTAGGCTTGTTATATATCACTGGATATCTTGTTCACTTCCCTGTACAATAACCTTTATTTGAGCTTCCTAGGCGAAATAGGGGCGGAGTTACAGCACATTTAGTATAGCTAAGCGGGCTCAAAAAAGGCAATTTCTGCAAACTTTGACCTTGAATAATTTAACAATTACAAGACGCACGAGACTAAAACGTTTCATAGTTACTAAGTTCTATGCATAGTTTCAATTCCCCAAATTTCATGAAAATCGGAGATGGTCAGGTTAAAAATTGCATATAAGTAGTGTAATTGGCTATACAACCAGTGCGAGAAAGTATGAACCCCCCTCAGGCAGATTTGGCTACACTTAAAACTTGCTCAACATGCCCATATGAGCTTTTTGCTCAAGTGTGGAACCCTGTCTAATCCAAGATTTTTGTAAAAATGCCCTCGGGAATTTCCTGTGAAAGTATAACCCCCCTCAGATTGATTTGCCTACACTTATAAAAGGCACTTCTGTGAGATTGTTGTCCATAAACCTGTCAAAAATATGCCCCTCTTGATATTTTTTTTGCCCATACCTAAAACTACGCCAAACGTATTAACAGACACACACACACACACACACACACATATTTACTTCCGGTCCACTTCCGGTCCACTTCCGGTCCACTTCCGGTCCACATCCGGTTTGCCTACTTCCGGTCCACTTGTGGCCTATTTCTGGTTTATTTATATTGCATCATGTTTTGCAATAAATTATTAGACATGTGTTGTTTTCTGATTGGTTGGTTATGACATAAAGTGATGATGTGTTATATTCTGATTGGCTTATTGTTTCAGATGCTTTCAATGCGGTCTGTGCTTAGGCTATATAAAGAGATTTTGCATTGCATATCAGCCAGTATTGTGAGAGTTGTTGAAGAGTAAGGGTGTGTTGTTGCAGTGCTGCTCATATTTTTTAAACACAAAAATATTGCAAATTTATATAAATTGAATTACAAATCTATTTGATTTAATATATAGAATTTTTAACAACCTGTCATAGGTTTATTAAGTATAAAGTTTTGATTTGGACCCCAAGAAATTTTATATAAATACCAAAGCCAAAAATATTCACACACACACACACACACACCATCACACACACACACACACACACACACACACACACACACACACACACACAAATCACACTACTGAACCCAACTGATATTTTTTATTAAGCATAGAATTTTGATTTGAACCCCAGGAAATCTTATATAATAAACAACAACAAAAATGTCAAATCAAAAATATTGTAATCAATGCAAAAAGAATATATCCAGCCCCAATTGGGCTAAGCATCAAAGGAATTGTAATCCAGATAAAAGCAGAACTCCCACAAAAATATGCCCTAAATGCCCATACTTCACTTATAAACAGAAAGGTACTTGTTCTGTACAGTCATCAACATTGCCCCCACAACCATCTACATCTGGTCTGAAAAGGAAGCATGAAACACCTGTTAATGCTGGACCAGCAAAGCAGCCACGCTATGAACCCATCCATAGCAGTTTTAACGGCCAATTAAGGGATCACCGTTTTGTATCAGAGCCAAGATGTGGTATTAAGAATTTTTTGAACAGTATAAATCCTGATGTGCAGGCAATTCTAAATGCACAAAATGGCTCTTATAAGCTGTCCCTCAAATTGTTTACACAATATAAGAAGCCAAATGGCACAAAATTTACACAGCCCCACATAACAGAAACTGTACCGGTATATTCAAATGCAAATTCAGACAAAATAATAAGCAGTTTGATAGATCAATTGAATATTAAACACTCTGAATTTGCAGCAAAAGAGTCTGGATGGAGCCTATGCGGTTCTCCACACAAGCTCTATGTTAATATTTCTGAATTCAGCCCATTACAAGGTTCCACTTATGTGCCTTTACCTGCCAATATTAAAAACAAACAAGCCGTGGTTAATATAAAAAATAATGATGAGAAATGCTTTTTGTGGTGTATTTTAGCTGCTTTGTATCCAGTTTCAAGGAATCCTGAGAGAATAACTTATTATAAACAACATGAAAATGATTTTGATGAAGCAATGGAGGGTTTAGAATATCCAATGTCTGTTCAGAATATTGATAAATTTGAAAAAAAGGCCAGGAATATCAATGGTAAACAATTATCTATTAATGTATTTATTTGTTCCACTGGTCGTGGCAATTGCTTGATAGAACCTCTCAGAATCAGTACACTTGATGATGAATCTGCTATTCCGATTGATTTGCTCTTAATTGAAGGGGATGGCACATATCATTACACTCTGATACATAATCTTGAAGCTTTAGTCAGAACACAACTAGACAAAACTCATAGAATATTCAAGTTGTGCAGAAGATGTTTGACTGTATTTGATGGTAAAAAAATAATAAATGGGGTTCGTGAAAGGAATGCAGAAATTGCAAAAAACAAGTTAATTGAGCATCTGAAATACTGTGGCAACCATAAACCTGTTCATATGGTGATGCCAATGCCAAGTGAAAATGCAAAATTCAAAAAGTTTGAAGCTTGTTGGAACACCCAGCATATATAGTCTGTGATTTTGAATAAAATCTCAAACCTCTTGCATTCTGTAGCCCAGATCCTGAGGAATCTTCAATTACACCATACCAGTTACATGAACCTTCTAGTTTTTATTATGTGGTTGTACAGGATGGTGTTGTTAGTAAAGAATATTTATACATGGGAGCAGATGCCATCAAAGAATTTGCACATAGAATAGAAAATGTGTGCCATGACATAGCATCTAATATCTTATTAAAATCAAAACCCATGTTGCTTTTAACAGAGGAACAGATTGAAGATTTCAACAATGCAGAAAAATGCCCGGTATGTGATTCTGAATTTTCAGATGCAAATATCAAGTTGAAACAATATTCCCATACAAATGGTAAATTCTTAATGGCCCTGTGTAATAGCTGTAATATTAAGATCCAGAGACCAAAATTTGTCCCTATATTTTGCCATGGAGCATCCAATTATGATTTTCATCATTTGATCAGGTACGAGGGGTTTAACAAGCAGAATTTAAATATTTTAGCAGAAAATAATGAGAAATATATTGCCATTAGCAAAATAATTAAAGTTAATGGTGTTCCTATTCACTTAAGATTTCTTGATTCATACAGAATTTTATCGGCTAGCCTGGCTACACTGGCCAATCAATTATCTGATGATCAATTCAAAATCACATGTGCTTCGTTTCCAAATCAGGACCTGAAATTAATTAGGCGGAAGGGTGTATATCCATATGACTATGTTACAGATTTTTCTAAATTTGATGAGTGTTCTCTGCCACCACAACAACAGTTTTACAGCAAAATCAGAGGATCTGGAATCACTGATGAAGATTATCACCATGCCCAATTGATGTGGAACAATTTAAAATGCCAGACATTTGGTGATTATCACAAGGCTTATTTAAAACTTGATGTGACCCTCTTAGCTGATATACTGCAGGCATTCAGAAAATCTTCCATGCAAAATTATAAGCTGGATCCAATGTATTTTTACAGTGCTCCGGGCCTAGCATGGTCTGCAATGTTTTTAAACACTAAAATGCAATTGGATCTGATCCAGGATCAAGATATGTATCTGTTTATGGAACAATGTATAAGAGGAGGCATGGTGCAATGTTCTCAGAGATATGCCAGAGCAAATAACAAATATATTCCTGATTATGATCCAGCACTGCCATCAAATTATATACTGTATGTAGATGCCAACAGCCTCTATGGTTATGCTATGATGAAAAAACTGCCATATGCAGGGCTTGAGTGGGTTGAAGATTTCAATATTGAAGATCTTAAGGATTTTGATGACAGTAACTATGGCCTGTTCTTAGAGGTTGATCTGACAATTCCTGATGATTTACACAACACATTTTCTGATCTGCCCCCAATTCCCGAGGTTAAGTTTCACCAGAAGAAATTGATGATGACTCTAGAGCCGAAACAGGATTATGTCATATATTACAAAAACCTCCAGTTCCTGATGCATCATGGTGTTCAAGTGACCAAAGTTGGAAATGTTTTGAGGTTCAGGCACTCAAGATAGTTGAAGCCATATATTGATACAAACACAGAGCTTCGAACATCTGCAATGAGCCAATTTGATAAGACCTTGTTTAAATTGATGGTCAATTCAGTGTATGGCAAAACAATTGAAAATGTCAGAAAACATATTGATGTTAAAATAATTACTGACCCCAGCCGGAGCAAAAAATTGATTGCAAAGCCCAACTTCAATTACAGAAGAATTTATGATGAGAATATGGCACTTTTCAACATGAAAAAAACAAAAATTAAGTTTGATAAGCCTATTTATGTAGGGGCTGTGATATTGGAATTGGCCAAATTACACATGTTAAAATTGTATTATGATGTGTTGAAGCCTTTTTATAAGGATCGTGTAAAACTGATGTACATGGACACAGATAGTTTTGTTCTTGATATTCAAACAGAAGATGTTTATCAAGATATAGCACAGCCTGAATTGTTTAAATATTTTGATACCAGTGAACATTCAAAAATTAAACACCACAACAAAAAGGTGCCTGGCAAATTAAAAGATGAGACACTTGGTGATGTTATTGTGACATTTGCTGGGTTAAGGGCCAAGATGTACAGTTTTGAAACATGTAGTGGCGCTGTTGCCAAAAAGGCCAAGGGCATTGGGAGAGTGACTGTAGACAAAGAGCTTGAATTTGAAGATTACAAAAATTGCCTCAAATCATGTAGCACAATCAGAACATCAGAATCCAGAATTCAGAGTGTGGATCACTTGTTGACTAGCAATATTGTAAGAAAAGTGGCTCTGGATCCAAATGATGATAAGAGATGCATTTTATCATGTGGCATACATACTCTACCATGGGGTCATTGTGATTTGAAAAGTGGTAATCAATGCCCAATTACAGAGCATGATTTGAAATAAATAAACATGCCTATGAACTTATTTGGGTTCAAAAAACAGGCTATTATGGACCTGCCAACACCACAACCCTCTTCTGATATGATATCTAAACTAAGTGCTTTGTTAATTATTCATCTGAACAGCATATTTACAGATGTTGATGATGAAACACGTAAAACATTGTACATATTTAACAATAATTTAAATCATTACCAATTACCTGTAGGTGGTCAATTGCAATTTATTACAACCCCTGAGGGTAATGTCAAGATTTCAGTAGGGAGAAATATTTATAGAATTAAGCACTCAAACATGATTTCTGGCACTGTATATACTGTTTCTGCTGGTGACTGCTTATATATTGAGGTCCCGGGATCATATGACAAGCTTATACCTTTTTTTATAGAATTAAGAATTAGATATTCAATAATAAATAACCACTAAAACAAAAAGCCTAATGATATATTTGGCCATACAAGGCATGAAGATCACAGTGATGAGATTCTGATGCTTGATGTCAGAGTCAAGAAATTAAGAAGTGATTTACAAGCTTTACAAACCACACTCAATGCCAGTCTTCAACTAGAAATTACAAATTTACAATCACAATGCATGGACCCTCTTCTTAAAATTGATTCAGAACTCAAAGTGCTGCTTCAGAAATATACTGATTTGGCCACATTAGATAATTTTCAAAGTTTAGAAGAAGCTGTAGCAGCTCTTCAAGCCAAATTTAAGACCCAGGCCACCAACTCTGAGCAATTGAAACAGCAATTGGAAGAGCAGATAAATAATGTCCAGACACAGCTCCAAACAATTGTCAAAAGCATAAAATCACAAGAAGATTTTGATCTAGTGATTTCCACTCTAAAGGAACAGATTCAATCACTCCAAATACCTAATCTGGACCCCTTGAACAATGCCATAGCCGAGGTTAAAGAAAAAATTGAGACACTTGAAAATTTTATGAACAACTTGCCATCTTCTGATGCTTTGAGTGCAATAACTCGGAGTGTTGCCAATATTAAGCTGCAACTTGAAACATATGAAGATTTTGGAAAAATTCAAAGTACCATAACCCATCTTGAGGGTACAATAGCAGCAGTGCAAAGTGATTTGACAAATGTACAAGAATCTCTAGAATCCCGCCTGTCTGGTGTTGTAGACACACTTGTCAGTGTCCAGCAACAGATCACAAAGCTTGAAAACCTCAACACTGAATCTGAACTATCTCATTTTCATCACTTGATCGATGATATCCAAACAAAACTTGAAATTTTACAACAATCAACACCCACTCAGGGAGATATAGCCCTGCTCCAAAATGCTATGCAAAATGTGGCTGATGCATCTGAATTAAATAATGTGAAATTGGCACTTGAATCTTTGCAAAATACTGTATCAAATCTGCCTACATCACAGGAACTTAAAAATATAAAGAGAGCAGTGAATCGCATATTGAAATCAGAAGATATCAAGAATATCCAGACAGAGATCAAACAACTCACTCAAACAGTGGCCACACTACCAACTAATCAACATATTAATGAACTGCATGCCCTGTTTGAGGATATCAGAAGACAGGTCCATGATCTTACTGCTCAAAATTCAAAATTGGCAGTTATTGAAAATTTGCAACAAATTGTAGCTAATATCAAGCAACAGCTAGGGACCATGGAATCCAATCAAGCAAATGCCCTGTCTGTTTTTGCCACCCAGCTTCAAGAGATTGTGCAACAATACAAGAAACTTGTTGTGGACATAAAAATCAAGCCAGGCCATGATGATGTTGTTAGGACCATCAATGAGCACCTTGAATCTGTAACAAGCAGATTGCTTACAGCAGAAAAAGAAATAACCGGCATAATCGAGAATCCAAAACATACAGTAATTCTTGAATTATACAGCATCCCCAACAAAGAATATGATTCACCATTTACACCAGGTGGCAAAATATATATGCTGTCCCCTGCACAATTTTATTACCAGTTTTTTGTTGGGGGCACACTGAGACCAATCAAGATCAAATATTGGCTTCAACCACAGGCACACCACTACCCCACCTTATCAATAACAAATGCTGACAACAAACCAAAAATCACCAGTGTAGAGTTAGAGGATTTTACAGATCCCAATACATTAGAAACATCTTTGCTGAAGATGATGGCTCTCTGGAATTTCATATACAAATAGGAGACAAATTATATTTAGAAAATCCTGTAGTATCAGCTGCTGAACACCCCATAGTTGCAATATTCTTGTTTTCATATTATGTCTAGACAAATTATTGTTGATGAATTATACAGACAAGCCAGACATAATTATAAGAGACTGCCAGTAGTCACAAAAGGCATAGATGATTTATGGCAGAGCGACTTGATTGAGATGGCAAGTGGACAGCTGAAAAACTTAGACAAAATCAACAAGGGCTACAAGTATCTACTTACTGTAATAGACATTTTCAAAATTTGCCTGGGCTGTGCCACTCAAATCCAAGACTGGAAAATGTGTTACAGAAGCCATCAGGACAATCATCAATGAGAGTGGAAGATCACCGCGCTATTTGCAAACAGATAATGGCAAAGAATTTTATAATTCTGTGTTCCAACAATTTATTAAAAGCCAGTCAATACAACATTATTCGAGTTACAGTGATCTCAAAGCCTCAATTGTAGAGAGATTCAACAAAACCCTAAAAAATCTTATGTATAAACAATTTACACTTCAAGGTAATTATAAATGGATTAATATTCTTCCAGAACTTCTACATACATATAACAACTCTGTCCATTCCACAATCAACATGAAACCCTCTGAAGTAACTTCATCTGATGAGCAAAAATTGATCAGGACTGTTTATTATCCTAGATACCAGCCAACAACAAGAAAGGCCAAATACAAGGTGGGTGATCAAGTAAGAATCAGCAAATATAAGCACTTATTCAAAAGAGGCTTTACAAGAAACTGGAGCACTGAATTATTTACAGTGGTTCAAGTTAAACCTGGGACCCTTAACACATATATAATAAAAGACCACCGAGGAGAAATTCTCAAAGGCCGGTTCTATGAAGAAGAACTCAGCAAAACTAAACAGCCTGACACATATCTCATAGAAAAAATCATACGCAGAAAAGGCAACAAGTTATTTGTCAAATGGCTAGGACTTCCAGAACACAGCTGGATCGATGCAGACAAAGTGATAATATGAGCACCTGGGATGTTATAAAAAGGCTGCCAGAACCTGAACAGCAGATTAAGAGAAATGGCAAGTTGCTGCCTGAAAATATTAGATGTCTTATTGTTGGGCCATCAGCTTGTGGTAAAACTACACTAATGATTGATAATTTTTTATTGGCACCCAACTGGTTAGACTGGAAAAACAGGCACTTGTATGTTTTCTCTAAGAGCTTGGAACAATTAAAATATCAGCAGCTGATGAAGCTATATGATGGATTGGATATAGCTACTTTTGAACCAGATGTTAAGCCACTCCATGAATGTCTTGATAACTCTGTTGTTGTGTTTGATGACATTATACTGGATAATCAAAACAAGGTTAGAAATTTCTTTACACAGGGCCGACACAAAAACATTGATTGCTTCTACCTGGCACAGACTTTTTCAAAAATACCGAAGCAGCTGATCCGAGACAACAGGAATTTTATATGTGTGTTTCATCAAGATCATACCAACCTCAAACACATACATGATGAATATGTAGGTGGGGACTTGAGCTACAATGATTTTTCCAAGTTTTGCAGTAGGTGCTGGAATCAAAACAGTTATGGGTTTGTCACAATTGATATGACAAGAAAACCCAATAGTGGCAAATACAGAAATAAAATCAACAATTTTCTAGACATTGAAACATATATAAATAACCATGAAATGGCCAATCCTTGATGATCTTAAATTAAGAGATTATCTTGTAAAAAGATTTAAGGGATGGAAATCAGAGAACCGAGGAATTTATGAACAACACAAACAAACAGAACAGCCTATTATTGATGCTATTAGTGAATTAGGTAAAAATATCAAAACTGTTACAGAGCAAAATCAAAATTTGATCACAGAGCTTGTACCTGTAGCTGCAAGGAACATATTAGATTATCCAATCACCCCACTTTCCAGTATTCATACACCTAGTCCTGTTGCTCCTCGAAGAATTGAAGCTACTCTGGATCCTATTGAATTGGGTCTTCTTGCTCAAAAATATTTAAGCACACCTAAAGACAACAAAGATGAGGTCTTTGGCTTATATGCTGACACAGAGCGTGATGGTAGCATCATACATAGAATTGGCAATTTCAGAGTAACATTTATAAAGGTAAAAAAAAGTAAAGTGTTCCCCTGTGCATAGCACCACGCCATGAAAGCGTATAGGGGGTGTGGGGGTAACGCCCCACACTTTCTTGATCCGGTCGTGAGTGGGGGTGATGTGATCAGCATCACGCCCCTGACCGCCTTTACCCCCCAGGTTTTCCCCCAGGTACCCATGTTATTCGACGCTGGGTGGGCGCCGGGGCCGCTTCCACCGTTAGAAAAGTTCCCGGATTTGAACCTGCCGGGGATCGAACCCGGGACCTTGAGCATGCTAGTCAGACGCGTTACCGACTGAGCCACCGCGGCCACTCAGAGTAACATTTATGGGAGATGATATAATTGTATATTCAGAATCTCATCTTGGAGAAAAAGGTGGTTTTGTTAAGTATCTCGGAACACCTGGATTGTGGGAACTGATGACTAGGAAGAGACCTGGCAACTATACAGATCAAGATTATGAGCACTACAAAGAAATATTAATAAAATCAGATGCTCTATACCAGAACAATGATCCCACACAAAAAAGAGTCAAGTCTAGCAGTGGAGCAAAATACAATAATTTAATCAAGCCCATATGGTCACAAATTAAGACAGGCAGTGGAATCAAACAATACAACACCCTGCCTAAAGAATTTGTCTGGGTTGATGATGTCAGGAAACTTGTGGATAGGTTATTGGTGATAGCTGGGGAGGAAAATGCTGGCAACCACAATTTTTACAATGAAAAGGTTGGAATTATGGACATGATAAGCACAAAATTGTCTAATTTTATAGTGAATGACACTAAGGGGATTGGATATCTTATAAAAATTATTAATACTCTACCACCTAAATTTTGGAATATTTCTGAGGGCCGGGGGTTGGTTAATGACATTATAAACAAGCTGCCATTTGAACTACACATTCCAGGCTATCAGTATTGTGGTCCAGGCACAAAATTGGACCATAGATTAAACAGAGGGGATCCTGGTGTTAATCCCCTAGATGCTGCATGTAGAGACCATGACATAGCATACAACACACATTCTGATCTTGACAAGAGACATGTTGCAGACAAGAAATTAGAAGAGGCTGCATTTGGTAGATTTGTAAGCAAAGATGCTTCTTTAAGTGAAAAAATAGCAGCATTGGGAACCACCATAGCTATGAACACCAAACAAAAACTGGGGTGGGGGTTGTGAATATATATATAATAAACCTAGAATGAAGGCCAAGGGTGTTATGTATCAAATACCTTATGCAGGTCTTAAATCTCTTAAAACTATTGATAGTCTTTTAACCAAAAAGCAGCACAAGAAAAAAAGCTCTTGTCTTGCAAAGGGCCATGGTATGAAATTGTTGCTTAGTACCCCCCAATTAAAAAAATTACAACAATCTAGAAAAAAATCACATGTGGGGGGATTCATATTTACTATCCCTGCCATCTTAGCAGCTCTCGGGGCTGTTGGGAGCTTGGCTGGGGGATCAGCTGCCATAGCAAAAACAGTAATAGATGCCAAGAAGAATAGGGCAGAATTAGATGAATTGAAGCGCCATAACCTGGCCATGGAGAAACAAGGCAAAGGTGTTAAGAGAGCCATGAATAAGTTTTAAAAAAACAAGAGCCGCTTACAAACCAAGATATTGAAGCTTTAATCAAGCCACTGGGCATCAAAAATTTTAGAGGTGTGTACATGTCTGATTCTTTACCAGAACAACCACTCAACAAAGAGTGTGGCATTGTTAATTTGGATAAGTACAAAAATCAGGGCACTCACTTGATTTGTTATCTTAAATATTTTAAAGATGAGGCATTTGTGTTTGATTCATATGGAGGTGTTCCACCTGAAAATTTAGTAAAATATCTAAAATCAGCTAATCTTTATTACAATAATGCCCGTGTTCAAAACTTCAAAGATGTTAATTGTGGACATTTGTGTTTATCTGTTCTTAGATATATGTCTCAAATAAATAAACCATCAATTGAAAATTTTCAAAAGGCCTTGTGGTATCTGAAACATCATGGGGGTATTCCATCTCACCAGCCAAAATTCAATATTGAAACTCAAATTACATGATGATATAGTGTATCCCAAAACAATAGCTCTCAGAGCATTTTATGGCATGTACTTGATCCCCAATATTACACACCACAACAACAAAATTGCAGTAGGGGATCAAAAAATTGTCATCACTCCAGGGCAATATAATCTGTCCACTCTAAATGCTCAATTACCCAGAGGTATAGTATTAACTCAAAATTCTGTCACTCACAGAGTAGAGATTGTATCTGCTACAGAAACAGTGGATCTGGTACTATAGGAGAGCTGTTGGGCGTTGAGAACAACACAAAACTTGAAGCGGCCATCAAACACACTGCTATTAATATACCCAAATTCTTAGACATAGAGACTCTGAATATTCACTGTAATGTGGCTGAGGGTATGATCACCAAATCAAATGGCATAGGCACTCACAAACAAACTGGCATCATTGCAACATTTAAACTTAATTCTGAATTTATGGAGCCAATCATCTACACTCCATCCCCAACATTATATTTTCCTGTGTGCCATAATAGAATAGATTAAATTGAATTGATAGTTACTAATGAAAAAGAAGAATTAGTTGATTTTGCTGGAGCCACAACAACTGCAATCATAGAGATTAATATTTAAATAAAAATACATACAAAAAATGGAAAATATTGAGAGTTATGAGCTACAATCATTCCCCCCCAAACAGGAGGACATTTGCAAATTTAAATCAACCAAACACAGAGATTGAGGTTGATGTTGATGTAGGGGATGGCTTTATACACCCCCACAGAGCAGATCTATACATCAAATTTGATGTTGTAAAGCTCGATGGAACAGATTATCCGGCAAATTCAAATATAAGATTGGTAGATAATTCTGTGCCGCATCTGTTCTCTGAAATTGAGATCAGAAAGCATGGTGTTGTTATAAACAGAGTGGATTATCCCGGCATTACCTCCACAGCTTTGGCCACTCTAAAATTATCCAAAACCGAGGCTTCTTACTACAAAATAGGTGGATTTGAGGCTGGTGATAAAATATTATCCAAGAGCCACACAGTGCTGTTCCCTATGCGCCTGTTGCCAGGATTCTTCTCAGATTACAAAGATATTATGTGGAAGGGTGGTTTAAGAATCACATTTAGAAGAGCTGCCAATGATAATAATGCTTTGATGAGGTACAGCACATTAAACTCTACAGGGGAAGCTTTGCCCAATACCCTACCTGATGAAGGCAAATGCATTATTCAGACTATGGAGCTAAGAATCCCAGTTGTTGAATATGAAGCCAGTTATGCTCTTAAATACAAAGCAGATATAATAAAAAATCCACAAGTACATTTACAATTTTATACATATCAATGTGTACAGAAGCCTGCCGCTGGTACTTATTATGAGTTTGATGCTACAAATTCATTCTCCAGTATACAATTTGACATGCCGGATTTTGTGGTGGTACTGTTTCAGACTGGAAGACACAATAATCAGGAAAAAAATTCAAGTAGATTTGATAACTGCAACATCAAGAACATTTATCTTAAAAATGGCAGAAATGAGGTATTCCCTAGAGAAAATTATAATTTAGACATGTCCAAGGATGATTTCCTTAAATTATATGAAGCATTTACAGCATACAAAAGGGTCACTACTGGCAATACTGACATGTATTACACACCAGATGAATTCAAAGCACAGAGACCCATGTTTGTCATCAACACTTCAAAAAGAAAACAAGTTGTGGTTAATGACAGGACAAACATTAAAATTATCTGTGAATTCCACGATACACTCCCCGATGACACCATATGTAGTGTTATTCTCATAGGTGAAAAATCATATGTTTATGATGTAAGAAATGAGAGGGTCACAGAGCAATTCTAGAAGAATTACATTGTTTTAGTACTAGATATGCAAGTTGAGCCTGGTGCCCAATTGAACTTAAACCGGAAGTAAATATGTGTGTGTGTGGGGGGGGGGTGTGGGTGGGTGTGTGTGTGTGTGTTAATACGTTTGGCGTAGTTTTAGGTGTGGGCAAAAAAATATCAAGAGTGGCATATTTTTGACAGGTTTATGGACAACAATCTCACAGAAGTGCCTTTTATAAGTGTAGGCAAATCAATCTGAGGGGGGTCGTACTTTCACAGGAAATTCCCGAGGGCATTTTTACAAAAATCTTGGATTAGACAGGGTTCCACACTTGAGCAAAAAGCTCATATGGGCATGTTGAGCAAGTTTTAAGTGTAGCCAAATCTGCCTGAGGGGGGTTCATACTTTCTCGCACTGGTTGTATAGCCAATTACACTACTCATATATCTGTGTTGATTTGGCATGGAATGACTCATATGTCAAACGATTGATAAAAAGTTCACGTTCTCGTAAACATGTTACTTGGAAATATAAAGATAATAATGGTTCACACGTTGCTCAAAGCTTTATTCATGATGTAGGCAAGCGTACTTCCAACCTAAGTAATGGTTTTGTTACGAATCCGCTTCATTTGAGATCTGTTACGTCGACAAACTCAATATGTGCAATATTCATCGAACATCATTTGATAATTGTAATGTTCAGAGTAATCCTTTATCTTGTACTTGGTGTAAAAGTGATGAGCTTGCTGATTCGATCAATGTTCCGCTTTGCAGTGAACCTAACCAGGATCATCGTAGTTATGTACACGATTTTAGGAAAGAAGTAGGAGAACATTCTAGACATGTTGATCAACATAACACATGTATAGCACTTGTCCTCAAGGAAAATCTGTGGGAAATTACATTTTCAATCCAAATGCAAGTTGTCATGTTGGAAATCAAGCTAATACGCCTACACCTTTTGTATCTGATAGTGGTAGAACTAGATGTTTAAAAATTAATGGGTTAGATCATCTTCCCAAGTTTTCAGGCAAAATAGAAGTTCAATTTGCTAGAGAATATATAGAACAATTGACTAGCACTTTGGATTTGACTGGCATTCCTAAACATTTAAGATTACAAAGTGTGCAAAGGTGCTTTACAAATCGTGCAGGATATTGGTTTAGAGCACATAAACGGCAATTTTCTTCATACGACGATTTCATTCAAACGTTTATGAACCAATTCGCGTCAGCGGAGGTTATTCAGTCACAATTAGCATTGTTGAGAAATAGAAAGTATGGTGTGTCACAACAAGCAAATTTAGTAACTTTTGCTCTGAAAACATATTCAAGCTACTGTAATCTTGTAGATTGTCCTCAAGACACTGATGTTATCCAACTTATTATTAGTAAATTGCCAGATTACGTTGCTAATAATATAGCATGCCATGAAATAACATCTGTAGATCAACTTACAAGTATGTTGAGAAAACTAGACGTTCTGAAAACTAGCCGAAGGGGGCAAATGTGTCTTCCAGAAGAGGAATTTGACAGTGACAAAGTCTCAAAATCTTATAAAAGGAGCGAACAAAGCAAAACGAAATTGAATGTTTGACAGGTGAATCTTAAAAGGTACAAATCTATGACTACTTGGTCTACTCAAACATCTGAATCTAGTCATGAACATCGACATTTTCGACGAACATATTATGATGGTAATCGTCAATTTAATCCTGGCAATAATGATAATGAAAATAGAAACAAATCGTTTAGGAGATTTAAACAAAATGGAAATACTCCAATGTATTCTAATAACTTTGGAAATAGGTTTAATAATGGAACCAATGTAAGAGGCAGATATTTCCTCAGAAACAGGTATTGTAATGGATATCAGTCTAATTATGTACAACCTGGTCAATGTGTGCCTTATGATGCTAATTCTTATGTGACACGAACAGTGAGTAATTATAGACCTGAGTACAGTAATAATTTTAATACACATCATCCTACTCAAGCTGCAAGAGTTTCATCGACTTGGAAAGGTTATCAAACATCACAAGTCCAGACTACACCTCAAACTAGTATGACAAGTAACACAGGATTGACATCGGCTATTCAAGGACCTATACCTGTAACTAGAGGACAACAATCGTTAAACTCTGAAAATAATGTGAATAATTCTCCTTTAAATTGAAATGGCAGACAGATGTTTCTTGTTCTCTCTGCTTTTTATCGCAGGGGCAAGAAGTGCAGAAGAATTCTGGTGATGATAATAGTTCGGACACTAATTTTACAGGATCTAAATTTACAAATGTTTTACAAGTTAATTTTGTGCTTGAGTAGTTTGAGGAAGAACCAGACTGGCTTTCCACTGGAGACGATACAGCTATTCCATTAAAAGAAGTTCCAGTTATACATGGACGTATATTGATCAAATACCTATTATTTGTACAATAGATACAGGAAGTGAGGCTAATGTGTTAAATTTTGAAATTTGGTGTAAACTATCCACTTAAATTGGGAACATAAAACTTGACAAAGTGGATGACATTAAACAATGTGGTTTTACTGGATCAAGGAGATGTAAGATTGCAGGATCAAAGGCAATTGCTCTTAAAATTGCTGATAAATATTTTCCTGTAGAAATGTTTGTTCTCAAGGTGCTGAATGCAGATTTAATTTTAGGAATTCCGTTCTTGAGAAAATATAAAGCAATTCTGAACCTTAGAAAACAAAATTTGAAACTTGTAACCCCTAATGGAAGAGAACTGTGTGCCGATTTTACTAAGAAAATTACGTTAAATAATAATAAAAACAGTGATGTAAATAATCGTGAATTTAATTATATTTTGTTAAATGATGACGGAGTACATTCCCTCAAAGGAAGCGATTAAGGAATGTATATCTGATAATCAAATTTTGAATGCTTCGCACAAGGACCAAATGTTTGAACTTTTAAGCAAATACCACATTCAGTTTTCAGATAAGCTACGACATGCTAATGTTGAAACATACAGAATCCAGATAGACACACAGGTGCCTGTTACTAGTGTTTCATATCCTATTCCTATGTCTAAAAGACAAGCTTTGGAGATAGAGTTAGAAAAATGGCAGAAATGGATTATTTATCAAGAATCATCTCCGTACTTGAATCCGTTACACATAGTTCCGATACAAGGAGGTTTATGGAGGCCAGTATTAGACTTCCGGAAATTAAATCAACATGTAATTACACCTCAAGTAAGAGTCGAACCAATAAATGAAACGCTACAACGCCTTTTGGGAGCAAATTTTTTTCATCGATTGATTTATCTTGTGGATACTTTCAAATACCTTTAACCAAGGATTCGTATAAGTATACAGCGTTTTCCTATCGGGGAAGGCAATATTTATTTCGTTATTTACCTTTTGGCATTCGGTCAGCTGTTGCTGCATTTCAAGATAGAATGAACAAGAGTTTCTCCATGGATTTTAGTAACTTCGTGATATGTTATTTGGACGACGTTCTGATATTTAGTAAAACTTGGACGGAACATCTTCATCATGTTGAATTAGTTTTACAACAACTTAAGAATATGAACATGTCTATAAAGTTTTTCAAATGTAAGTTTGCACGCAAGGAAATGTCTTTTCTTGGTCACATAGTATATGGTTAAAATATCATGTCCGATCCTAGCAAGAATTCAGCTGCAATTAATTTTCCTACTCCTACGAATAAAAGGGCGTTGAGAAAATTTTTAGGGTTGGCAAATTGGAGACGCTAATTTATAGAGCAGTGCTGTGGCAAGATCCAGAGGAAGATTGTAGTGATGAACCAAAAGTGATCCAATATGCTAGCAGAGTACTTCGAGGTAATGAACTATCGTATAGCATTCATGAAATCGAATGTTTAGCAATCCTTTTTGCGTTTGAAAAGTTCTTTATTTATGTAGCAGGCTCCAAGGTAAATCTACACTAATCAACAATCGTTCTCGTGGTTAGAGTCCAATAAAACATTGAACTCTCGTTTAAATAGATGGTCATTAAAACTTCAAAGTTTCGACTTCAATATTCATCACGTGTCTGGAATTTTAAATCAAGCAGCTGATACTTTAAGCAGATATCCACAACATTCTTTTGTTCCTGATTTGTATATTAACAATATAAATTTAGACTTGGAAGATGAGGATACAGTCGAATTTTGGAAGAGGAGTCAAAGGTTAGATAACTATTGTTATAATCTTATTAGGAAATTGAAGGAAGGAAAGACATCAAAATGTACTAAAAGGATATATACTTTATATAATGATATTTTATTTTTGAAACATTCTCATGACGATTCTTGGAAATTAATTGTTCCATTTTCATTAGTAGCAAAGATATTGTATAAATTACACGATAAACAAAGTCATTTCGGATGTTTAAAGGTTTACAGAAAATGTAAATCATTATATTATTGGCCAAAAATGAAACAAACAACAAGGCAATACCTTAACAACTGTGTGACTTGTGCTAGAAATAAACAAGCAATTATGAAGATAAACAAGAATGCACGTTTATTCCATGAACCCACATAACATGTTGTCAATAGATCTTATTGGACCATTACCAAGATCTCAAGGTTATACTTACGTAGTTTCGATAGTCGATATCATGTCAAAATATGTAATGGCTTATCCACTCAGAAAAGCAAGTGCTAAGGAAATCATCAACAAGTTAAAATTACAGTATTTTTATCACTATCCTATTTGCAAAGCTATATTATCTGACAATGGATCACAATTCAGATCTCAAGAGTGGAATTTATATATGCAAGAAAATAACATTAGGCATATAACAACTTCTGTTTATTCACCATTTGTAAACCCAATAGAAAGGTACAATAAGGAAATAATTAGGTTATTAAGACTGTATGTGAACAGTAACCATCAACATTGGTGTAAATATTTATCTGAAGTATTAGGACTTTTAAATAAGTCAATTTCAGAGGTAACAGGATACACACCAAGTGAATTATTTATACATAGCAAAATAAGAGATACGGTGACTCAAATAATTATTCGGACAGATAAGATTTCTGAATATTTACTGACGTAGTCGTGATATAATACGATGATAAATGTTTAATATTTATTTAACAAACAAAACACAATATGAGCACGCCGTTAATTATCTTCAATTATGTTTAATATAATATATTAGTAAAATATTTTCATTAAACAAAACAAACATTTTTTGTGGGTTAAACAAAATTATTCGGACACATGGAAGGAGAAACAGGAAAACACGCTTGAAAAGCAACGAACAGAAATGTCAGTATCTGGTAGGCATCCCTTCCATTTTTAATACCTCGGATAAACGATTTGGCATACTTTCTACCAATTTTCTGGTGTACACTGGAGATATGTTGGCCCATTCATGTTGAAGTCTCTCCTTGAGGTCTGCCTTCGAGGTTATAGGTGTTTTCCTCACTTCTTTTTCCAACTTACACCAGAGGTGCTCAATGACGTTCAAGTCTGGAGACTGCGGTGGAGGATGGAGCACATTTGGGCAGTTGTACAATAACCATTCTTGTACTACGCGGGAAGTGTGCTTCGGGTCATTATCTTGATAAAACATAAAGTTACAAAGAATGCCCATCATTTCAGCACTAGTCTTTAGATCTGACATCAGAATGTCAAGGTACCTGTACCTGTCCATTGTCTGTTCGATGAAAGCCAATCTACCAACGCCTTGGGCCGACATGCAGCCCCAAACCATTACGTGACCACCTCCGTGCTTCACTGTTGCTTGCAAATTATTCCCTCGGAACTCCTCATTTGGTTTACGCCACACTGTTACCCTCCCATCTGACTCACAAATATTGAATTTACTCTCGTCAGTGAAAATTACCCGATTCTACCATGCCTGATCCTTTCCTAAGTGTTCCTTTGCGAACACCAGTCTTTTTGTCCTGTTTGGCTTACTTACAAATGGCTTTCTCCTGGCTACACGGCCATGATAGTTTGCCCTTCTGAGCACTCTTCGTATAGTGTCAGGATGACTATGCTTTCCACACTCCTCAGCTACCTCAGCACACACCATTGGAGCACTCATCTTTGTTTTTTTTTAATTTTCCTCACGATTACTGTCCCTTCTCTGGGGGAAAAAATTATTGGTCTCCCTGTATGACCGTAGGCGTTGTGCCATATCACTAACTGACTTTGTTCAAATGAACTTTCTTTTCCTCTTCGCCCCATTTCTACATAGAAAATGTTCTTATATCACAACTTTGTTAAACAAAACGCCATCGTAATGTATGTTACGCCCTCCCTTGCCCGGGAAAACAAATGCTACCACTACCTAGATAGAGGCGGCAAAATCTCCCTCGGGCAAGCGAAATAGCTTTACGGTCCAGGTTAAGTTCGTGTGTAGGAACCGGTGACCAACAGTGCATAGTAATAAGCCATATCGAATAAAAACAAAGACATATGTACTTTCAAATTACCACCTCTTTACCTGTAGCCGGGAAGCGGCTAGCTGCATACCTGAAAATCACGGGTAGCGACATGTATACGAAAATGATATAGCCCAAAATTAACATGAAAATAAAAAGTATATTCTATTCATAACCAACAAAAATGGAATTATTACAGGTCCCCACACTTGCACTCTCACATTCTCTCTCAGATTCAATCCTCATGGGGTCATCGACACAAGAAATTATACATGACATGTACAGGTTTTATGACGACAAGCCCTAATTATTGCATTCTCAATTAATTTTATCTTACTTTTTGTCTAATCAGGTCATTTGAGATTTTGCTCCAGTGCTACTTAAATCCTAGCCAGCCCTTACTTAAGTTCAGCTTTTGTTTTTAAAAAAGAAACTAGTCGGCGCGGTGACCATACATTACTTGACCAGTATAAACAAAGGCGTCTCAACGGCAATTACATTCACGTGGGCGGACGTTTTCCTTTTACAAGACCTCACGTGGTTCCAAACATAACAAATAACCTCCGTTGAGTGGCGCAAACATATACTCTCTAGCAGGCGGGACTTAAACACTTCGCCGCGACGAGCAATTCACATTACCAGGCAAATACTTTAACAAATAATCACATATGCGACCGGACATAGCTAGCAGCGACACAGCGCTGACACATAAAAATGAACAAACCTCAAGTAGAATATGCAATTAAGCGGGCGGCGCTTTACTCTAATAGTACGCACTTTAAACAAATACAAAGGAGCACAAACAACAATGAATTTAAGATCATAAAAAAAATATCACAAGGAATAAGAAAAATTGACCTGAGACGAATAGATTACAAATGACAAGCGCGACGGGAGTTTGGTATGAAGTTCGAGTTGAGTGGGCGTTTTCAAAGTGTCGACGAATTTCAAGGGCGTTCTCTAAATCAATCGGGCCGTCACGTGTTAAGGTTCACACAGATGAATACTTTACCATCTCTCAGCTTCCGGGGTGCATCCTGGCGTCTTTATGGGCGATTGAAAACACATAGTATCCACGCGAAAGGTTTCCTTGGTCGTGACGATGAAGATGCAAAAAGGGTTCAAGCACCTAGTTCCCCGGCTCCTCTTCCTCTCGGGATCGGTGGATCTCCGTGGTATGGCGCGGTTCGGACGTTGCATCTGAGCGGTCGTTGTAGGCGTCGTCGGCGTCGTCGGGGCGTCAACATCTCTCTCTACGTCTCTCTGTCGCGGCTGGTAGGCGTCGTCGGCGTCGTCGTGGCGTCAACGTGGCGTCAACGTGGCGGATGGTAGGCGTCGTCGGCGTCGTTGGGGCGTCAACATCTCTCTCTACGTCTCTCTGTCGCGGCTGGTAGGCGTCGTCGGGGCGTCAACGTGGCGGATGGTAGGCGTCGGCGTCGTCGGGGCGTCAACATCTCTCTCTACGTCTCTCTGTCGCGGCTGGTAGGCGTCGTCGGGGCGTCAACGTGGCGGATGGTAGGCGTCGGCGTCGTCGGGGCGTCAACATCTCTCTCTACGTCTCTCTGTCGCGGCTGGTAGGCGTCGGCGTCGTCGGGGCGTCAACATCTCTCTCTACGTCTCTCTGTCGCGGCTGGTAGGCGTCGTCGGGGCGTCAACGTGGCGGATGGTAGGCGTCGTCTGCGTCGTTTCTTCTGACATCGGGCGAATCGACGAAATGCCCTCATCTCTCTTCTTCCTCTAGCCCGCCATAGTTTGCGGTGTTCCTCGTTTCTCAAAAATTATAAATGGCGTAAGGTAATCACGGAAACACGGTTTCGCTTCAACTTGCCCCAGCGGTTGAGGTAGGCGCACTCGTGTAGACGTACTGCCTATCACACACACTGGTGTTCGCACAACACAACAAAGTCCACTGTACACGAAAGGTAGCACGAAGGTGTTCTCGTTCCAAGAATCGAGGCAAAACTGTATATGGAGAGGTAGCACGGAGCTGCTCTCGCTACAAGGATCGCGGTATGACTGTGTAACGAAAAACCATGTCCTTCGTTTTATTTGGATTTTGAAAAAGGACGCTAGGCGCACGTTGGAGTGACGCTTCCGGAGAGGTTATTCCACCACGCTCTATTGTCTCCAAACTAGGACGGACCGTGTCCGAAGTTTACTTGTGCGGATTAAGCTTCCGCCTGGCTGTCGCCCATAGCTCAATTGCAATCGCTGTCCACAAACTGATCAATTAGAACCGATTTGATCTGGCGTCCGTAATTGTCGCTTGATCGTGACGAAACTCCACACATCCGTCCTTGCACACATGCCGCTGCGCTGGTATAAGTTTCACATGAATCTGACCGTTGGAAACCGAGTTATTTAAATGTTTGTCATTACGGTCGAATTTCCTAAGCTTTAGACGCATAGCGTGACCCTTCTGGTGCTCGCCCTTAACACACGCGAACGTCTCGTTCCTCCCGTCGGCTTGGCAAAAATCAAATATGTAATCTTACAAATTAAAACACTCAACACTTTGAATCAACACGTCTTTTTACCGCTACATACATGAATAATAATGATAATAATAATAATGACGGTAAATCTGACTGTCACAACCTCGCCCCTCTCCTTCTTCCAAGGATTTCGTAAGCGTGAAAAATTCGCTCTACACAGGGACAGAATTTTTTTGTTACAAATCCTTGAACACCCTGTATACAAATTGACAAATAAATACATTAACACCCTGTATATAAAAATTGACAAGCAAATACATGAATACCCTGTATATAAAAATTGACAAGCAAATACATGAACACCCTGTATATAAAAATTGACAAGCAAATACATGAACACCCTGTATATAAAATTTTACTCTCTGAACTGCACGGACACTGTGACATTCCAGTTACATAACACATAATAATATCCTGAATATCAACATAATATGAAGATTATATGTACAAAACAAGAACAAGATAAAAGCATTTACGTGTCAGCTTGCATTCCTACGTCGCTCTTACTCTCGGACAGTGCTGTCCACTCTCTGCGCTTCTCATCGGAACAGTTCCACCTCTTGCAGTTCTCTATATGCTGGGGTGCTATGGTCTTCCCAGACGTGCAGTCCACTAACTCCAGAATATTGGCGGCGAGCTTGCTCTTGCAGAAGTACGGACCATCGTACATGAAAAAGAGCTTCTTGATTTTCCCTTCAATTTGAGAGCTAAGTCCGTGATTTTTTACGAATGCGAGGTCTCCAGTTCGAATCTCGGCGCCGTCTCTTGCCTGTCTTTCATTGGCCTTCCTCCTGGTTTCTCTCGTCCGTTCGACGGCCATCAGGATCTTTTGTTTGACAGTTGGGTCGCGGTTGTCCTCCCTCAATCCAAAGTGACGAATTACGTCTCTCCGAGGTGTGCTGCCGAATTGTAGCTCTGCTGGTGTGAACCCAAGGGTGTCGGATTCTGTGTTGTTTAGGAGGAGTACAATCGAGGTGACGTGCTTGCTCCATTCCTGATGCTGTTTATGGCAAAATAATCTCAAGAGGCGGTTCATTTCACAGTGCATGCGTTCGACCTTGTTTGCCTGCGGCCTGTAGCTCGGGGTCCATATGGGCTTCACTGCGTATGCTTCCAAAGTGTCCCTCCAGAGGCTACTTGTGAACTGAGCTCCGCGGTCCGTGAGTATGTAGCGCGGAGTTCCGAGGTGTACAAAGTAATTTTCAGTAAGCTTACGGAGCAACACTCTCGTCGCGGTTGACCTGACTGGATACGCAACTAGGAAACGACTGCATCCATCCATAACTGTGAATAGGTACTTCGTGCCGTCCTTGCTTTTCGGGAGTGGTCCCACGCAGTCTGCGAACAACACTTCCCGCGGTTTCTCTGCCACAAACGAGGTTGGGTTTTTTGCTGCTCTGACGCGGTTAGGCTTAGTTTGCATACAGATGACGCAATCGCGCACCCATTTCTTAGCGTCTTTCCGCATCCCTTTCCAATAATAGGTACTCTCGAGGTATCTCCACATTTTCCTCCCCCCGAAGTGACCTGATTTGTCATGCGCTTCCTCCAAGATTTTCTTTCTCGCTTCAGCTGGCACATATACCCTCAGGCGCTCCGGGTTGTGGACATCCGTCTTGCACAGGATCCCGTTCGCCACGACAAAATGCTCTTTCACGCGTCGCCGGCGACGTGGATCTGCGGGTTGCTGGTCTTCCAGGATATTGAAGTACTGTGCGAGCTCGGCATATTCGTGTTGCATTTCTGCAAACCGCCCGCGGCTGAAGGTGGTCAGGTATGGGGAATCGAACTGCATCAAATTTACGTGCACTTTTGTTAATCCTTTCCCCCCCAACGTATCTTGACAGGACATCAGGCACAACATTCTCTCGCCCTTTCACATACTCCACCTCGAACGAGTAGCGCTGAAGGCGATTGCTCCACCTCGTTAGTCTCCCACTCCAGTTTTTTGCGCGGTGCAGCCATTGGAGATTCCGGTGGTCTGTTCTCACAATAAAGTTTCCTCCGGCCAGATAAACATGAAAGGTTTCGATAGCCCACACCACGGCCAGGCACTCGAGTTCTCCAACGGTGTAATTTCTCTCTGCCCCCCGCAGGGAACGACTGGCGTACTGAATCACACGTTTCTCCCCCTCCTTTTCTTGATAGAGTACTGCGCCCACGGCCGTGATTGAAGCGTCGCACTGGACATAAAAAACGTCAGAAAAATCAGCGTGGTAGAGGCGAAGCTGTTCACAGACGGCGTCCTTTAGTTTATCTAGGGCTCCTTGGTGTTGATCCGTCCACTTCCATGCCTTTCCTTGTTTCAGCAGTTCAAATAGGGGCGACGCAAGTTCGCTGAAGTTCTGTATGAAGCGCCGGTGCCACGTAAATATCCCTAGAAGGCGCTGGACTCCTTTCCTTGATGTCGGGGGCTCGAGCTTCCTTATTGTTTCAAACTTCACTGGGTCCTGCCTTACGCCTTGAGCGTCTATGATGTGGCCCAAAAATTGCACTTCCGGTTGAAAGAAAGCCGATTTTTCGAGTTTAATCGTCATTCCCGCATCTCGTAATTTAGTGAGGATCAGGCTTAGATGTTCGAAATGTTCTTCCACGTTTCTTGAAAAGCACAAGATGTCATCAACATACCACAGACAGAAATCTTTCACTTCGTCTCCGAGCACTTCCGCCATGGCGTTCGTGAAAGCTTGCACGCCGTTAGAGATTCCGAACGGAACGACGGTAAACTCATATATAAGTTATCCTCGAATCCGAAGGCTGTATAAGGCATGCTCTGTTCGCACAAGGGAACCTGCCAGAATCCGGATAACATATCGATTTTTGAGAACACGTGTTTTCCATGGAACAGTTGTAGGGTGTCCTGTAGTTTTAATGTTCTGACGCGTTCCAGCTTACACCTCGTATTTAGCGCGCGAAAATCTCCGCAAATTCTGAGGCTATTGTCAAATTTCTTCACCACGAGTAGAGGATTCAAATGTACTGAGCGTGATTTCCTTATTACGCCCCACTCCAGCATCTGCTGCAGCTGCCGACGCACTTCCGGTCGATGTGTAAACGCTATCGGGTAAGGCTTACTGACAACTGGACTTTCTCCCTCGACACGGATTTCATGCGTATACTTCCGGCACTTTCCTGGCCTTTCATCAAGAACGACGGCATTATCCCTCAAAAGATTGGCGAAAACTTGCTTTTGACTCGCCGAGAGATTCTCACATGAAGCAACTGCGGCGTGCAATCTTTCCTGTACTCCTTTGTCGCGGTCGACCTCCGAACATAAAGCGAAGACGGGCTGGAACTCGCCCTCTTCTTCTGCGCATGACCTCCAGAATTCGACGTTAAACTCTTCGTCGCGATTATTCAAGGTTACAAAGTGTCGACCGATGTTGAGCACAGACGCATACCGGCTCAGGAAATCCATTCCTAGCAGCAGGTCCACGGACAATGACTGGACCACCAGAACCTCAACCTCAACATGATGTTCATCCAGCGTTGCCTGCAGAATGGTGTGACCGAGAGGCCTCTCTCTCGCTTTGCCCGAGAAATCGATGAGTCTAAAGTCTCGTACGTGCCGAAGTTGTGGCCTGCGCACTCCCTTTGTCACGCGCCGCCAAGTTGCCTCCGAGCATAAGCTTGCCTCACTTCCCGTGTCTAGGAGCCCCATCACAATTTCATCGCCCACTCGCAGTTGTACATGTGGCGATTTCGAAGGCCAGCGGTCCTCGTGACTTTCCTCGGCTTCTTCGTCGGCGTGGATCTCCTCGTCCAGCCAAGCGGCACGAATCCTGATCGGCGTGGTCTTTTGTTACATCCGGGTGGTTCGGCTCAAGCGAAGGTGGATCAGGTGTAGTCTGCCCCGCATCCGAGCCCCGACGCGAGACTTTTATTAGTTTCCCGGATGCTGGTATCCCGACGGTCCTGGCCTGGGCGAACCGCGTCTGGAATTCGGCCTGGTTCTTCTCTCGCTGGGCTCCGTTGCGTCCTCGCTCCACGGCGTCCTGCATCTCCCCGATCTGACTCCGGGCTGACCGACCTGCTATCCGCGTGGCGCTGATAAAAGCCATCCCGGACTTGGCCGTTCTGAAGGAAGCTGTCGTTCCTCCTTGGCGACGCACGAGTCGGACCTCCACGCAGTCTCCTGCCTCTGAACGGGCGTCTTCGTTGCGGTGAAGGTGGATCTTGCAGCTGGCGGTTCCTTTCAGCCCCTGGAGCGTGGTGCTGTCCTCTCCATCCCTGCTGGACTAGATGAACGCGCGGGTGTTTATTCCGGTGCGACGAATCATCTTCCGGTCGGCGCCGCTTGCTAAACTTCTCACCCCTGGTTTTCTGCCTCTCCTCCTCGCACTGAAACAGATTTTCCAGTGTGAGGGACATCGCGTCGGCGTCAAACACGCAAGCTCCATTGAGATGACGACGAATCTCTTGGGAAATGGTACACCAGAGCGGCTATTATCTCCGCCGTAGTCATTTGGGGTTGCAGAGACTTGAACTCATTGTACCGTTTCCAAAAGTACTGGGCATACGTGAGTCCTCCGCCCCTGTCGTATCGTTCGTTTCGCACCTGCATCAGCATCCTCTCAACCTGCAGGGGACGTTGAAAATAAGTGAGAAACGCTTCCTTGAACTCCTCATATGAATTGAAGTTCCCCTCGTTCCTGTCCATCCAGTTCTTGGCCAGGTCCTGCATTAAATCTTTCAGAATCAGAAGCCTATCCTCGTCTGTCAGACCTAACTCTCGGGCGGTAGAATTAAATTCCTCGAGGTACGTGGAAGGAAGAATTCTGTCAGCACCCGAAAATTTTTTGAAGTGCTTCCGGTATTCGGGCGGAAACAGAGCTCTCCTGGCGGCCGGTGGGTCAAAGTGTAAGTCTTCGTCCCTCTGCTCGCGGCGCGGACTCAACCGTGGTGACGCAGTGTCTTCTCTTCGAAGGGGGCGGGGCGTTTCTGGAGCTCGCTGGTCGCTTCCCCCGTTCGAGCGAGTGGCGATGTCGACTGCCGGTGATGACGTCACTCGTCGCTCCCGCGACGATTGTGAAGTGCCGCTGCTAGTTATGCTCAGTTGACGCACTTTCACCTCGAGGTTCTCAATCCGTTCGGAGTTTCCTTCGGCTCGAACTGAAATTTCCCGCACATGTTGCCCCAGGGAGTCTATGCCACGGTCACATGTCGCTTCCAGCTGCACGCATTGTCGGGCCATCTGCTGCATACCTTCCTCCTGGTCGCGCACGCTCTGAGACAGTGTTGCCATCTGGTTCTCTTGCCGGTCGATCCGCACGTTGGTTTCGGCGATTTTGGCTTCGACACGGGATTCGCATTCCTGTACCCGAGTAACGAGTTCTTGCGTTATCACCTCACCGGAAGTACGGATGGTCTCCTGGAGGCGGTCTTCCGTCACTCGCATCTGGGTGCTGATGGCCTCTATCTTGCTTTGGGTCGCTTCCATCTTGGCTTCGAGCGAGGCTTCAATTCCGCTTCGCGTAGCCTCCATCTTGGCTTCGATTCCGCTTCGCGTAGCTTCCATCTTGGCTTCCATCCGCAGTAGCATCTCGATGATCTGTTGGGAGTTGGTACCACTGAGGCTAGCTGCTTCGTTGACCCGTTCTGCTTCTCCCGGAGATACCTGTTGCACGCTGGTCTCATTGGCTTGCCCCCCGCTGTTTGGTAGACTGGTTTCTTCACGTGGACTTAACGGGAGATCGCACCGGGAACAAACCTGTCAAGCTGTGCCGACGTTTTCACTTTCTGGGAACTCCTCGCTGCAGACATCGCAAATCACCCTTACGTCACTCATGTTTAAGTTCTCGATGCGGCGGTTGCGCAATTTCATGAAATCAAATATTCAACCCTCGGTCGATTCTCAATGCTCGCTGACAAGCGTAAACGTGAGCGCTCACAATATATACCAATATATATATATATATTTAAACAATTCACAACGAAAAAAGATAAGGGCGGTCGATTCCCCCTTTGCCAGAACTCAACTTAACGCCTAATGCCATATGCCAAACAAAAATTTTAAAATGCCTAACGCCTTAAGTAGCTGCCCTACTACCTTGACAAAAATAAACGCCTAATTTCTCAATTACCACCTCACGTCAAAAATAAAACAATGAAATCTCACTATAAAACACAGTTACATGACACCAAAATACGCCTGACGTAGCCCTTACAAAAACGACATATACCTCTGCACTGAGGGTGCTTTCGATTTAAAATATAACGGTCCCTGTGTTCGCGGCGCCAAAATGTATGTTACGCCCTCCCTTGCCCGGGAAAACAAATGCTACTACTACCTAGATAGAGGCGGCAAAATCTCCCTCGGGCAAGCGAAATAGCGTTACAGTCCAGGTTAAGTTCGTGTGTAGGAACCGGTGACCAACAGTGCATAGTAATAAGCCATATCGAATAAAAACAAAGACATATGTACTTTCAAATTACCACCTCTTTACCTGTAGCCGGGAAGCGGCTAGCTGCATACCTGAAAATCACGGGTAGCGACATGTATACGAAAATGATATAGCCCAAAATTAACATGAAAATAAAAAGTATATTCTATTCATAACCAACAAAAATGGAATTATTACAGGTCCCCACACTTGCACTCTCACATTCTCTCTCAGATTCAATCCTCATGGGGTCATCGACACAAGAAATTATACATGACATGTACAGGTTTTATGACGACAAGCCCTAATTATTGCATTCTCAATTAATTTTATCTTACTTTTTGTCTAATCAGGTCATTTGAGATTTTGCTCCAGTGCTACTTAAATCCTAGCCAGCCCTTACTTAAGTTCAGCTTTTGTTTTTAAAAAAGAAACTAGTCGGCGCGGTGACCATACATTACTTGACCAGTATAAACAAAGGCGTCTCAACGGCAATTACATTCACGTGGGCGGACGTTTTCCTTTTACAAGACCTCACGTGGTTCCAAACATAACAAATAACCTCCGTTGAGTGGCGCAAACATATACTCTCTAGCAGGCGGGACTTAAACACTTCGCCGCGACGAGCAATTCACATTACCAGGCAAATACTTTAACAAATAATCACATATGCGACCGGACATAGCTAGCAGCGACACAGCGCTGACACATAAAAATGAACAAACCTCAAGTAGAATATGCAATTAAGCGGGCGGCGCTTTACTCTAATAGTACGCACTTTAAACAAATACAAAGGAGCACAAACAACAATGAATTTAAGATCATAAAAAAAATATCACAAGGAATAAGAAAAATTGACCTGAGACGAATAGATTACAAATGACAAGCGCGACGGGAGTTTGGTATGAAGTTCGAGTTGAGTGGGCGTTTTCAAAGTGTCGACGAATTTCAAGGGCGTTCTCTAAATCAATCGGGCCGTCACGTGTTAAGGTTCACACAGATGAATACTTTACCATCTCTCAGCTTCCGGGGTGCATCCTGGCGTCTTTATGGGCGATTGAAAACACATAGTATCCACGCGAAAGGTTTCCTTGGTCGTGACGATGAAGATGCAAAAAGGGTTCAAACACCTAGTTCCCCGGCTCCTCTTCCTCTCGGGATCGGTGGATCTCCGTAGTATGGCGCGGTTCGGACGTCGCATCTGAGCGGTCGTTGTAGGCGTCGTCGGCGTCGTCGTGGCGTCAACGTGGCGGATGGTAGGCGTCGTCGGCGTCGTTGGGGCGTCAACATCTCTCTCTACGTATCTCTGTCGCGGCTGGTAGGCGTCGTCGGGGCGTCAACGTGGCGGATGGTAGGCGTCGGCGTCGTCGGGGCGTCAACATCTCTCTCTACGTCTCTCTGTCGCGGCTGGTAGGCGTCGTCGGGGCGTCAACGTGGCGGATGGTAGGCGTCGGCGTCGTCGGGGCGTCAACATCTCTCTCTACGTCTCTCTGTCGCGGCTGGTAGGCGTCGTCGGGGCGTCAACGTGGCGGATGGTAGGCGTCGTCGGCGTCGTTTCTTCTGACATCGGGCGAATCGACGAAATGCCCTCATCTCTCTTCTTCCTCTAGCCCGCCATAGTTTCCGGTGTTCCTCGTTTCTCAAAAATTATAAATGGCGTAAGGTAATCACGGAAACACGGTTTCGCTTCAACTTCCCCCAGCGGTTGAGGTAGGCGCACTCGTGTAGACGTACTGCCTATCACACACACTGGTGTTCGCACAACACAACAAAGTCCACTGTACACGAAAGGTAGCACGAAGGTGTTCTCGTTCCAAGAATCGCGGCAAAACTGTATATGGAGAGGTAGCACGGAGCTGCTCTCGCTACAAGGATCGCGGTATGACTGTGTAACGAAAAACCATGTCCTTCGTTTTATTTGGATTTTGAAAAAGGACGCTAGGCGCACGTTGGAGTGACGCTTCCGGAGAGGTTATTCCACCACGCTCTATTGTCTCCAAACTAGGACGGACCGTGTCCGAAGTTTACTTGTGCGGATTAAGCTTCCGCCTGGCTGTCGCCCATAGCTCAATTGCAATCGCTGTCCACAAACTGATCAATTAGAACCGATTTGATCTGGCGTCCGTAATTGTCGCTTGATCGTGACGAAACTCCACACATCCGTCCTTGCACACATGCCGCTGCGCTGGTATAAGTTTCACATGAATCTGACCGTTGGAAACCGAGATATTTAAATGTTTGTCATTACGGTCGAATTTCCTAAGCTTTAGACGCATAGCGTGACCCTTCAGGTGCTCGCCCTTAACACACGCGAACGTCTCGTTCCTCCCGTCGGCTTGGCAAAAATCAAATATGTAATCTTACAAATTAAAACACTCAACACTTTGAATCAACACGTCTTTTTACCGCTACATACATGAATAATAATGATAATAATAATAATGACGGTAAATCTGACTGTCACAGTAATTGCTATAGAAACCTACAGGAAACCAAAGTTAATATATATGAACATACATCAATCAATCCGTAAATTGAAATTGTCACTGTATCGCAAACTTACGTTAACATTTACTATGTATGCGAATAATTTTGTGGCACTATTTTTGCAACGGTAGGGATTCATCCTTCGTTATATTGTTGCTGATGTTCGATTTTTAACTTGTTATCGTCCAATTTTGTGCTAAACATGACATTTTTTAAACGAAAATCAACTTCAACGCTGTACACAGATTTCACTCCCTTCCCGCTCTTAAACGTAAGAAATTTACTGTGTGTCCGAATAATTATGTGACTCACTGTACCATTTTGGATAAAATTAATTGGCCTGAAGATTTGCGTAACGTTACGTGGAAGAGTAAATGTATAATGGCTAAAGCTAGAATGCGGCAAAGTGTAAGTTAAAATCGAAATATATAAATGGAAATCAAGTTACTATTATACCTGGTGATTTTGTTTTAATTAAAAACCATCAGCATAGTAGTACCTTAAATAAACAGATCCATAAACTATTTGATCGATGGCTTGGTCCGTATGTTGTTAAGAATGTTAAAAATTACTATGTGGAATTAACATCATTGGATGGAAAGAAGATATTAAGCAGACAAAATTTATCAAACGTTAAGAAGTTCAACTGCAGTATTGAAAAAAGAAAGGAGCTCTTGAGCTTAAATTGAAGTGTGTTCATGCAAGATTGTTCTTGATGTATTTTAAATGTAAAAATGATATGTCATTTCAGTAGAAGTGATAAATGTAATTAGTTATGATTTAATGAAAATGAATTATTTGTTTGAATTATGTTCCTTGAAGCATCTGTATTTAGTTCACATTGTAAGATAGGACTGAACAATTTGTGTAATGATTTGTGAAAGTTAACGTTTAACTGAAAGCAATGTTGCAGTATTTCAAACTTTTGTATTTTGTCGACTTGGCTAAAAGCTATGTACTTTAGTTTAATTTTGTTTGTGAATTGTTACTTGGAATTATTTATCGGAACAAGATTATGAAGAAAATTTTTAAAGTTTTCAACATTTAAATTTTTTCCCCGGAGAAGGGGGAATTTATTGTGACTGTCCAATATTGATATTCACAATTATTATGAACTTATCGAAAAAAAATTAAGGTGCTTGCAACACTGACACATATTTCATTTGTTTAAAAAGTTGTTGATAAAATTTGAACATATAAAGAATGGCTGTGAATGCTATCTATCATTGTGATTGTACAAGTGTGTTAATATAGACATGTATTCGAAATTATGATGTGTCTACATTTTTATTTGTGCAATCCGAGAACTTAACTAAAAGGTAATTTGGGATTAGGCAAAGGTCGAGTCTCAATTTCCTTCTCAACCATCCTAATCTTCATTGTCATCAAATCAGTTTATAATCCATTCTCATCCCAACAATAAAGAAAAGCAATTAAAAATAACTAATTTACACGCCGCGGTGGCTCAGTCGGTAACGCGTCTGACTACCATGCTCAAGGTCCCGGGTTCGATCCCCGGCCGGTTCAAATCCGGGAACTTTTCTAACGGTGGAAGCGGCCCCGGCGCCTACCCAGCGTCGAATAACATGGGTACCTGGGGGAAACCCTGGGGGGTAAAGGCGGTCAGGGCGTGATGCTGATCACATCACCCCCACTCACGACCGGATCAAGAAAGTGTGGGGCGTTACCCCCACACCCCCTATACGCCTTCATGGCGTGGTGCTATGCACAGGGGAACACTTTACTTTTTACATACTAGCATGCATTAGAGCAAACTTAAAAATAATTTTGGGGGCAAGATTGACATGGGCGCCATCACAATCATACACAAACACACGCCACCGCTCGAGGAATATTCATTGGATCGATTCTTTATCTCGTTGTTTAGCGTCGTTTTTCTTCCACACTAGGCAGAAATTGAAGATGAGATATTCATAATAAACGCCCATGCACATGCTGGGATTCGAACCAGGGACACCTGCCACCGTAGCGCGCTGTGTTAACCACTCCTCCACGGATTTCGGCCGAGGAATTTTTAGGACCTTGTAAAGCATGAATTCTCGGAATTACCATGTTCCTTGACACACAAGTTATGTTTACCGTTTTTTATTTCTCGTGCCATTGTATTTCGAAGCAAACAATTTCATTTGTTTCAATGACAAAACGTTCAATGTTTATTTATTTTTAAAAAGTTTGTCTTCAAATAGGATGTTTTGCACTAACCGTACCATGAAATACTTACCAATGAGAAAAAAAGGATAACCACAATAGTAGGTACATTCTATTTATTTTGTTTCCTGCTGGGAATATTATTTTTTTTCTTGGTCATGCATTCAGTTCGTTTTTTGCGAGCAAACATTGGCTCCCTGCTCCTAAGGTAGAATTTAATTAAATTCCTTGCTGTTCGCGTTCGGTGCAATAACTACAATTGCAAGGAGACCAGCCCTCGAGAACAATTCTTTATCTCTTACCCTGGGAGCATGCTTTTTTCTCCCCTACGTTCAATATTGCGTTGCTGCTTCCCCGTTCCAAATTCTACAAAATGAGTTTCACTTTCACCAACTCTGATTGTTCTGATTGTAAAATATTACCAACTTTTTCTTGTATTACTTTCAATCATAGAATGCATGAAGTTGGTTTTTATTTGATTTTTGGTGATTTAGCGTCGCTTTTCTTCCACTTTTGGGTTAATCGCGACGATGAGATTGTGATGAAAGTGGTGAAGTGCTACTCATGATGTGATGAAAGTGATGAAGTGGCACTCACAAGGAATACCCATGCCAAAACCGGGATTCGAACCCGGGATCTCTGGAGTCGAAGAGCGCTCTGCTAACCACTCCGCCTCGGAGGTTGACCGCATGGAGTTGGTACAGTACGTTTTACATTTTCTTTGTGTAGATCGAACTGATTCTATAAAGTTTTGGCGCTTCTCGGATTCTAAAGTATTACTTTTGGGCTTTTCTATGGGCGTGTGCTGGTGCGTAAAGTAAATATTTGACAATGCTACTTCATTCAGTATTCTCTTGAGTTTTCAATCCGAATAGTGTTCGCTGTAGAACCTCCTAAATTCATATGACAAATGCAAAAAGTTACATTTGAATAAAATAAACGCAAAATATTTGTTTATCTATGGTACAGTCACGGACACTGCCGGCTTGTAATGAATGCATTGACTTTCAATGGAATCGTTACAAGCCGGCAGTGACCGTGACTGCACATACCTTGAAACTTACCCCTCTTCTTATTACCTGCTGCCCTTTTGGTCCAATGAAAAAGGGATGGCATCTACACGAGAAGAAACGAGACTTAGTCTTCGCCTGGTCCCGAGTTTTAAACACTTATCTCGTTCTCGTCTCGATCTCATCTCGAAATGTGTACCGTATTTCTTCTAATCTAAGGCACACTATCTTTTCGGGTTTTGATGCTTAAAATTTAGGTGCGCCTTGGATTCGATAAAACGAAGTATTACCAATTTCAATAATCAAGTCCCTTTGGGCCTTCCCGATGGTGTCGTGGTAACGTCGTCGTCTTGTAATCAAGGCGTCCGAACCCGTATTCGATACCCGGTGGAGGCATACAGTGGTTCGGATCCCACTTTAAACTGTAGATCCACACCCGATTAGCCTTACTGTGCATAAATTGGACTTAAACACCAACTCAATCAATCAATCAATCAAGGCGTCCGGGATTCGATACCTGGTGGCGGCACCTGCACAGTGATTCGAATCCCACTTTAAACTGTAGGTCCAGTAACGATTAGCCTATTTGTGCATAATTCAAACAATAATGAAGTCTATTCCTTTGTAGAATTATTTTCCTGTAGTTTACGGTTATTAGAAGCATAAAAAAACAGTTTTTCGTTGTGACGTTTCAGGAGAACACACGCTCCCTTCCTCAGACATTTATTTTCATTTTGACTAAAGATACAGTTAGCAATTTTTTAAACAAAAATAATCCGTTATATAATGGATGTTACATTGTTGAAATATAGCAACTTAACTGTGAAAAGAAGCAGTCTGTTTTATTTTTATTTCAGATAAAAAAATTGATCACATTATTTTTTTATTTAAAATTATGAATCCCAAATATCATCAGGTAATTCAAAGTCATCATTGTTTTCACAAATCTCTTGATGTTTTCTGTCACATTAAATTTTAAAGATGGTGGCTTACTCCATTTGTGCAAAAGAAAACTCCATACTTGATCTATGTTACCATTTTCATTATTTAATTTATTCCAGTGTTCTTCTGCAATGAACGAAGCTTCCCAGACATTCAACTCTATGTTTCCCGTCAATCTTTTTAAAACTCTTCACTTCGATGAAGTGAGCTGACAAACGTGTTCTTGGGTTAAGATTTATAATCGTGTTCGTGCCATCTTATTGCCATTTTCCTTGCTGTTTGTCCTACGTAATCCTTTGAACATGAACATCTTATATTATATATTCCTGTGGTTTCCACATCTGGTAGAGAGTTTCTCATTTTGAATTCATTAAATGTACATTCCAAACTTCTTGGTGATCTAAAAACAATTTTGAAATTAAATAGTCTATACATTTTGGCAATTTCATGTGAGAATCCCTTGTGGAATGGAATCCACACAAATTTCTTTTTAACAGATTTTTCATCTTTGTCTGTATTTCTCTTTTCCTTTAGTTTTCTTGCGACTTGTTTTTTGATTTGGTTTATTCTGTTAGTGTGAAAGCCATTTTCTTGTGCTACATTAAAAAGCCGTTCTTCTTCATTCTTATATCCTTATTATTAAAACATAGTATTTGTGCTCTCAGAAAAAAAAATATATATATTATCCATTGTTATACGTGAATGTTCTGAATTGGCATGGATGTATTTTTCCCCTGCTAATTTTTTCCTATGGACTGATGTTTGAATTAAAATTAAAATTAAAAAATTGCTAACCATTGTTATAACTGTATCTTTAGTCAAAATGAAAATAAATGTCTGATGAAGGGAGCGTGTGTTCTCCTGAAACGTCACAACGAAAAACGGTTTTCTTATGCTTGTAATAACCGTAAACTACAGGAAAATAATTCTGCAATGCAAGCAATACGTACATACAAAAAAAACTATTCATTTGTGCTTTACCGAAATACCGGTGTAAAAAAAATTACACTTAAGTAAATTTTATTATGGTAGTATTAATAATAATAATAATAATAATAATAATAATAACAACAACAACAACGTAACAACAATGTAAATGTAATATTATACTGTATTGTTCTAATAATGTACATAAATTGAAAGTAATTTTTGCTCCAAAAACTTAAGCAATATTTAAGGTGCACCTTGAATTCGAAGAAATACGGTAGTACATAAAAATAACATACAGTGCGTCACAGCACAAACTTTCACAGAATATAGAGGTCGTCAAGCAAACAACTTCTTTTTAATGAACTTTATTCTCTTTGGTGCCTCCTTTAGACGACCACAACCCTCCGAAAACAGATTTTTATCCTAGATCTATGCGTGAAACCACACACAGAACTGACACTAATGGATTGACTTTGTAAATGCTCCGAACGAAATACAGGGTGATTACAAATAATTCATCGGGCTTTGACGTCTTATAGCTTCAAATATATAATGCCCACCGGTTTGTACTAATAACCAATGAAAAGAACATATTTTAAAGTTTTGTTTATGTCATTGCAGGTTTCATTGTGATGCACCAGGCGGTAGGGTGATAACAGTATGCAAAATGGCGACTAAAAATCCCCATGTTACAGTGGAGGTTCAAAGAGATTTCCAAAGGTGAATATCTTCTGTGCTGTTTCACGTAGCAAAGTGTATGGGTCCTACTTTTTCCCTGGAAAAACTGTGAAGGGTACAATGTACCTACACATGTCGCAAGACTGGTTGTTTCCTCAACTGATAGCTGATATCCCCACCTTCATATTCCAACAAGACGGAGCTCCGCCTCATTGGCATAGAGAACTGCGTCGCCATCTCAACGAGGAACTTCCACACCGGTGGATTGGGCGCTGCTCTCAGGATGATTTGGCACTCTTCAGGTGGCCCCCAAGGTCACCTGACCTTACAGTTTGTGATTTTTTTTTTCTTTGGGGATACGTGAAAGACAATGTTTACGTACCACCTTTGCCGACAGCATTGCCTGAACTCCAGGATCGCATCACTGCTGCGCTGGTGAACATTGACAGGGATGTGCTCGAACGTGTATGGGTCGAACTTGACTACCGCATAGATGTTTGTCGTGTAACACGAGGAGAGCACATAGAACATTTGTAATGATGTGTAAGAAACTTGAAAATGTGCTTTTTTATACAATGTATCTTTCACTATTTTTATGTAATACTTTGTGCAATACATTCATCCAAAACCCGTTGAATCATTTGTAATCACCCTGTACATGACTTGTCTATAAATAATCAGATCGATATCTGCGTGGTATGTCTGAAGAAGTATCATAGTAAAGTAAATTTGGTTTATGCAAATTTTTCAGGAATGATACCAAAGTCTTGCTTGAAAACGAGACCGAGAGTCTCGAACACTAAATCTTGTTTTCGTCTTGATTTTACAGACGCGATGGCCAATTACTCTTACGTGAATTTACAATTTAAAAATAATTTTAGTCATTTTCTAGGTAATCGCATAATTTTAGGCGTCAGTGAGGCGATGTGCAATGCATATGCATATGATCCTACTCGACAATTTACTTTAATTTGATCAATTTTTCTTATTTATCGTCGCTTTTCTTCCACTTTTGACTAATCGCTACCCTGAGAGAGAAATGATGAAATTCATGAAGAGACACTAACAAAGAATACCCAACCCGGGGCCCCTGGCGTCGTAGCGCGTTGTACTAATCACTCTGTCAAGGAGGTCGGCTGCACAATTTACTGTTTGTTAGATTTAGAAGCTTCTAGTAGGGCTATCAGCCCTTCAACTTTCACTTTAATACAACTCAGATTTCCCATAATCCCGAATAAATATTTCAAGGTCAAAATGGGGAAATCATAAGGAAAGCTACTAAAAGTAAAGTAAGGGGTGTATATTCGATACCATTGGGATGTAATTCAATCTGCAAATTATTACAAGATGCGTCTGGTAATAGGCGCACCGATTAGCGGCGGATTAAGGGGGTCAGACTCCACCTTCCCTGAATTTTATTTTCAAAATGAAAATTGATAAATATAAGGATTTAGATCTATTTTCTTATTCATAGGGGCATTCAAAATGCTATTTCAGCAGTTCAACCTCCCTGTTCACAAACTTTCTGGGTGCGCTTATAGTTCAGGGTATGTCGACAGTTTTTTAGCTTGGTAGTAGCCTATTTGCATTTCTCTCGGTCACGGTATATAAAAATGACCGCAATGAAGTTGCGCCAATGAAAGCACATTTAAATTTTCCTTCCTTTTTTTCTATAACTACAGCTAATTTCTAACTTTCCCTGATATTCAATCCTCGCCAGCACAGTACGATGGTATTACTGCGGTATTGGACACATACCAACAATTGCTGCTTCAGCTATAACAAAGAAAAATATGGTCAAGCCACATTCTATACAGGGTGTTTCGTAAGTTAGTTTACAACGCTTGAGAGGTGATTGTACGAGTGAAAATAAGGTGGAAAGTTCATGTAACGAAATTCCGGAAACGGCTTTGTTGCCGAGTTATTCACGTTTGAAAACGTGGGAAAATGATTTTTCGAAGTGAATAATGGCAAAACGGGTGGAGAGAAGTCGTCGGTGTTGGGCGGTCCACTAAGAAATTAGGCACACTCTTGTCAAAAAATCACGCGGCAATGTTGTGTAATGTCGGCGCAAGGGATTCCCCAAAGGACGCGAACGAAGAGGTTGATGGGAGTGGGGTGGGTGTGCGTTCTGCGTGAGCTGGTATCGACGAAAATTGGCATGTGTTGAATGGCACCATAAAATAAAGAAATTTCCTGAGCGAAGGGCACCATGACGTAAAAACGAAAACATGAACTGTCATAGGTTGCATACCCTGAAAGGCAGATGGGTGTCCTTGTGATCTGACGTTAAGTACCACATTTCCCGCTAGGGGCGCCATCAGTGTAGGTTTCCTCATGAAGGAGCGCACGTGTCTGTGCCATTCGTGCTTCAGGTGCTGTGCCAGCAGCAGGTTGTTAAACATTCACAGTTGAATGGAAAGAGGTGAGGTTCTTGAACAGTAGTGTTGGGCAAACATTTGACCTAGCAGTGTTACGTGTTAATTATTAACCACAGCCCATCGTGTTCTGTGAAGTGTACTAGTGTTAACGGTCATAAACACTTGTAGCCTGGTGTAAGGGATGGCTGCATACACGTCCCAAGAGCTGACGGACATGCATCTTATTTATGGGGAGGCTGGAGGTAATAGCCGTGCTGCAAGGCGTCTGTATGGGACACGTTTTCCAAATAGGGTATTACCATCGCACACCTTATTTCAAACTGTAGACACTCGACTTCGGGAAACAGGATCAGTGTTGCCACCTCGTCGAGAAGATGGACGACCGCGAAGTGTGCGAACACGACGGTTTGTGGAAGATGTGTTAACTGCAGTGATGGATCATCCAGGCACCAGTACGCGCGCACTAGCCCACGAACGAAACACCTCCCATGTGAATGTGTGGCGAGTCCTGGCAGAAGATGGGATGCACCCGTACAAATTGAAGAAAGTGCAAGATCTTTTCCCTCGGGACTTTTGGCCCACGTGAGGACTTTTGTTAATGGTTTGTTCATCAAATTGAAACTATCCCCAATTTTCAGAATACGGTACTATGGACTGATGAGGCTATCTTCACGAAAATTGGTGTGTTCAATAGTAAAAACAGTTATGTGTGGGAACATGAAAATCCACATGCACTGCTAGTGGCACATCATCAGCACAGATTTGCAGTGAATGTGTGGTGCGGGGTACTGCATGATCATTTGATTGGACCGTACATTCGCCTATGGACCCACTTATCAAGCATTTCTCAGTGAGGTTTTGCCTGAACTACTAGAGGACGTGCCCTTGGCACTGAGACAAAGACTATGGTTTCAACATGACGGTACACCCCCACATTTCGATCGGAATGTGCGCCATTTTCTCAATATCGTATTCCACAACCAGTGCATTGGCAGGGGAGGGCCTGTGCCGTCGCCACCTAGATCACCTGATATTACGCCCCTGGATTCCTTCCTCTGGGAGAGATGAAACGCCTCGTTTACGAAACACCTGTCGTGTCAGCCGAGGACCTCGTTGCCCGTACCAATGTAGCTGCAGCATCGATAGCAGAAACGCCGGGGTTGTTGGGTCGCACTAGACAATCCTTGATTCGCCGTTGTCGCCTTTGCTTGGAAGTACATAGTGGACACTTTGAAAACCGTCTGTGATGAGGTTCCCGTCACATCTCCATTAAGCATACTGTGTGCCCTTCAGGGTATGCAACCTATGACAGTTCATTTTTTTTTTCGTTTTTACGTCATGGTGCCCTTCGCTCAGGAAATTTTCTCTGTTTCTTGGTGCCATTCAACACATGAAAATTTTCGTCGATACCAGCTCACGCAGAACGCACACCCACCCCACTCCCGTCAACCTCTTCGTTCGCGTCCTTTGGGGAATCCCTTGCGCCGACATTGCACATTGCCGCGTACCCAATTTCTTACGACGACTTCTCTTCACCCGTTTTGCCATTATTCACTTCGGAAAATCATTTTCCCACGTTTTCAAACGTGAATAACTCGGCAACAAAGCCGTTTCCGGAATTTCGTTAAATGAACTTTCCACCTTATTTTCACTCGTACAATCACCTCTCAAGCGTTGTAAACGAACTTACGAAACACCCTGTATATCAATAAGGCTCTCTGAGCTACAGGGGTGTAAGGGGTGGTGCAGTATTTGGAAGTAACTAGTTACAAGTAACAGTTACTTTTTTGAAGAAATGTAACTGTAAGTAGTTACTTTTAAAATCAAATAGCTGTAACTGTAACAGAGTTACTTTTTCCAATAGAAGTAACGTTTCAACAGTTACTTTTATAGTTACTTCATGACACTGAAGTGTTGTAAATTATTGGTGATATAGGACTTAAAGTGATCTGGAACTCAGTATCTGCTGCGATACAAAAGTCCATCCTTTGTTAGATCAATTCTTGCAAACAATAGATGAAGGGGAAAAGAGAAAGTTATTGAACTAAATTTGTCTCCTGTCGCTGGCCAGTCGGTAGGCTCCAGGTGACATGTTTATCGCATGTTTCATCTTTCGTTCCTTAGTCCTCAATTCCAAAGCGATATGCACACAGGATATGCATACCTCGGAAGGGGGGTGGATTTCCCAGAAGCAGGAAGATGATATTAGGAGGAGATATTCTTTCCTGTTGCTGACAGTTTGCCATTGTCAGTTGTGTGCTGTGAGTTGTCTCTTGTTTCTGTAGTTTGTTCATCTGTGGCCTTATAATTTTCCCCCTTGTGTGAGCAGCGTCCCTTTGTATTTTTTTCTTTGCTAGAATACTGGATTAAACTGAAAAGGGACTTACTACAATATTTCAACCTTTATACGAAAGAAATCGACGGTACTAGTACTATGAATGAAACTGAAGAGGGCGTCAGCTAGCAAGTGCGCACATGAATAGAAAATAATGCAATGGCTTCTACGTGATTAAATTCATCTCAATTCCTGGTAATTTAAAAATGCAAGTAAAAATATTTTCAGTTACAATCCGCTAATTAACGATACTTGAGCATTTCTGAAAATTTAGAAAAAATAATATATTTTGGTAAGTGCTATTTGTTTAAGATGTAAATGAGAAGCCAATTTCCTGAAATGACAGACCTATCAGATCTTTTGATACAACAGTGAATTACAACACTCGTGTCGCAAAACAACTAATCAGGACGACCCCTAACTATCATTCTCGCTTGTTTATGTGATCGTTTTGTACGAAGCTTCTTTTGAAGAAGTGTCTCGTAAAACGGAAATGTGGTTCGACACCCAAAAAACTGTCGAGGTACCGTACTCCCCTGCATCCCTCAAGCGGACACAAAGACACAGACACACGCAACCACCCACACACGAGTGATAGAAACCGGTATATTAAATGGTATAAAATCGTGTTATTTCTATACAGTTTCTAGAATTCCTCCCCAATGGAAATTCCTTAAAGCTTAAATACAACAACGATAATAAATATATGCAGACTTACATTATGTACCAGTAACATAAGTAAAACACACGTAAAAGTCTTCACAAATTATTATCGCAATTATTGATCGATTTTTATAATTTTCCAGAAGAAATTAACTGTAAAAGTAACTGTAACTGTAACTGAGTTGCTTTTATAATGAATAACTGTAACCCTGTTACTTTTTAAGCAAGTAACTGTAACTGTAACTAGTTACCTTCTAAAAAGTAACTTTCCAAACACTGCTTCCACGTAGTACACCCAATTGTCAATGTCACTTTCACGTGTACTAAACCCTGGACTGCATTTTGCAGACTAACGAGGCTCTGGCGTCTGAACCTGCGATTCGTAGGACTGTGTGTGTGTTGTCCTGTGTTTTGTCTTTATATGTGCCGAGTGCCTTTTTACAGCCTCAGCTTTTAACCAAGGTAAGAATCCTCAGAAACGTGTTTTATTTTTGTTATGATATAAACCCCGTTTAGTGTGACCGGTAGAAAATAGCCTAAGTGCTGACACACCCAAAATTTTAAATTTAATTCTATGAGTCACAATTTTGTTTCCAAATGCGCATCTTATTTCGAGAAAACGTCAGCTCATTGGCCAAGCGCTCAAGCACCAAGTGCTCAATTTCCATCTCATGATCTCGGGAGCGAAGTTCCTGGGTTCGAGTCCCAGCAGCAGCATGGGCGTTCTTTGTTAATTTCATCTAATCATCACTCATCCTTATCAACGCGATTAGCCAAAAGTAGCACCAGAGCGATGGTAAATATCAAAAACATCAATACAATACGTTTCGAAAAGCAAGCTTATATTGTAAACAAGAGGAAAAGAAACCACATGCGAATGGTATTCACAATTTTAGATTTTGAACATGAGAGAGTCGTCGTACGTTCAGCTCTTAAGGGCTACATGAGCCATTTGCAGAAAAAAATTGTCTTTGTAGAGTAAATTAATTCTACGCTAGGATTGCATAATAATGAAAACCAGGAAACGAGAGAGAGAAGGAGGGGGAGACATGTAGATTACAATTCATCGCGTTCTGTCATTTCCAGATAGCAATTTTCCAGATTGAGAAGCTCTCCTTTCCTTATTAAAATGCATTGAACAATACACCTAGATGAGCATAATCAACAATCCACAGGATTTGCACACATCTACAGAACCTTACAGGTTTTTCTTTCGTAATCAAATTGGACAGCTGAAAGCAAAGACCTTTGTGAATATACGCTATGTAAGAAAATAAATATAAAACTTTGTACGTTATGTCGTGCATCCCATGATGATTTTTTTCAGAAAATTCATAATTATGATAGTACGTTTATATTAGATAAAATAATCTACATCTATGTTAGACAATATAGTGTAGTGTATGTGATAAACGTAGAGAATGAAAAAATAGGAGAATGAAAATACGTCACAACATGACAACCGGCCACATGCTGCATACGATAAGTTACACTTACATGCATTGTCTGCTTACATGCAACAGGCAACAGTTACATGCATTGTCTGTTTACATATAATCTACATTGACTTGTAATTTACATATTGCAAGTAGACAAATCACACCAAAAGTAATATAGGAAAAGCTATGGCTTCATGGCTTCAGCATCATAAGGCTTAACGTTATGTTGAAATTATACAAACACGTTTTGATTCGCCACAAGTCTATTTAAGAGAATGAAGTTTTCAGTTTGTTAAAATTAACTAATTATTTTTACGAAGGTGAAACAAATAAAAACCTTTAAAATTCGAGGAAAATTATAGGACAGAGTGTACTCAAATTTCTATGAGGTCTCCTCTATTATTTTGCAAAACTTCGAGCGGCTGCAGCACCTATCACGTGAGCTGGACTATATCACTTTGACATTTTAAAGATGGTGGCTCCGTAGGCACTTCCAATAGCTGAGATCAAGCTCACCTTTGACGCTTCAAATCTATAGAATTTTTAACGATGAATGAAGTGTACGATTGGAGGAGAATGTCTGATAATGGCGTTAATTCGTGGACATATTACTGGAAGCGCGTACCTCCGTGACGGAGTGGTTAGCACAGCGCGATATGACGCCAGGGGTTCCGGATTCGAATCTCAGCCTGGACGTAGATGTTCTTTGTGAGTATCCCTTCATCAATTTCATCATATCATCGCTCATCCTCATGCCAAAAGTGGCAGAAAATGGAAGCAAAATAAACCAAGTGTACATGACTGGAAAGATTTTCAAAGAGCAAAAGATGTCGCATGCGCAACTCAAAAAACAATTTTCTAACTAGTATCTAGTCACTTACTAAGAACTGAAAAATGTGCGTAGGTGAAGAGAGATTCCATAATGAAAAATAAAACAAATTTCTGAAATCTTACATTGAAAATCCAAGAGAAAATAACGCATAGTTCTTTTCAGTTCTTACGGCGGGCGTTCTTGAAGCTGGCAGGGAAAGTGGGGAGCGGGGATTACGCAACAGACCAACCAGACAACAACAGTGACGCCGAGAGACACAACGCGGCCGGAAAAAGTACTACGTGAAACTCGTTCTACTGGCCGCTACGTTTCTTATCGTGCTAGATTGGTTGCTTCCCCGCTCCCCATTCCCCTGCCAGCTTCTAGAGCGCCCGCCGTAAGAACCGAAAAGAGCTATAGTAACAAATTAGGTTATCATTTAACTTTCCCTGATATAATGATGTGGGGGTCAAGCCCATTTCACTGACTCTATGTAGAGGTAAGAATGATAAAATTTTGTTTTTTCGCAACTAACAACTATATAAAAACATTTTCATTGATGAAGCAAGCAAACAGCACAAACATTTCGCGTAAATAATCCAGAAATCATTCACTCTTTAGGGGTATCCAATCCCGTTAGACCCCACCATGCAATTTGATTGTCGTTGTTGACACATAGACGCAAAGCACTGCTTGACAGTCGAGGAAGATGTTCCTTAGACAGCTCTCGTAGGGCATCATGTTGAATCGATATCGTGGCCAAGGGGGGTTGCTGGAGGTCATAGCCCTCTTTGGCTATGCATTACTCCTCCCAAGAAAAAGAAAAGAACGTCAAGTGCGTGAAAAGTTGGCAAAATATAGAACTGGCTACTAAGACAAAAATATATAACCCCTAAGGAAAATCCTGCGCATGTCATTTCGTGGAACGTATGCTGTGACGACACACGTCCACATTTTGAACATGGTGGATGATGCTCGATAACCACAGAATCAGACTAAACTTATCAACGGATCGTTAGTTATCGTATTCTGCGCTTGATTATGCTTCCAATCAATAGCTGTATCTCGAGAGGATTGAAACTGAAAGGACAAGTGTCATAGCTTCGATTGCAGGATGTGATTGTGGACCAGACAATACCCATTGGAAGTTTTGCTTCCAAAAGGGAATATTGCAGCCGGTCTTTTATATAGGCTACATCATCGACAGCAATTAATGTCGTGGATAATTTGAAACTTTTCTGAGAAGCATATTGTGGGATGGTGATGTTTATATGCGTATGGTGTAAATCAAGAATAAGAGGAATTTAAATGACAGTAACACAAAAACATTAAAATTTGACAGTTATACAAAACTAAAAGCGACGATAATTTGGCATGACAAACTTTATTTCTATTATTCGTGTCAAAATTAAGGATTCCTACGATTCATTCCCGATGAGAGTCTATTTCGATCGTTTGGATTCCATTCTATAGAGGACTAGAATGAATGGCGTGCTCAATTTAGCTTATATGCATAAAATAGACTTCTAAAAAGTTTTATGTTTAAAAAAATCATTTAATTTGTCACAAATTATCTGTCAAAATATAACAAAGTTTGTTTTGTTGTTTGGAAGCATGACACTGCTGCCACAGTAAATGATTTATGAGAAAACAAATGCCGGTCGACGACCCTCTGTAATGCAGTCATAAAACAGTTATCCGGAGATAATGAAGTGATTAATATCTCTGGAACTGAACAAACAGTGTCTGTGTATACGTGTGGGGCACCATAAACCACAATTAAGATTTTAAAAATAATTTCGTGTAATGTTATGCTCAATTATATGCCTTTGTTTATTCTGTTATATAATTATCGATGTTTAATGAACAATGTACGTACACAAATGGGAGTTAATACCGGATGGGAAGAGGGGTTTTGTTTTCTTCAAGTTTCCATATACGAGGCAGCAGATTGCTTGGATACTCCTGTTCACGTATTACTCTATGACTTGATATCTTCTTGTTTTTTCACTTCAACAATTTACAGTTGGAATTTCACGAAATGAACAACAATTGCTACAGTCAAAATCCTCCTTCAAGATCTTCTTAGAAGTACAAAACACTATTTTTATTATGTTTGTAATTGTGCGTAATACTTCCGTGGGCCTCGAGATTTTAAAAATTAACAATATTTTCTGATGATTAGGATGAGTGAGAAAGAGTCATATTATTTTGTAAAATTCTTTAGTATAGAGAACGTTACTTAAGAGCAGTAGCTAATGGTGGGAAAGGAGTGTAGAGGACAACTGCCATTGCAATATCGAGAGAATTTTAAAAATTTTCACCCGAAGAATTATCTAAATAATCATGCATTAATTTTCACTACAAATGCATTTTTTAAAAAGCTACGTATGAATCGCAAGGAGAAAACTATTTGTAATTCTTGCATTCTTAGAGGAATGGCTCTTTAGCACCATGAGGTAATCTCATACATATTAAGTACTCTGGAAAGAAGCTTGTTACATATTAGTATATGAATTCGAGTAGAGTCTCAAGCAGGGGGTGCCCACTGCCCATGCCCCCCAAGGCCAATGTCATATCCCACCCAAAATCATGTTATGCGTAGCCCCCAAATCATATCATTCGCGCCCTCCGACTATATAGTAATCCCCATAGGCGCCGACTTCATGGTGCTTGGGAGGGGTCGAGGCCCCCTAATGTTAATAATGTTGGGGCAGAGCCCCTCAAATAATTTTGCTTAAGAGGATCTAATGTATTATTTTGCTTCTCTTGTAAAGTTTGCTCTGTATTGTGCCACATGAACTTAACTTTAAATACACATTTTAAATGTTCTATACCATCAACTTGGGGGGGGGGGCTATGACTGGAGACAGCAAAACAAATGACTTATTACTATATACTAAGTATATAATTATGAGTATTGTTAACATTTTTACTAAAAAGAGTTTCAAAATAACGAGGTGATATGACAATTATACCAGTATGTTGTTTAGTGAGTTCTGAACAATTTGAGGTCGTAAACACGACGTTTAGACAATATTGATATGTACGATATTTAGTTATCCTCGAAATCTCTTCCTCTAGTACAAAGAATAAGGGGAAAATAATTCTAAAGTCTTTGAGTTTATTTAACACGCCTTGCAATAAAAGTACGCAAGGAAAGCTTATGAAAAGTCTGGGAACGGCTATGATCAAATGCATTATTGCTAAAGCACGGCGTGCTATGTTTTTTATTATTGCAAAATTAAATTTAAAAAGTAAAATATTGTAGCAAAAACAAAAAGGTAAAACTATTTTCTTGCGATTTGTGTTAGCATTTATGTAAATAATCAAATAAAACTGTTCAATATTGTATATATTCGTTATTTTTATGGGTACGTCAACACTAAGGTTATTTGCACCTGTCACATGTCCTTTCTTTACAAGTATGTTGCGGACATTAATCCTCCGTAACCCCGCGGGAACGTTTCCTATCTTAAATCATAGCAGTCCAGCCATGAATTTGGCGGATATAAGAAAAATAAAACGACGGTACGTTGTTCGGAATACAAATTAATTGTATGCAGAAACCATTGCAGTACCCATACGAAATGTCGGAGTTGTCAAAATGTATTGAAAAGTGACAAAATTGGGTTTGTTTTATTTGAGTTTGTATATCTCTTTTACGTATATCTTGTAAAACAAGAAGAAACATATTGAGATTTGAAAATTTTAATACTTTGTAAGTATCTTCGAGTTGTATTTTACTCATTTGATTGCTTTTTCAGCGAGTCAGCAAGATTTTGACTGAGAATTTTGGAACAAATTGTTCCTTTCTGAGCCCATATAAGTTTCAGATTTCAATTTGTTTTGAAAAATATGTTGGACGTTTTTGAAAACTATGTTGAAAATTTTGTGAATGATGAGTTCATTTTTTTAGTTCCTTTATTATATGACAAAATTTTAATTACGTGTATTTTGGGAATAATATTTCGGTGCATTTGCTTCAAGACTCTAAGCGTGTACTTCTGTGTCATTTCCTCGAATGTTTTTACCTTATATAGTTTTAGTTTAGCTAATAAAAATGTCCGAAATGGACTGTTTGCGTTCATATATACGTATATCGTCTGATTTCCAGTACGCGCTAGGGTAATTCAATATCAATTTGTATCAATAGTTCATCTAAATAAAGTTGGTTTTGAGTGCCGCACGCGGGACATTTGTGCTACTATGAGGGCGCGGATGACGGAGGGTTAAAACACACCATGCCCTCGCCAGGACTCGAACCCGAGACCTCCGGATAACAGCGAGTTGAGTCGACCACCCAACACGCTCGGCTACCGAGCCGGCATAAAACTGTTAGGTTGGCCTCTTAACGTAAATGCATACTTTTTAATAAAAATGTTAATTGTTATCTAAAAAAACAAATGAGCAGACACAAAAGACATAAAAAGACTTTGAAACATTTTCAAACGTTTTTCAGTTACATTTCATTTGCATGAGGAATATAATAGCTGCTTAAAAACTGCTATACGAAGACGTAATTTTTATTTTTTAAAAAGGGAGGGAGTGAGTCATTCATTCATTTATTTCAGTGATCAGAGCTTCCCCCCAATAATCTTGACAAGTCGGCGCCCCTGGTAATCCCCAAAAAGTACGACAGCGTGTCTACCGAAAGTAACTTTTTCTTAGCTTTACTGAACTCTATACTTGATCTGCCCCTCCTCCCTAAACAGGGGTGACCGTCACTCAAAACCGCCCCTAAAATCGTTCATCATAATCCCCCCAAAATAGTTTGGACGAATACGTAATAATTGGTGTCTATTTAAATGAAATACCATGCTAAACTGTCCATATTTTTTAATTGTTCGATTTTCGAAAAAACTTTAAGCTAGCACATCGATTGGTTAAATGTAGTAAATTAAATTATGTAAATATGCATATAAATAGTGTTTGTGAGTGGGTTTATAAAAATCACAATTTGAGCATTTAACACAAATTGTTACACAACTTAAGATAAAGATAGATAATTGAACCTTGGCAAACCAAATAGCATGCTCCAGGCGTACCACAGATTCATATTGTTTCACGAGACATTACAGAACCCTAGCTAGAAATTCTTAAGCTCAGGTTCCTCTTTCAAATAACTCGCCCTCCCCCTGTTTTCTTGGGGTAAATATAATAATTTCATTAACCCATAACAATAATTATGTGGATCAGTGCAAATTTAACTTGTTAAAGAAAAATTTTCCTGTGACAAGAAGTTAGAAATGCGGATTCGATATATTTTTGTTCCAAATGATGCACCTGCTTTAAATTAAGCAGAATACCAACACTAAGCATTGCATTTTAAGAAGTGATGTTATTAATGAATATCGAGAATATCGCTTATGTCTTGCAATAGAGCTATAGTATAAAACTTTACATTCACATCAGTAAAGCACCAAACACGCATCCTCGCAAGATACCATTGCGAGCGAAGCGAGCAACAAAATGTTTACATCCATTTCTTTGCAGGCTTTGAAGAATTTTAATTTAATGGGGTGTCATTCCTTTCTTAAGATCCCGAAATATGTAGTCTTTTCCAGCTTCTCTTTTGTCACATTCGGGGTCGAAAGCGTGTAGATGCCATATTGCTAAATACAGTCCCCAAAATTTAATGTTCGAACTATCTCTCCACTACAGAAATCCCTTGACAATCTAAGATTTAACACTTTATCAAGAGCTTGATATCTACCCCTGTAAATTTAATACTCAATCCTACCACCAAAATTTTCATGCCAATTTTATACTTACTGTTGATATTGAAGAGTGAATATTGTCTCCTCCAAAAAAAAAAAAAAAAAAAATTCTCAGTCTCCACATCAGAATTTCCGCAACAGTCTAAGACAATAGTAATGGATACCCCCGTCAATTTAATGCTCAATCCCCCCCTTAACTAAAATACCCGCCATAATCAAAGACCTAGAGTTGGATACTGCCCCCTCCCCCAACGTTTAATTCAGAATCCCCCAAAAGCCACGTGTCAATTAAGGCCTAATATGTAAGAGTTGGATATTTCACCCCCCCCCCTTCTTCGATAGTACCCTTAAACACTTTATTTTCTTCATCTAATGGATTAAACATGGTTCATTTAAGGTGCAAAATTTTTACATATATTTTGGGAAAATATATAAATGTTGAATTTTACATTATTGGAAGGGAAAAAATCCCCCAAAAATCTCCATGGCGCAACCTGCGCCATAATCCCCCCCCCCCCACCTGTGGACACCCCTGGTCTCAAGTTGATACAAAACATGTTCACAACATGGCCGATGGCAGAGGGGTTCAAGAAGAAAATTTCTGGAGTCCTGACAAGATTGATTGATTGATTGACTTGGTGCACAGTAAGGCTATGTTATGACGTCGGATTTTAGGTTTTTAACCTATTTTTTCCTTTGCAGGTAAATAAGAAATAACAAGTTATATCAGCATTTCATAAAAAACGAAACAACTGACTAAGTTTTATAGTGCCTAGAATAATATATTTTGCTTGTTAGAACCTATTTTAGGTTTATGTGCCTAAATTAAACCCTTTTTTAGGTTTTTATATTTTTTTTAGGTTTTACAGGATTTTTATATCTCACAGAAGTATTTACTAGGTTTGGTGGCGAAATAATTCAATGACTGGCGTGTTTGGAACATGTTTTCTGTTGATTTCCCTCCCTCCAAGTGTATAATGTTTATCAAAGCTTTAAACAAAACAAAAATGCCTGACGTTACTGTTACCTGCAGACAGTGGCGGTGAAAGGGGACAGTTCCCCCATGCTTTTTACCCCTGCTAAGCCTAGCCAACTAACATAAAGTAAACTTCCTTACCCCGTCCACCCCATTCTCAGTTTTGGCACCCAATTGTCTCTACTGCCTGCACAGTCCCAAGTACAAACTTCTGATCTGTGTGGCCTTGCTCACTTTCGCGTCAGTTTGGTCCTTTTTGGCATTCACGCCTTGCGAAGTAATGTTTCAGCATTCAAATTAGCACTACTGACTATGTTTCTGTTGAAAGTTAATTTTCAGCACATGAAATGATCCCCACAGATAAAAGGTGGAGTTTGAGTGTGGATAACGCAAAAAAATTCATGGTGGTCACTAGGACCATGATAAAATTCAAGTATAATTCCTGGTTTTCAAGGTGAACTTTCCAAAAATTCAAGGATACAAGCAGATGTTTTCATGTTTTCTCTTTTCCAACCTTACATATTACCGACTCTCACCCTCCCTTCCATACACTAATATATTGTGACAATATAAAGGGTTTGTATGATTCCAATGTAACAAAAAATTTACCTAATCAACTTCAAGATATATTATTTTGTAATAATCTTCCATTTGTCAGATAGATTGTTCTGTAAAATACACTAACAAAGTAAACGGATTGAGAAAATTTTGCTTTATTTTCTATATAGCTTTTGTTTTTATCCTCAAAAAAATGAATGAAATAAAAGCTAAACTGAGAGAAACTTGCGTCAGGGCATTTATAAACATGTATACATTTAATGGGATATGGATTATAAAGTTGCAATTTTTCACGTCTACGGAGAAAAAAATGGAATAGAGAAAACATCCGCTTGTACCTTATTTCATGTCTTGCGAAATTCGTGAATAATTTCCAGAGCCAATAATTCACGCATAATTTCCGGTGCCAATAGTTCACGTGTAATTCCCGGAATTCAAGGAATTCCAAGTGAGTAGCCAACCTGATATTGTGCAGCAAATTATGCATACGTAATTCATTTTTCATATCAACAAGTAACTTTTTCTAACAGCACAAGTGCATTATTATAATAATTTGTAGATAATTTTGAAAATGATATAAAGAAATGAAAATTTGTTTAGAAAATTAATATTTGGTTATTACGGTTCTTGTGAAATTTTGTTTTTAACAATTGTATCTAATCAGTATTTTTCAGGAATTTTGTACCAAATTAAGTGTTTTTGCAACCGATTTCAGGATTTTTCGAGCCTAATTTAAAGTTTTTACAACCTAATTTAAGGTTTTTAGAACCTATTTTAGGATTTTTAGAACCTATTTTCGGATTTTAGAGCCTATTTTAAGAACCTAAAAGCACACTTCTTAGAACCTAAAAATCCAAGGTCTAGTTATGACAAGAGTATGTATCTCTGTTGGGGGTTGAGAGAATGATAGAATTAAACAGTGCTGGGTTAAAACTGTGTCTCTGTACAATACTGCTGTATTAAGGCTGGAAAGCTGTTCTCGGCAGTTTAAAAACACTTTTAAATAAGTAAATAAATAGCTACCATACAGTTGTGTTGTATAACTGTTTGGATGAATGAAGACAAAAATTTCTTCTACAGTACGTTTTAGTACACTCGGCCTCACTTGTAGTGCCGGAATTCTCTTCATTACAGCATTTTCTCCAATGTTGGTCGAACTGAACCTTGGACAAAAATGCTGTATAAATAACCCAATTGAGACTATACTAAGTGAGACGAGTGTACCTGTCTTGTTCGTGATGCTTCTTTACATCAAGTTTCTAGCGGAACTGAGACGCTAAAGAAGTGTCTAAAGTGTGGATTGGAAAGCCCAACTCGAGGTCTACTTAGAGTAACTATCTCCAGTGTGGACAGTTTGTTGCAGTAATTATTTGAGATGAAATAAAGAAATTGATAAACGTCACTTAACATAGAACCACCTAAATCATCATAGTAACCAACAACGAGACAAAAGAATATCAATATTCAATAAAGTGTACAAGATAAATTTCTTCATCCTTTACGGATAACCCTGAATTATAGAATCGGGAAAATTAAAGGACTGTTGGAGTAGTGAATTGCAAAAAACTTAAAAAGTTTCTTTGGGTTTTAAAGTGTACTTCATACACAGACAAGCTTATCTGGACTGGACCTACAGTTTAAAGTGGGATTGGAATCACTGTGCAATGTGCTTCCACCGGGTATCGAATCCGGGACGCAAGAACTTGAAATTTGTGATGGCATTTTCTCCGTCACGTACTGAGCAATATCAAATTAGTTTTCATTTTTTTTCGTGAAAAGGACTTTTCGAAATATATTGTTTAATGTTGAGTAGGTTTACATTTTAAGAAAGGTTTTACTTAATTCAGTAATTATTACTACGGATAGACCTAGTAATTATAAACATGAGCATATATTATTAATATTATTCGGGATGTACTTGGTTCGGATTCCTCCCGAAGTATATTTCTAGAAACGTGTCTGACTAAACTTAAATCTCTCATCTTTATCTATCTATCTACACTGCCCTATTCACGACAGGAGACCAAGCAACTTTGGAACATGAAGACAGCAGTGCTTAAAGCACATCGGGACAATCGCCATGCGATGAGAAAGAAGCAATGGCTAAATATAGCTTCCAGAGAGTGTTTATTGTTGTTCCTAATTCTCCATTCAACCATTGTTATCTCCGGGAGACCTGGACGTCGCAGTGTCAAGTAGATGCTGTCAAATCTCGGAAGAGGGAAGGAAGAAAGCTGCAGAAACGGAACGGAAGACTAGGTTAGGAATAATAACAACACTCAATCGATAAAATTAAAGGGAATATCTCGCTCTGGCCTGGCTTGCGGAGTGAGCTTCTGATCAAACCGAAGATCAGGATTTTGAAAAAGTCAACATGCACTAAAATAAAGCTCATTAATATTCCTACTAGAAGAGGGGTGTACTGGGTAAACTACAGGGACCCAAAGTTAAAACGAAACGATTACCTCTCTGAAAATAACCATCGATAGGCTTCTGAAATATAAACTTCATGCATAATCCCTCTCAGCTTGACGCAAAGTTTCTGTTTAGTACGCTGATATTTCGTAACCTTCAATAAGGTTCTTTGTCTTATAGTTTGTATCGTATCTTTTGTTATGCCCCCATATCATACAATAATTAGACATTTCATACATTTGGCCATACCAAATATATTCTGACGTCAAATTTGTTCGACTCAGCTCTTTTATTCAGTCGAATGGTTATTGACTAACCTGATAGTTTTTTTTCTTGTTGCTAGGAGAAGTTAGTTGTTTATTAGTATGATGATGCAAGCTGATTAAAATGTAAGAAATCAGGATGCCATACATATCTTTTAAAAATGTCCAGAATTTGGTAGAGAGAAAGACAAGCTATATAATTTTTTTTGCGCCGTCATGGTGTTCCGTTTCTTGTATCCCTAATTACCCTCCTCCCAATATATGTCTCCTTTACGGATATGCCAGGAGATGTAACTTAGCGATATAGTGCACAGAGCAGGGTGGATAAAAATCATGATTTTTATTGTAAAAACTATTTTTGATGATTTTTTTATTTAAATCGATTTTTTTTAATTTTTAGAAACAAAATTAAAATTGCTTTTATGGTATTTGGCACCATACATATAGATGTATGTTGTTGTTTTTTTTTACAGAAAGGCTTTCTCTGGTAAACGGCCCTGTAAAATATTTGAACAGTTTGAGTTGAGTTGCTGTTTTCTAAGTTCACTTTATGCACAGTAAGGCTAATCGGGACTGGACCTACAATTTAAAGTGGGATCCGAACCACTTGTGCCTCCACCGGGTATCGAACCCGGGACCCCTCGATTACAAGGCAATGACGGTTTGAACAGTTTGATTAAAGCAAATAAATATAATGTAAATATACATTTTTCTGTTTCTGATACTCTACGTGTAAACTTACTAGGGAAATGTTTGTTGAATGTGTCAATGAAACTAAAAATTTCAGTAACTTTTCTTACAGTGAAAATAAAACATTCTGGATGTACTACATAATTTTAACTTAAAATATTTTTTTATAGTCTTTGTAGCTGAATTTTGGCAATATTTTAATAATGAATTGCAAAATATCAGCTGCCATGTACATTTTATTGATAATGACATTATATACAGTTTAACATGATTAGTATTTTGTATATTTTTCTACACAAAATGTTTGAAAACGATAAAGTTGCTGACCAAGGCAGTATATTAAGATTTGAAAACACTTTAATGTAACGTTTCTACCCTCTATCAGGGTCTTCCTCAGACGAAGAACTAGACTAAAATCTTAAAAAAATATCTATGCTATGATTGATGCCAAGGGCTTTGAAACTAAGTCCTAGAGTTGGTTGATACCGGTAACTAGTTTCGTGATTGTTCCTCAAAGCATTCATGCATTACGGTGATAAGAATAAAAGTGTATTTTTTTGCCAGGTTGAAAAATCGAATAAAGATTTTTAATAATCTTGTAAATAGTCCGATCTGATGTACCTACCTTGCTGTCCAACATATAAAAATTTCACTTGAATCTATGAAGTTTGAAAAAGTTATCGCGGAAATACGTGATGTTGATAAAGTTTTGCACGGCATTGCACGTCGCAATGTATAAATACCACTGCAATGCTCCGAAGAATACTCTGTGACGTGGCGAGAAAGAGCCGCCACTAGAGTCCTTCCCAGCTAAGAACTGGCGTGGGGACCGCCTTTATGTTGGGTCTTAATCATCGCACAAGCCTCAAACAACCTCACCGCCTTCGCCTTCTGACTCTGCCGAAATGCGTTCATTGTTAGGTTAGGCTTGTTTGGTTTTGTTCTCTCTTAGCACCCAATACTACATTGTTGGTAAAGCCCCAAAAAACTGCAGAGAAGGCGAAAGACGGGGAGGTTGGTTGAGGCTTGTGCGATAAGTGAAAGCCCTTGGTGGCAGTGCCCCGCCGTTGCCGCGTTAAATAAGCTCAGCTCCTGCTGCCTTGCAGGGAGGGGAGGGATCCCCAAAGGCTAAGGGAAGGCAACGTTGACAAAAAACCAACCGTAGGACATACTTGTTAGGCGTAGTAAAGGCAACTGATCTAGGGGCGTAAACCCCAAATAAATCCTGGTCTACCTGGTTGGCGTAGGACTAACCATCCCAGTAATAAACCATTATTGCGAAGCCTTGAGGTCAGATAGTCGGATGGATATATGTAAAACGAAAAAGCGAGAGAAAAGTTATGAGAATCGGTACATGGAATGTATTATTGCTGCACCAGATGAGAGCCTTAAGGAGCCTAATAGAACAGTTTAACAGATATAACCCTGATATACTCGCATTACAGGAAATGAGATGGACTGGGAAGGATGTGTTGGAGAGGAAACATGTGTTAATAATACAGCTGTGGAGACAGGCGTGAATTTGGAACTGTATTTTTAATAAACAAAAATATAAAAAGGTTGACAATGGATTTTGAACCAATAGATGACAGATTGCGTATGTTAAGAATAAGATGAAAGTTTCATAACTACAGCTTAATGACAACCCATGCTCCAACAGAAGACAAAACTGAGGATGAAAAATAGCTCTATTATCACAAATTGGACAGAGCATGACTCCTGACTAAGAGATCTTAATGCGAAAGTGGGCCAGGAAGCATGGACTAGAACAGTGGTTGGAAGAAATAGTCTACGGTGTAGACAACTTGTAGAATTACAGATGGGAGGTCAAGTAATCAGATACACCTTGTGCTAATATATCATAACGTAGATCTAATATTTTAGATGTGCATAGTTTTAGAGGCGCTAATGCTAATACATACCATTATTTAGTAGTCGCCAATGTTAGGAGAACAATAATATGCCCAAAAGACAACCAACAAAGTAGAATTAAGCAGAAGAATAGAAAGAAAGAAAGAATATGAGCGAAAAATTGTGGAGTGGTTGGATGAAATTGAAGATAGTGTGAACAGCTCCAATCAAGAAAGGAATACTATTAAAGAAATAATAAAGGTGACTTAAGAAAAAAATAGTACAGTAGTTAGCTACCCCCCCCCCATACAGTTGTACAAGAGATTGACTTTTATCCCAAATACCCTGCCTTCCCATTTTCTTATTGAATTACATATCAGTATACTAGCTTCTGTAAATGAAATCAGAATGATATGAATCTTTCTGATAAATAACTGGAAGAGGAGTTTTGTTACTTCAATGAACTAGCGCAGCCAGGATTCTTTCTTGGAGGAAGGTTAAGGCTTCAAGCAACCAAATCCTTTGTATTTTTGGCTTGATACAATTTAAAAAAACATCTAGCTCTGTATACTATACTGTATATACATACATACATGTACAGTGGTGGAAAAAAGTTCTTCCCCATAAGACTTTAATGGCAGTAAATAATGCCGGAAAGGTAGGCAACACACATTGCACCTTTAGGTGATCGGGTGATTCTGTCTGTCTCAAGAAGCAACTCGTCTTTCATGCAATAGCCAACAGACACAGGAAATGTAGGAAAGTCACGTGACATCAGGTGGAATGTTGTTCGTCATAAAATCGCCTTTTCTCAAGCCAGGTCGCAGAACCGACAAGAGTTATAGCCTATGTCCGAAAATGATTCCCCTAAAACCGTTGAACGAAACGCTAAAATAATTCTTGCCTTAATTACAAAGGCTACTATACTATATGTGCCGCGGTATCTCGGTCGTTAGGGAGTTTGATTACCATGCGAGAGATCTGAGTTCGATCTCCGACTGGGGAGAATTGGAATTTTGTCCACCTGTTCAAGTGGTTCCGGCGCCCATCCAGCGTCGTATAAAGTGGGTACCTCTAGGAAACTTGGGGTGGGGGTAAAGGCGGCCAGGGGCGTGGTGCTGATCACATTATCTTCACCTTCGGCCGTAACAAGAAAGTGTGGGACCCTAACTCCGCACCCCCTACACGCCTGCATGGCTTGGTGCAAAGCACAAGGTAGCACTTTGCTTTTTCATTTACTATACGTCCCGATTTTGTCGGAACAGAACTTTCTAATTTCTATGTGGACTTTCTTCCAAGATCTGTAGGGATGTGAATAGGCTCCAGCTTTTCTTGACACAATTCATCCATGTTATATTTCGTTATGAAAACCACGGCCGATATCCTGTGTGTGGAGGGGGGTGGGGGGCTATAATTCAAACATGTGAGAGCCGGACCCTGTGGCCGAGTGAAAGGAGATCCTTTGTCGATGTTAGCGTTTTGTATTGCACTGAGACCCATTCTGTCTGAAATAGGCCGAAAAGTTCAAGGAATTAACATACACTCTAATACCATTAAGGTGTTAGCGTATGCTGACGATGTTACTGTATTAATAAATGAACAGTCTGATATTGATGAAACATGTCAAGTATTACAGAAATTTGGAAAATGGTCGGGATTAAAAATAAACCAAGAAAAATCGTCAATTTTGAATTTAAATTTGGTTCATTCTCACTCGCAGCGAGGTAATTTTAAGGTTGTACAAATGATACGTATACTAGGTATAATATATACGCACTCTATCCAAAGTATGATCCAATTAAATTATGATAGAGTATTAACTGGGGTTAAAGCGATATTACAAACAAATAAATTTCGCAGCCTTAGTTTACAGTCAAGGGTGACCTTTGTACATGTCTATGCACTGTCAAAGGTATGGTACATGGCAAAAATCCTCCCACTACGGAAGTTAGATATAAATAAACTTAAGAGTGCAGTAAATTGGTTTATTTGGAATGGTCAGATATTGAGGGTGAAACATGTATTACTTTGTTTGCCTTTTGCCGAGGGAGGAATGAATCTTGTGAATATAGAACTCAAATGCCAGGCCTTACGTATTCAAGCTGACACGCAGACATTGATTCAGCATCCACTCAGCCTCACAAGTAAAGTTTTGAGAAGCGCTTTGGACTATATTTCACTAGAGGCTCCTATTGATATTACTAGACTGGTAGACACTTTATGGTATTTTAAGTCAACAATAGTGGATATTAGTTATGCCCTATTACAATCTCCGATATTAACAATACCAGTGACATCGGAAATATATCGCAGACTATGTAAATTAGAACAACCAACTTGTAAAATTATTGAGCAAAATCCCAGAATGAAGTGGAGAGAAATATGGAATAATATTCAGGCTCACCATCTTACATCACGAATCCGATCAGCATGGTATATAATTGTCCACCAAAAATTAATCACTGGAGAGAGACTGTATGATCTTAAATTAATAAATACGCCAATGTGTGCCAAATGTAATGTATCTGATAGTTTAGTCCATAGACTGAGTGAATGCCAAATAATAGAAACATCATGGCTTTATATAAGGAAACTTGTGAGTACTATTTGTCGAACATCAGTGTATAACATCTCTGTAAATATTCTTTTATATCCAGCTTTTGAATATTACCCAAAAACAAAACGTAAAAGTGTACAATGGCTCCTAGGACACTATGCCTATTTCTTATCGACATATCGGCAACCAGATTTTAATATACAATTTGTAAATTACCTCCATCAAGAATACCACAGGATACCTGACTGTAAAAGAAATAGATTGTATGCTAATTTTCTTACTGTAATGTTTACTTGCCCAATGAGTTGAAATGTAAATTGCAAATGTAATGTAATAAATTGCAAAATGTAATAAAAAAAAAAAAAGTGGTTATCGCATTGCGCTGCGACGCCAAGGGTCCCGGGTTCGAATCCCGCTCGGGCTTGGTTGTTTGTGAATGTCCATTCATCAATTTCATCATTTCATCACTCATCCCCATCTTCGCAAATTAGCCAAGAGGCACAAAACGCGAAGTAAAATAAACTAAATCAATCAATCAAACATGTGAGGTGATACTTTTCTCACTACTCCATTCTCCGATTCTTCGTATCAGAAATAAATCTTAATTCCACACACTGAAAATGTAGCATTTCCTACATCTTAGCATGCAAATATCTAGCAGCAAAGTAATGAGTAGGCACATAGTGGTTCGGATACCACTTTAAACTGTAGGTGCATTCCCGATTAGTCTTACTGTGCATAAAGTGGACTTAAGACACCAAATCAACCAACCAACACAATCCCGTTATCGTCCAGATTATTATCGAAACCAGAAGCTTCGTCGCGAATAACATAAGCAGGAAGACAATGTGAAATTACCGAACAGAAACAGAACCTAGAACGGGTAGATTGGATTAAATCGACGATACAGCACGCGTTCTAAAATGAAGAAGAATACGAAAGTTGAAGGACCTCGATACACACACACACACACACACGTTTCCTTCCCCTCAATGGTAAGATATCTTTCTTGCAGAAAAGCCTTTACGTAGGCCTTCAAGGCCACGACGAGAAAGTGTTTTACATGCAATGACGGGACCAAAACACAGGTTTAGTTTGATATGAAAGCTGTGTTCCTCCTTATTTCGTACGTCATTGATAACAGGAACACGGGCCTCGCCTGCTAACCCTAGTTTCGTAGAGCAGACGCCTGTTTGCCACTCTTTGGTTCCGTGACCTTCGCTCGTAGTTAGCAAGAGTGAATGACTCACCAGATACATGTGCCTGTGAGCTTATACAAGAATAGATATTTCGTTAGCGTCTGTAAGTATTGTTTCATCTGCAGTTAGGTCAGTTAACGTTCGAATTGTTTCCTAATGGTTACGTTATTTATAAATTAGTTCTCGAGAGTGATCTTTCTATCTATTTGTATGGGGGGGGGGTGTATACAGCCTGCATGTATTATTTTTTTTCCTGAAACAAGAAGAAATTCCAAGACAAAAAAAGAGTCGTAGAAAAGAAATTAACAAAAAAGAAAGAAGAAAACGAAAATGTAAATGTTTAAATAAATTATTGTATAGATCGAGTGAATAACATTTTCTCACGGGGCCTCCTCGGTGGCGTAATGATAACGTCGTCACCTTATAATCAATGGATCCCGGGTTCGATACACGGTGGATGCAAGTAGTAGTTCGTATATCATTTTAAACTGAAGGTCCAGTCCAGATTAGCTTATCTGTGCAGAAAAACTAAAAAAATAAATTGTCACAGTGTAAGAAAATTTCATGTTCAACCACATACAAAAGGGAATAATTTATTCCATGTTGGAGTTCACATTTATAGCATCTAACCAACACAATTATGGATCGCAACGTATTTTCTCGGATCCATTGTAATTATACGTGCATGATAAAATAACAGAAGTTGAGGAAAGAGAAAGCCAAGCGAAACACAGATGCCTTCTCCAGAATTTCAAATCTCGTTACGTAAGGTTCTGGGTTGAAGTCCCGGGCACGCATGACTCTCTTGTTCTTGCCCTTTTATCTGCTCTACTGTATTTCATCATAAATCGTCGTTATGGTTTACCTACAGGGGAGGAATAATGACAATAATTGCCAATACAAAGCCAATAACGAACAGAAGAACAACTCAATTAGGAAGATGTCAAGAAAGAAACAAGACTTTACAGTGTCTCCGTCTCTCGGTTTCTCGAATTGAAAATTGCTCTCCCGTTCTCGGTCTCTGCTAGTTAAATATAGAAATCGAAAAAGTATGTGAAGATACATATATTTCATATATATCCCGGTTTTATAGGAGATTTCGTGAGAGATGAAATAAGTACTCTTCGATCATGTTTATTTTTATTAGTTTTGTTACGTAACATCACTTTTCTTCCTAGTTGCGACGAGTGACCATTACATGAAATTAATGACGAAATACTCAAACACCTGTGACAAGGACGGTACTCAAATCCGGGAACTTTGGTGACGAGATAGAAGGTTGACCACTTAATGAGCTTGCCCACCGAGTCTGCTTAATGTTGCTTGTGTCAGGTAATTCGAAATAACTGTCAATATCCCACATTCATTATCATTTGTTTCATAATTTATCTTATTGATGTTATTAACCTGAAGTCGAAGAAATAGTTGAAAGGCAATAATGCAAGATTGAATGTCTCTGATGTTACTTCGTGCCGAATAATATGACGTGATATTATGATATGAATATATTAATAATATAATATGCCTAGTCATTCCATTGATTGATCCCAATTGCGCACACAAAATATGATATAATGTCCACTCCTAACCAACCTCGTGGCGGAGTGGTTAGCACAGCACGCTACGACAGCGTGGGCCCCTGTTTCGAATCTCGGCTTGCCCATGGGTGTTCTTGGTGAGTGTCCGTTAATCAATGTCATCATATCATCACTCATTACTCATCTTCATCGTCGCTATTTGCCAAACGTGAAAGAATAGCGACACTAAATAACAAAAATCCAATCAAATGGAACATCTTCACCGATTTAATTCTATACCTTACTAAATTCCCAGTTTATTACTGCTTCTTGCTTCATTTTACAGCATCTCAATTGTTTTCCGATTCGAAAAAAATTGGAATGTTGAGCAGTTGATTGTGCATTGTTTCGTTGTTTGGATTGTTTAATTAACGTCGCATTAATTAGTTTTAGACCAATCGTGACAGAGGGAATCGAGAGCACAAAGGAAGGGGAAAAGACAAGTTAGAGACCACGGCTCTCTTTAAAGGTAGCATTCCTTGAACACGACTGAAGTGACTGCAGAATATGATGGATAAAATTTGTTTCGCTTTTTCCTTTAATTTCTGTTTCAGTTATTTTACTTCGCTTTTCTTCTCACACTGGCGTTAATCGTGTCGGTGAGGAAGAATTATAAACTCGTGAAATGGACGATGGGACAAAAAATATATATGCCTCTCCCACGGTTCGAAACTGTGACCACAAAATATTGTCTTATTTTTAAAATTTACGCCAAATGTGGTTTCACTCGTCTCTTTCTCAAGGCGTTCCATTGGCTCTCCGATGGCGTAGGGTAACGTCTTCGACATGTAATCAAAGGCTTCCGAATTCAATACCAGATAGAGGAACATTTGGTTCGGATCCCACTTTAATCTGAAGGTGCAGTGCATAAACTGGACTTAAACAATTAGCGTGTGGCAGATCTTGTTAAGAAAACAGTTGCTGAAATGTTCCTCTTGAGGCCACGTAGCACCCAGCTGTTGTTTGTTGTTGCTGGGGCATGAGTCATGTGACTCATGCTATCAATGCTCAATCCTTCCCGAGAACTCAGATCCACCAGACAAACTTAAGCGAATAATTTGTTATTTGGGTTGCATAAACAGCAGGCTTTAAGACGTTATGAAATTCTAGGTCCCGTGGCCCAGGTAATTCTTTCTCCGACTGTACATACACAGATATTCAAAAAATACTCCTCTTTGGGACTTTTGGAGTGGTTGTGGCTTCAGTCCCTAAAGCCACTCTCGGACGATGCCAGGCCAAGATTAAACAGAAAAGTTGCTCATATTCATCTTCTAACACTAATAGTCTAATATATTCAAGCAAACTTAACATTTCAGTTCTGCATGTTGATTTTGTAGTTTGATTTTGATTTGCTTCATTTTACTTCACTTTTTGTGCCACTTCTGGCTAATTTGCGAAGATGAAGATGAGTGATGACATGAAATTGATGAAAGGACACTCACGAACATCTATGCCCAGGCCGGGATTCGAACCCGGGACCCCTAGCGTCGTAGCGCGATGTGATAACCACGAGGGGCGGCAGTTCTGCATGTTGAACTCGACCTCTAGATTATTGGTGTTGACCCAGCATCACAAAGTCAGTTGGATACTACTAGAAGGAAATAGAGCGGACTCCAATCTTGAAAGCCAGGTAATAGAGCAGCATTCACTGAAAATATGTCATTCAAGGAAAAGTCTATCGGAAGGACTTTACCCCAAAATGTACTTGCTACACAGACACGAAGTCTAATTTTAATGATAGTGGGTCTCGATATTATTAATCACAATTTTAACAATACTGTTTCTTTTCGATATATACAAACAAAAGCAAAAGGCCTCGAGGTCCAGGCCCTGCCTTTCTGCCATCCCTCAGCAGAGCTGGACGGGCATTCATCCAATCAGTTACGGGTTAACAAGTGGTGTTGTCAGTATGACGAGTCCCCAGACATAAGTTTCCATGGCCAGGTTACACTACTCATTCGTAGCTCCCCAATTTCATCACGATGGTGGGTGGCCACCGGTCCCATATGCACTGGTAGAAATCTCAGGAGAAAAGTTGTTAAGCTTTACCCAGGAGACTCAAACCAGCGTATGTTCTGTAGCCCGAGACCAAAGCCTGACACCTTAGACTGCATGGCCACAGTGTGGGACTTCGATATTTACCACTACAAATATTTTTTTAAAACTTTTTCATGCGACAAGTCCTGAAGTGGGGGGAGACACATGGGGATTAGGGTGGGTCGAAGAAATCGATTTTTCGAGTATTGAATTCTAATAGGGCTCAAAAGTTGCGTATTTGTATGCTAATCCACGGAAAAATATTGAAAAAAATCATACGTTGGATCTTCAGTTCGCGCGCGCAAAGGGCCTAAATTTTGGAAAAAATGACAAACACCAAATTTTACCTTTACGCTCAAAATATACAGGTAACGTTTTTTGCTTTGGAATAGCGTCTAAGTACTTCATTTTTGATGCGTGATAATAGAAAAAATACTTTTAAAAAATCACACGCTTCATTTTGAGTTCGTGCATTAGGGCTAAAATTTTCGAACTTTCGTAAAAAATCGGGGTTATACCGCTTTACAAATATAGGCAGTATTTTACTAAATGTTATACGCGTAAATGAGATAACCATTGCGTGTTATTTATGTTTGCAATCCAAAATCGCAATTAAGTTTGCTTATTTCAGTAATTCCGACCGTGATGTGGTATACTGAGCAAGGCTCACATCAAACAAACCTGTCGCAACACGTCTCCCCCACTCTTTAACTACCTGCAAGATAATGATATTGACATTAATGAACTGGAAGCGATTGGTTGTGATGGCGCAGCAACAAACACATGGTGGAAAATGGTGTTATCCGCAACCTAGAGGTTAAAATTCAGCGCCCATTGCAGTGGTTTATTTGCTTACTTCACTTCAACGAGCTACCATTCAGACATTTATTTGGATTGAGAGACAACTGCACCCGCGTCATTCTCTGAGAAAATCGGCAAACAACTGCCTGATTGTGAGAAATTACCTGTTATAAATTTCGAACCAATTGAATTAGATGAAATCAATGTAAATAAAATTGATCTTAGTAAAGATCAACAGTACCTTCTGGATATTGTTGAGTGATCCAGACAGGACAATGTGCTCCAGATCTGGCTGTAAGAGATCCTGGACCTCTCAGTCACTCCCGATAGCTGACATGTGCAAACCGGATCTTGTTCATTTCCCAAACATGTCCTACAAACGAACTCAAGATGCTTGTAAACTACACTGTGTAGACATATGCTCCTGTCAGGTTCAACATTAAGAGATATCAGTCAGTAAAATATGGTCCTAACCTTATCTTGAAGGTTGTTCAAACAACGAGACATTTGCCAGACGACATTAAAAGAATCATCGATCCTGTGATTGAGAGAAACGCGTTCTTCTGTCACCCAGAGAACATGTTGTTGGCTATGATAGTGGATGAGAGGCAACACATAGGAAAGTTGGGTTACAGGAGGGTACTAAAGTCAAGAACTCAAAATCCCTCAATAAATTTTGATGCCACGGACTACATTCAGCTTATAGATCGGACAAAATGTAAGCTGTCGTCCCTCCAATGATGGAAAGCTTGAAAACAGAGACTATTTCGTCAGTTCTGCGAGATAAAACTCTGCCCGAGTTTCATTCTTTAAATTTTCCATGTCATACCCAAGCTGTCGAAAGATGTGTCAAACTTATCACAGAGTCTGCAGGAAAAGTGTGCGGACAAGAAAACAGAGATGGCTACAGAGCAACGTTGTTCTCAAGATCCACAAGGCCAAAATTTGATTAAAAGTCTGAATTTAAGACAACGACCTTGACTAAATCAACATAATCTGACACACCCTTCTTGGTTGGATGGTTGGGTAGGGTGTGGGTGGAACTCGAATTGCAGCCACCTAGTTTTGGTGAGTTCTGGGTCATTTCATAAAAAAAATTGTGAAATTGGCGAAGAGCTGCAAAATTATGTACTCTTGTATAAAATCACTCACATTAACGAATTATTAAGAAAGGTGGCATTTTATAATTTAAAATACCACAGTGCGTCTGTTTGTAAAACAGTAAAAGACACAATTTTTCACCTAAATTCTAAAATTTTAGGCCTCTTGCGCGAACTCAAAATGTAGCGCATGGTTTTTAAATATAATTTTTCTGTCATCAGGCAACTAAAATGAAGTACTTAGATGCTATTAGAAGCCAAAAAACGTTACCTGTATATTTTGAGCGTAAAAGTAAAATTTGCTTTTATCAGGGACGTCGTTAGGGAGGGCCCGGGGGGGCACTGGCCCCCCGAAACGTTCACGTGGCCCCGGCAAACTGTTCTACATTTGCTGAAAATTTTACTTTCATGACAAATATTGCAAAATAGTTTTTCAGTATTTTTTTTTTCAGTTAGAAACACTGTTCTTAATTTGAGTGGCACGAACCCAAAACCACATTTCTTTCTCGTTTTCCTGGTTCTAGCTATAGTAGATGTCAGTTTAGGAACCTAGAACTTCGTCGTTTCTCGGAATTTTGAGGGAGCGGTCTTTCCACCCCTAGCAGTCACAAGTCAACAACAATCAGGGTTGGGCGTTGAGTGTTGCCGTTGCGTCCAAACAATGTTTTGAGCTTGAGTAGATTGAAGAACGACCGCTTGTGCAGCGGTAAACCGCATATATGCAAACAGTTACAACTAGTCCCGAATCAGAGTGCAATACACGCTAAATAAGTATAATGGTGGCAGGATGCCCCATATCTCCGGGTAAGTAGTATTATTCGCACCAAATATCTATTCTACTATTGAAACAGTCTAAAACACGCAACGTGTTAAAAGTAATTATCTTCACAAACTGTACGATTTCTCGAGTAGCATATTTTTCTCCATATCGTGAAGACCGATTTTGAGATTCCTCCTTAACAAACGATGCCTCCCCGATTGCGCAGTGTGTAACGACCGCCATGTTAGGCAGATTTAAGTTGTATATTGGCATTTATCTTATTCGTATACTTTCAAGAACTTGGATTAAATTATTTATACTTAATTGTTTTTATAATTCATGTATATATTTACGTTTTATCTTACGTTATAATATTATTCGCGTATTTTTGCAACATTCAGAATTTATAGGCTAATAATTATCCCAAATAATATATGCAACGTTTTCATTGTTTTTCAAGCACAAGTTAAATACATTTCTTCTTAATATCGATTTTTGTTCAACAATGTACAAGATTGACGTAATTTGTCTCCCTTATAAACTAAATCTTTATTTAATCATTTTTTTATGTTCCAGGGCAAATATGATTTATTTGATAAAATCAGTTTAGTTATTTCTATATAGTTTAATATTGTAATATTATAGCAAAGTATTTCTCCCTCGTTTTCAATAAAATATCGTATTCCTATTGGCTGTTTATGTTAGGAGTGGGGGAACCACGCTTCGTGTTCTTGGCGATGTAAAAACTTCCACGTTGGCATTTTTAATTGTTGCCAACCTGAACTTTAGCTTACTATCGCTAATTAACATTGATGTGTTATATAAATTATCAGTTTTTCTTGTGTTATTTTATGTTAAGAGTTTGTATTGTAAGTTCGAACAATCTGTTATGCTGCGCCTCGCGCTTGAGGTAGCAGTTGAGGTCTTGCTATTAACTGTGAAGGCGGTGCGCGGACTCTCGTGTTAAATAAGTTGTTTATCACTTCCTGCGAGCGTGGAAGACCCAACAAAATACAATTTTTAACTTGTGCGAATCAGTGTGTACGCGCGCGATTCGTGATTAAAGATTTTGGACATTTTAATTATAAAGTATTTGGAATTTTATTTACTGTTACACGTGTCGCAATTCGGTGGTTACCTTCCTGGAGGAGGAGCGGATCGTCTTAATCCCGATCCCTTAGTGAGAACTGGTGCTCCCAACTGACCAGCCGGAGAAAGGAGCGGTGTGTTGCCCATTTGCAACTCCATACCCTGGAGTTACGAGTGGTGGCACGTGTTGCATTGCATTTTGTGGTGCCGCAACGTGAGGCATTGCATTTTGTGTAGCTGCAACGTGGGGCGTTGCATTGCAGTTTGTGGCGCCGCAACTAAGGGGCGCGAAGAAAGAAGACTTCCCCCTTCCCAGTGAAGTGTTGCCCAGTGCTCCCTTAGTGTTTTGTCCACCCAATCCATTGACATTTCCAGAAGATGGAGCGTGGTGATCGTCGGACACTTAGAAGCAAAGTTCGCACCGAACTCTCCGAGACATCGGCAGCGTGCTGCAGCCAGTCGTGGAGCGACGTTTCAGGTTACCAATGTTTGGAGTGTCGGCTTCTTTATTACCCGGAATGCTGTCCAATGACAGAGACTGTTGTGGATGGAGGTGATCAGGAGTTTCGATGCCAGAAATGCTTCGAAGTGCGACTTCAGCCAAATCCGACGGCTACTGTTTCGTCTCCAGCAACAGTGATGATGCCTGAGTGGGTCAATGTTTTGGTGGCCTCCCTAGCGGAAAAGGAGCGTAAGCGACATGAACAGCTGATCGCAGCGTTCACAGAAAAAGACCGAGAGCGCGAGGAGAGATTGAAGGCCGAAAAGGAGGAGGAGAAGAGACGCCATGAACAGCTTACGGGCCAGTTATCCGAAGTGGTGCAGCAACTTAGTTCCATTCCTGCACGGATTCAGTTAACTGAAGAGAGGATAACTCAGGTGGAGTCGGCACAACAAGAACTCGTTTGTAAACAGACTGTTTTAGAGACTGAAGTTGTTGCTGTACAGGAAGAAGTGATGGGACTCAGTGGTCGACTGTCAAGTGAAATTTTGGGACTTTGAACACATGTGCAGAGTACGGTGACCGAAACACGCTCAACTCTAATGGACTCAATAAAAGAACTTGGAGAACGAGTGGCAAACTTATCGTTACGTGCAGACACGGCTTTCCATGATACAGGTTTAGCTTCACTAGAACTTCCAGTGACAAACGAGCGTGACTTAACCCGTAAGTCAGTTTCCAGTGCCCAAGCAGCTGATAGACTTCGGCTATCTTCTCATGTTCAGGTACCCATTTCTCATCCAAACAAACAAGCAAGCGGCGTAGACTGAGATACGAAGATCCTTCCGACAAAGACAGTGTCCTGTGCCAAGATCGTGTTTTTCGAGTTCCCCGTATGACAGACATCAACCAGCTGCCGAAGTTTGATGGAAACATCGAAGCCCAATCTGCCGAGAAATACCTCCGCGAGTTGAACCTAAGTTTCGATCTGATAAAAGTGCCAGTTGAGTGTCGATTGGACTTGTTGTCGAGAATTTTTGTTGGCACTGCAGAGCACTGGCTCTCGGCTAATCGTGACCAGTTTCTCGACTACGAGGATTTTTGTGATCAGTTTAAGGCACAGTTTGCTTCTATTGAGGCCAAGCAAAGGCAACTGGCAGCCTTGCGAAGACGGCGGTACTCGCGGCAGACCAATGCGAGCATGGAAAGTTATGACTGGAGCATATACGCGGGTTTTAAAAACCTATCGGACACTCTGCGAGAACCGGAAGTTGTTACGCTAATTATCGAACAATTGCCCTTCCGTGTACGTCATCTGTGCCTTGCGAATGCACCCAGAAACATTCGTGATCTCACTGCTTTCCTGAAAAGCTACGAGTCGTGTGAAGAACCCATTGGCTTCAGACAGTATGATAACGCAGGTGGTGAGCGACGAAGTGATGAAGATGCTAATTCTCGTCGTCCGCAGAATACCAGGTCGCCGCAGGTGCGCACGATTAGGCAGAACGCATGGCCTAATCGACAGGTTCAGAGACAATATCGCCCGTATCCGGAACCTCGTCGCCTAGATCAGCAAAACCGCCCGGTACAAACAGATGAGCGCTCAGACAGACGCTGGACTCCTCCGAGAAGAGGAAACTATTACCGCCGGAACTATGGAAACCGGTCAACATCTGATTCACCGCAGCGCAGACCAATGGTTAACGCAGAGACCAATACCGAAGACCTGCACTTAACACCTGAGCAGCAAGAGGCCATAAATGATACAAGGCGCTACTATTGGAGTCTCGATGGTCATAGTAGCCAGGAAAACGCTCGTCTTGCCTAATTAATTCGTTCCGAGTTGGGCAAGGATTGTGCAAGGACCGAGCCGCCTCAGTAAAACCACCTGATGTTAGCACTGCAATAGACCTGTCAAATAGTGAAGAAACTGTCATAAAAGGAGCCATATGCAAAGTTCAGAACTTATCCATAAACAGTAATACACCAAAAGTAACACCACTTTAGCTGGACTGTTTGTTTAATCATAGTGGACACAGGAAATTTTGATGGGCAAAAAATCAACATCTAAATTGTGAAGAATCTCTCCGCTGACTTGTTTTTGGAGTTTCCTTTCGATGTGGTTACCATGCCAAATTGGACTTTCAAGTAAATAAGTTGACACTTCAACTTAAACAACAAGTGGCCCTGCATCAGACGCCTGGACCTCGAAACGTCATGCGAGTTAATATGGACTCAAGTAAATATAGGCTCAAATAAACTTTTAATCGGTTGTTTTTATAGAGCCCCTAAATATGGCACTGCAACCTTGTCAACATTATTGGACTCTGTGCTAAATGCTATGGAGGAAACTGACATCATTCTTATGGGTGATTTTAACCTTCATATAAAATGGTCATCATCGAACTCTGGCCTCTGCACAGACAATGATGACAGGTGGTTTTTCGACCATTACATCAAGGCGATTGGACTTCAACAATTTGTAGATTTTCCCACAAGACGCACAGAAACTCTCGACCTGTTGCTGTCCTCGCACACAAAGATCAAGGCCACTCCCGGTGAGCAATTCATCGCCTCGGACCATACCCCCGTGCATGCCGAAATCCAAGTCCCTGGAAAAGCCCCCAGGCCCTCCCCCTCCTCCAGACCTGTCTACAACTGGAAAAGAGTCAATGGGAGGAACTTTCCCTTTTCACCAGCCTCATTCCTTGGACAATGATGGACCCCCTCCCCGCGGAAGAAGCAGTGGATTTCCTCGTGGACTGTGTGCAACAGGCGCGGCTCGTGCATTATTTACCCGGGGGTTCACTGAAGTGATGTGACATATATTCACTTTCCGCAAAATATACTTCCTTCGCCCAACAAAAGGATGGGGGAGGGTTTAAAAGCTTTGTCAAGAATTCTTTTTATCTGGGAGTATAAGGTTTTGTTGTAGGGGTGTGCGAATAAATTTAGGGCTGAAACTACAGTAAATTGTGCCTTTATGAAAAAAGTTGAGTTTTGTTGGAATATCATGGACGTCCTCAAGTAGGGGCAAGTAATATATATTTTTCCCCACGAGGAGCAAAAAACACTCCTTCAGTCTGAAGTTACTGCAACGCTTTTATAATAATTACCAAAAATTATTGTGACTGAAATTAAATTATATGCGTGTAATATATAATTTTTGGTTTACATTCAATTTCCATGGGGGGGCGGCCCCCTTTTCCCCTTCCGGACGTCCATGCTGACTAATCAGAACTGGTCCTACATTTGTTAAAGGGAAATGGCAACTAATGGCATGCGCATACTAGAAATCGAACCTGAGACCCTTTCATTTATACGCGACAGGTTTGTTCAAATTTGGGGCTGGTCGACCAGCATACGCTTTTTTTCAGTGGACAAGGAAGTTTGTTTACGTTAATTATGTGCATTTCTATCGGTCATTTCTTACCTGCGCGGACAGCAACGCCTACACTGCATCAAATGACATAACCTAGGTAAAGTCCATCCCTCGTTTCACTCGCAGCATCACTTAATACTTTCCAACAAGTATCCAAGCATTTCAAAAACTAAAAAACTTGAGACTTTGACACCGAGCGACAGCGAGTCACGTCTTCGCGCCATTCTTTCTCTTTCGCGAACCCGAAGTGTTTCCACCTTTAAGGAAAAACCTCTGAATGCATGCACAAGGTATTTTGGTAATGTATCTCCTTTATTTTAATTCATCGCATCTAATTCCAGCTTCTATTTGTTTCCACTCATCCATCTCTGACACAATCTTGCATTTATTCCAAGAAGTTCGGTGCAAAAATGATACAAGAGAAGATTGAATATGTAATGTGTGCGCTTCAAACTTGAACCGCACACAGCAACACTGGAAGGGAGGAAGCAGCGAGAAAGGAGCCTTGTCCCGCGGCTTCTGCGAGAGAACGAACTGCGCATGACCGTTGGGTAGAGACATAGGTTCTGGAATCTCATCTCCCATGTATTTTGTCCTATACCCTCCTCGCGCTTCTGCTCCCGCACGAAGCTTTCACAATGGCACGAGCTGTCCTGTGGGGGTTCAACTGAGGGTCTGTATCAGGGTGGCCGATTCGCGGTTTCTTCTTCTCAGCAAGAGAGTTCGCCGTGTTACGGGCACAAATACATGACTTATTGTGTAGAATTTTTAGCGAAATAATGTGAAAATTTAAAGACATTGTTCATTGTTCATTCTCGAGGTGATTATCGTATATTACTGGGGGTTCACTGATCCTGTGCGCTATAGGGCCAACAGCGCCTGGTGTGCAGGCTGTAATTAAAGATCACGTGCCCCTAAGGAAAACAAGAACATCCCGATTCCCTGTGTGGTATACTGAAGAGACTAAGCTTACGCTGAAGAACATAAAGAATGCGTGGATCCTGTGGAAACAAATTCCGAACGTTCATACACTGAACACTTTTACTTACTTAAGGAAGTATAGCAAAAACTTAATTCAAAGGGACTATAATAATTATATTCAAAGTGTAACAGAAAGTGCTGCTAAAAATCCTAAAACATTCTGGACGCTAATTAACTCACGCCGGCAACATGACCGTATTCCCCTTCAAGTCTCCTGGAACGGTAAGTCTGCTACAAAGGATGAGCGATCATCGCTTTTTAACTCGTACTTCCATAGTAACTTTACAAAGAACGCTGCTACCACACTACCGGAAGTCAGGTCCATTATTCCTTACACACTCTTTCAAATCTCAACTAACTGCAATGAAGTTCAAGAATTATTAAAATCTGTTTCAAGTTCCAAAGCTACCACTCCTAATGATATTCCTGCGATATTTCTGAAACATTTAGCCCATATTTTATCCAAACCAATAAGCACAATCTTTAATAAATGCTTTTCCGAAGGTGTGTTTCCTTGTACATGGAAGCAAGCAAATATAGTCCCTATCCTCAAACACGGAAACAAAACTCATGTCACTTCCTATCGGCCGATTTCCTTACTTCCTGCACTTGCACTGCTAGCTGAAAAAATCATTTCTAATCGTATCCTTGCACATGTTTCTCCGTTTCTCTCTCCCACTCAACACGGTTTTCTCCCTCATGCTTCCTGTGACACAAACCTTGCTTGCTTGCTTACCAAAGCAGTTAACTGCCTGAATGCCAAGCAAGACATGGATGTCGTATACTTAGACTTTTCCAAAGCCTTTGACTCTCTCTCTCACACGCAACTCATCCACAAATTATCGAATAGATTCAATATTCACGGAGCTCTTCTTAAACTACTTTCATCTTACTTGCACAATAGAAAGCAAAAGGTTATCGTATCTGGTTGCTCTTCGTCGTGGTTCCCTGTAGTTTCCGGTGTGCCCCAAGGAAGTTCTCTGGGACCATGGGCGTCCGGAAGGGGGGGCAAGGGGGGGCCGTGGCCCCCCCCTGGAAAATGAAAGTCAACCAAAAATGATGTATTTCACACATATAATTTCATTTTGGCCACAATAATATGTGTTAATTATTGCATGAACATCATAAATTCAAATTTAAACAATGTTTTTTTTAGAGAACAACACTTTTTGGAGAAAATGTGCCTTGTTTGGCCCCCCCCCTGGAAAAAAATACCTTCCTTGCCCCTCCCTGGAAAAAATCCTGCGGACGTCCATGTCTGGGACCCCTGTGTTTCTCTCTCTTCATGGATGACATTCACCAATATATTTCTTCCGAATGTTCAGTATTATTGTATGCTGATGACTGCAAATTATTCCGAAACATTACCTCACTTCAGGACACATGCTATATCCAAGACAATCTCAAACACATTGAACGCTGGTGTCAAGACTGGAATCTCAAATTAAATCCGGATAAATCTGTTGTCATGAGGTTTACCCTAAAATCCAACAACACAGTGCCATCCTACAAGTTATGCAACCAGGTTATTCCGTTCGTACGACAGCACAAGGATCTTGGTGTCATTTTTGATAGCAAACTGACTTTCAACCATCACATAGACTACATAACTTCGAAAGCGATGAAAACACTAATTTACAGATTTACAGACAAAACACACGTTTCTGCCCTCAAAACCTACTTTACAATGTGTGTTGTTCCTATTCTTGAATATGGCTCCTGTATTTGGTCAATGGCATGTGAAAGCAATTTAAAGAAAACAAACAAAGTAGTAAGTTTCTTCGTCAGAATAGTCAAACACAGATGCCCAGCCCTTGCAAACTTCTCCAAACAAGAAATTCTATCCACTCTACAAATTCATGACCTTTCTCTTCGCCATCAACTCTCAGATTTAACACTACTCTTCAGAATCATTAATGGACAACGTTTCACCAGCGAACTCTTGCCACTTCTTAATATCAGAATCCCACGTCCCAACAGTAAATGCAACAACTTCTTTTACATTAAATCTTCAAGGCTATCCTTAGAACAAAGATCACTTCTCTACAGGCTACAAACCATTTACAACTCATTAAAAGACGCTCCGGGCTTCCATTTATCAAAGCAGACTTACAAAACGGCGTGCATAAAGCAGCTGAAGTATAAATAATATTATTTTTGCCCTAGTTGTTATTATTCTTGTTATATATGTATATGTGTGTGTATGTGTCCATCTTATTACTTTGCTTATTTCTTTTCCGGTTGATATCCTGATGTAAAATGGATTTTTCTGTATTCAGGACTTTTCAAATAAATAAATAAATAAATAAATAAATGTGATGCATCCTCCGTCACCGAAAATATTATATGTGATACGAGTGCCAAAGGATAGTATAAATGTGAGCATCGTATCTGTGAAGATAAGTGGACGGCAAATGCACAAATCTGAAGTGTAAATTATATGAGAGTTCAAATGTATTTCAATTACTATTGGCTTATGAAATCGAATTTTCCGAAAGGTGAGAAAGATTTAGCGGAGTGGAGACTGATTTAAATTTAATGAAACAGGTACCTGTGTCTGAAAAGCTTTTATCGATGCCACACGCAACGTGTATGAGAAAGTTTTAGCTAAGTGGGAAAACATCTGTTTAGTAAAACGAACTTAATGCTTTTGTACATGTCTTATCTAGTCCTATAATTCTCAAGATCAGCTGTGGCTCGCTTTATACCAGAAAACATATGGTTATTGAACAATTCTATTTATGAAAACATCGGTGTTGCTCCTTCGAAACATTTTATTCTATCCTCCTTGTCCAACAACCTCAAGAATCAGCGCAATCTCACTGAAATTTTATTCAACAAACATTCTCTTTTTCATTTTCAACAATGATGAACAATCTAGTTCATTGTGTTCTTTAATGTACTACGATAAAAACGAAGCAAAGGAAAAAGATCTTTCTTTTGGAAGCTAAGGTATAAGACTTTTTCTTGTAAGAAAAGCATTGTTCATATATAGTTTCAGCATTGTAACAATCAGTTCTTTTATTTTGTGTCTTGTTTATTTTTCACTGACGGAAGCAAATTAAAGAGTTATGTAACAACAATGGTTGTAACACGATAAAAGTGTCATTGTTGACAAAAAATAAACACTGTTATATTGATAAGCTCAAAGAAGCAAAGCTATAAGTATGTCAAATGAAGATTGTGCTCTTTATAAAAACTAGGTCAAATAACAATGACCAAAAAGGAACAAAAATTTTGATGAAAGAATTGTCAGACCTGTAAAATGTTTTGTTACACCAAGCTTATATTTACGAAGGTATATCTTATATTATCCAAGTGGGTTGTTTATGTATGTGCATATTAATTTACATTTATTCAAATTTTCGACGTTAACATGTAACCTATAAATTACATATGCCAAATATTGTTTTTGAAAGAAAACTTGGATCAGTCAAGTAATGTGAGTGTATAATTTTATAATTGTTTTAATCGAATATTATTTGTGTTATGCGATAGTAAGCATCTATTTAAAAAAAAAATACTTCGATATACTCAGCCATTTTTTTTATGCCGACAAAGGGGGGAAATTGTAACGACCGCCATGTTAGGCAGATTTAAGTTGTATATTGGCATTTATCTTATTCGTATACTTTCAAGAACTTGGATTAAATTATTTATACTTAATTGTTTTTATAATTCATGTATATATTTACGTTTTATCTTACGTTATAATATTATTCGCGTATTTTTGCAACATTCAGAATTTATAGGCTAATAATTATCCCAAATAATATATGCAACGTTTTCATTGTTTTTCAAGCACAAGTTAAATACATTTCTTCTTAATATCGATTTTTGTTCAACAATGTACAAGATTGACGTAATTTGTCTCCCTTATAAACTAAATCTTTATTTAATCATTTTTTTATGTTCCAGGGCAAATATGATTTATTTGATAAAATCAGTTTAGTTATTTCTATATAGTTTAATATTGTAATATTATAGCAAAGTATTTCTCCCTCGTTTTCAATAAAATATCGTATTCCTATTGGCTGTTTATGTTAGGAGTGGGGGAACCACGCTTCGTGTTCTTGGCGATGTAAAAACTTCCACGTTGGCATTTTTAATTGTTGCCAACCTGAACTTTAGCTTACTATCGCTAATTAACATTGATGTGTTATATAAATTATCAGTTTTTCTTGTGTTATTTTATGTTAAGAGTTTGTATTGTAAGTTCGAACAATCTGTTATGCTGCGCCTCGCGCTTGAGGTAGCAGTTGAGGTCTTGCTATTAACTGTGAAGGCGGTGCGCGGACTCTCGTGTTAAATAAGTTGTTTATCACTTCCTGCGAGCGTGGAAGACCCAACAAAATACAATTTTTAACTTGTGCGAATCAGTGTGTACGCGCGCGATTCGTGATTAAAGATTTTGGACATTTTAATTATAAAGTATTTGGAATTTTATTTACTGTTACACGTGTCGCAATTCGGTGGTTACCTTCCTGGAGGAGGAGCGGATCGTCTTAATCCCGATCCCTTAGTGAGAACTGGTGCTCCCAACTGACCAGCCGGAGAAAGGAGCGGTGTGTTGCCCATTTGCAACTCCATACCCTGGAGTTACGAGTGGTGGCACGTGTTGCATTGCATTTTGTGGTGCCGCAACGTGAGGCATTGCATTTTGTGTAGCTGCAATGTGGGGCGTTGCATTGCAAGTGATAGGGTTGTTGCCTTGTAATCGAGGAGTCCCGGGTTCGATACATGGGTTGATGTCACAGTGGTCCGGATCTTACTTTAAACTGTAGGTCCAGTCCCGATTAGTCTTACTGTGCATAAAGTGGACTTAAAAACACCAACTCAACTCAACTCCTTAACAAACTTTTCGAAGAATCGAAAATTTAAACAAGAACAAGTAAATACATTTTTGTAATTTTGAAGTAAATTATTATTATTGTTATAATTTTGGGTATTTTTGGTTCGTATGAATCTGCTTCACACAGTAAGCTTATTTTGTTGAGTCAAGTACAGCCCTTGAAATAAGTCACTGGAAAGACATGTGAGGATGCACATATATTTAAGCATCTATAAACAAATAATAACCCGTGGTTCGACAGCCCTGGTAGGGCCTTGGTCTATCTCCCGACTGCCAGTCTCCCTCCCACAATCCTATCTAGATGTGTGGACATCTTTAACCAGTAATGGGGTGACGTGGGGTCAGCACGTCGAACCCCAAACCGTTATAGGGGATATCCGTAAAGAATAATTATATTCTTGTGGTAAGGAGTCGTTGTCATTTAACAAACTTTATTGATTTATTCCATCAGCATTATTTAAAATGTAGTGCCATACTGAACTTACCAACTTAACAAAGGCACATTAATTGATAAATGAGGCATTTTCCTTGTGTTGCAGAGCAGGTTCAGTTTTTGGAGTATTGCAATGTTTTACACAGTCCGTTCGAATAATTTTGAGAATATTGATGTTTTGTCAAAGGGACCACCCCCGAATAAATATCTGTGGATGTTTTACAGGTTTCATCTTATTTAAGAAGGTAATTTTTCCGGTGCAACTTTCCTCCGTACAACATGTCTTTTGCCACTCAAGCTGAAGAGCCGATTCATAGGTGCAACGACCTTGGCAGAAAGAAACTCTGATTGGCACCATGGTGACAAAAGACTCAAGAAGTCCCGCAACCGACAGAACTCGAAGCGCTCGGATCCTACGGTGACATACACTTTGGTTGAACACAAACGGATGCATTGGTAGGAAATGCAGTGATTTTATGGGCCGTCCCTTTCTGGGAAGTCGGGGACCTTTTGAAAACACACTTTCCCTTCATGCACACCAGGGGGCCTAAGCCCAAAGTAAGTATATAATATAGTTGAGAAAGTAGCGCAGTCTTCCCTCCCGAAGCTGAAAAAAGAGGGTCGTGGGCGTTCCCAACCCTGACGTCACTCACGGGACAGAACTGACGCTGTCACAGACCTTTCCGCTTGTTATAGGATCTGCATTTGTGTGAGGGAACGTGAAAGTGCCTTGTGTTTTCTTTTTCTGTAGCTCTTGTGTGAATTTTTTTCAACAACAATAACATTTCAGGAAAATGCCGCGCAATTGTGCTGTTGCTTTGTGCCCGAACAACGCAACAAATACAGTAGGACAGGCACGTATCGAAGCAAAAGTTTTCGGTTTAAACTAGACAAATGAGGATTTTGGTTTCTTGTTGTGTGAAATAAGATAATGTGACGATAATTTAAGGAGATAAATTATTATCAAGGCAAGACGGAGAATGTTCTGTAACCCTGTTATTGATAATAGCACGCATCCAAAGTGGGGTATAGGCTTGACCCCCCCCCCCCCCCCCTCTCCAGGAAATTTTTCAGTTTACATTAGATAAAATTAGGCTTTCGGCTTCGTCAATAATATGACTGAGAATGTTCTATAACCCTGTTATTGTTACTAGCGCGTATCCAAGATGGGGATCAGGTGGCTCGAGTCCCCTCAGGTAATTTTTCAGTTTACACTACATAAAATTAGGTTTTTATCTTCTTGAATAATGGGACGATAATTTAAGGAGAGAAATACTTATGAAAGCAAGACGGAGAATTACCCTGTTGTTGATAATATTGCACGTAAACTTTACTTGAGCTTTCAGTGTTGTCGCAGTGAACTTGAGCACTATGTAGAGACTTGTCAGTATTTGGAAGCTGTAAACAAAGGTAGCTCCACACGTAGAGCGATTCGTTGAAATTTCTAATCTCTGGAAGACGCGAGAGGGAATGTTCTTGAATAAGAGGAGTCGAACTACCGGCAATATCTATGAATCGTTTATCTGCGGAACATTCTAGAATATAATGAGGATAAATATGCGTTAATTAGAACCATTCCTAAATAGATATTACTTTGACAGGATCTTTGATCCAATGAGAAAAATTGCGTTGTTTCTGACTTCATTGCCTTTTAAGTGTTCAATTCAAGGACTAGTTCATGATTTATTTGATCATGTACAAGGCGCTTTACTTCAGTCTCCAATACGAGATCATAAAAACTTCTGGGGACTTGATTTCAAAAAATGTGTCCGAGATAACAAGTGGCGTTACCAGGATTTTCGGAAGGGAAAGTGGTTACGTATACTATTTTTGGTGGTCAGTCCTCACTTTGCCATCTTCTCCTGTCTTTGACGTTCAAATGGGGCTATGACCCCACCAACCCTTCCTTGGGCACATCACTGGAGATAAGTAAGCATTTAACCATATGGGAGACGAAACATTAGATGTGTTGGGAACGGAAGGGTTTTCACTGTGCATTAACTGTTCGCGATCCAACTGTATTCTAGAAGACTTCCTTTGTTTCGTGCCGATGTGCGAGACTGCGGAAGCTGTGACAGACAATTTTGCACACTTGCTGCAAACATGGGAGGACAAGACACATTAGTAGTGTTCAGGCTCGAATCAGAGAGAAATATTCGAGAACTGTCTGTGTCCAGTTCGCAGCCCACAGCTTGAATCTCGCGTTGTCGAGTGGGTTGTCCATCTCGTGTATGTGTAACAGCTTCATAAAAGCACTTCTGGTACACAGATGGTTTGATCCTGATCAGAGGAAATTGATAAACACACATACTGAGATGGTTCCTGCACACAAAGTTATAGCATGGAAACAGGAGTCGAGTGGTAAAAAATGTCCCGATTTCACGTTCTGATTAAAATGAGAGCCTTAAACAGTGACGACGATTTAGGGGATAGTTGCTCCCCATTTTCTTGCCTCCACACTATGTCCTCTTAATGCTAAGCCTTGTCTATCAAGAGAAAGTAAACTTTCCTCGCAAACCCCCCAGTTTTAGAACCAAATTGCCACCACTGGCCTTAAACATACAATACCCCTTAAAAATGGTGTTCACCCACCACGCCAAAAGGAATTCCTGGATACGTGCCTGGGTGTAAGCTATTTTTCGTTCCTAAAGGATCCGATTACGTGCGAATTGTGGGTTTCAAAGTGAAGAGATTTGATCCTGTTAACACCAAAACAGCGACAGTGTGCTCATCGCATTTTCTGTATGCCGATTACGAACGGAACTTAAAAGCAGAACTGCTGTGAGTATTATTACCCGTAGACCGCAGCTTATTAGGAACGCTGTACCATGTTGAAATTTGCGTGGTTGTGTGGTGAATTGTAGTAGTGTTCAATTAGCCAAATGGCATAATTGATCGGAGTTTACGTGCCAATAAACGTCAGATTCGAAAGCGAGCAGTGGACACACTTGAAGAGTTGTCTCCTCGCAAAAGAATTTGCATGGCAAATAATTGAGAGACTTTGAGTACTGGAAATATACCCAATATACCCAATCTCCAACAAGATAGTGTGTTGGAAACTCTGAAAAAGAAATTAAAACGTGCTGAAGAACAAATAAAGAAACTGCAAACACTGCAGGATGAAAGTGCTAAAAAAGTAACTTTTGGATTATAAACATGAAGTCATAATATATCGGTCCCAGTGATTTATCCAACAACTTCGCCCTAACACCCCACACAATGTTTTATAACTTTTCACCCCCATAAACACGAATTTACACCACTCAAATAGAAAATTCTGAACAAACCTCTCTGCTCCACCTCCGAGCCGGCTTTCGCGCTTTTCATTACATGTATTTCTATTGATAGTTAACTTTCAGCGACACAGTTTACTAGATATAGTCTGCTCTATACATATACTTTTATTTATACACACACGCTAGAACATTCATTCGATTTTAAAACAAATTTATTTCCGAAAACACGGAAGAAGTGTGAATTCCTATGCCGTTGCTGGTCTTTGAGATGTCCCGTGGCTGACGTCATCCGTGGAGGTTTACGAATGGTTCCGAACTTTTCCGAACGCCAGACTGCACCTCCCTGGCCTAAGCCAGGTTACCCCCATGGTTCAGCATGGACATAGGCTTCTCAAATTGCAAGAGACAAAATTCTACTGTTTGTCCCTTTTCTGGCCGAAGATGAATGACAAAGATGTCGCAGTTCCTTCAGGTTCCCACACTCAACCCTTGTGCTCATAACCTGCAATGAAGGGAAAGGCCATAATAAGCCTTTGTAATGTACCAACTTTATATCCTATAATCCTTCCTTGGTAACTTTCCACTCATTTTCAAGAAACATCTGCTTCTTTTTGCCCTACTGTGTTCATTGGTCGACAATTGATGACTGTCAGCTAGTTCGAAGAACAGTTTGATCCGAGAAGTGGTTTCATAGTAGCTTCTGTAAACGTGAGATTCCGGTAGGATCACGGAGTGCTTGAGATCTCATTTTCATGCATTGCAAGTGAAATTTCGATTGATTTGGTTCATTTTACTTTGCTCTTCTGCTACATTTGGCTAATTGCGAAGATGGAGATGAATGATGATATGATTAAATTGTTCAATGGACACTCACAAACACCCATGCTCAGTCCGGAATTGGAACCCGGCACACCTGGCATCGTAGCACGATGTGCTAACCACTCCGCCAGGGGGGTAGGCGAAGTGAAATTTCGAGTGTGAAGCTGCCAGTTCGTTTACCTCTCGAAAAAATTGAAGTAGGATCGACTGATCGACCAAATGTCCAACACATTGAATTTCTAAATTGGTGTCCGACTACCACACAGGAGACCACGTTTGACTCTCACGGCGGTTGATCTCACATATGATGAAGAATAAGTCTCATTTCAATTAAGGAAGGAAACGAGATATGTAGTCAACTTTATATAGTACTGTGTATGCTCTAGAAATAATACGTTTCAAAATTCTGCATATTTTGTGATTTTTCTTCATTTAGCCTCTACCAGGGTTGTCAAAGGTCCATCTACCCATAAGTTCTATGGGTTTTATTGGGTTACGTTACGTTTCTTCTCGCACAATTTAAATTCGGTCCTAGTAGTGTATTGTTCCATTAAAAAAAGGATACTGGATCGTATTTAAATTTTACCGAAAAAAGAGTTCCTGCACCGTATTTAAATTCATACGGAAAAAAGGTTCCTGGACCGAATTGAGGCCTAGAACCCATTTACACTTGCTGATTTTCTCTCCCGGATGAGAAATGAATTTATTTACAATACCTGGACCATTAACAACCCTGGGATTGTTAAAGATTAGGGAACGCATACATTCTTATTTGTTCTATAGGATTCCGTTATAGGACCCGAACCTTTTCTCTCGCACAATCTAAATTTGTACCAAGTTGCGAATTGTTTCATTTCAATACGGAACTTTGACCCTATTTTAAAATTTGACCTGGAAAAAATGTTCGTTGACCGTATTTAAATTCTTCAGGAAATAAGGTTCCTGGACCGAAATTAAATTCATCTGGAAAAAATTAATGGACCGAATTGAAAACGTTACAGATCAAGATGTTCCTTACGGTCCAGAACCCATTCACGATTGCTGATTTTCTCTCCTGGATGGGAATTGAATTTATTTAAAATTCCTGGGCCATTAGCAACTCTGACCTCCACCCGGAAATGCAGACGCTGTGGCTGCTGCTTAGTGCGTAGGCGGGAAAGTTGACTAGACATACAAATAAAATTAATCGAAAGTTATATAGCGATTAATAGTTACTTACATAATAATATCATGAAATATGGAGAGCCAAATTACTTATCAAGCATTTTCTGTTATTTGCCTATCCTAGTGGGAGCGAAAATCTTTTGCCCTTGCTGGTGAACTCGGTTCCTGCAAATTCAAGACGGCATTTTCTAATTTTCATTTCTATTTGGGCCGACAACTGCGTGGTGGAGTGGTTAGCAGGTTACGCTACGAAGCAGAATGTCCCGTGTTCGAATTCCGGCCTGAGAATGTGTCTTGTTTGAGATGGTCCTTTCATCAAGTTAATCTTAACTCATTCTCATCTTCACGATTAGCCAAAAAGTGTCAGAAAAGTGAAATAAAATGAACCAAGTCAATCAATAATTTCTATTTCGTTATTTTATGCCGCTTTTCTACCTCTTGGATTAAATGCGACGATGAGATTTAATGATGATCCGAAGGAATAGCGATGCGAGACATGATGCAACCACACCTGTCCAAGGTCCGAACCTTGGACCTCTGGTTTCGTAGTGCGTCATGCTCATGCTTCGGGAGTGGAATCCTTTGAATGAAAAACTATAAAAGTAGGGTGAAAGAAAACAACATTGTACTGTGCAAAAAAAGCCATGTTTAGGTACTCTAAAGAAAACTACAGTTATTCAGTAAAATTAATTTTGAAGGACAAAGACTCCGAAGTGTTTTTCCATTCGGTGACGCGTGGTCGTCACATCGAGTCCCATCTAGTTTTGAGAGTGGAATTCGCTTACATATTGATTTCAAGTAGCTTCTCAATTGTCCTCACGATGTTAGGCCATCACAGAAATTTTGGAGTTCCACCAGGGATCGATCCTTGAAAGACTAGAGCGCAATAATTTGAGCGCGCGAGAACTTTGTTGTTTCTATTGCCTTCATATATTCAGTTTTGCACGCGCAAAGAAGATTACTTTTAAGAAACTAGATGTGTGCATAAAATTTCATTCTAATAAACTAAATCAACCAATCAGTCATTATGATAGCAAAAATTCTTGACCACAAGAATAATTTATTGCCTTTTTATTGACTTCTTGACCTACTTGTTAATTTCTTTACTTTTTCTTGACTACCATGACTTTCTTGACTGGCAGACACCTTGAATAATTTTGTTCTCTATAGCCCTGCTTTACAATCAAATTATATTGAATATTGAATAAGAATGGGCAACACGTTGTTCCATCAGTATAAACCCTAAGGCAAGAAATTCTGCTCAGGCATTGAACAGTGACGTTATCAGAAAATGGTCCCAAAACGTTGTTCATTAAGTGCTTCCGTTTTCCTGTTTGTTTAATAGCAGGACAAACTTTTTTTTCTTTTTGGGCAATGACTCAATGACTGAATTAAAATAAATTTCACTATTGAGTTTGGAAGCGTAGTCCATAGACTTGTAACTTGCATGATTTCTTTGTGTTACCTATTTTCCTAATTAATATTATGTGACGCTCAAAATGTAGGACATTTATGATATTTTTCAAATTCCTCCTGGACGCCAGACATAAGGCTAAAGTGTAGGACATGTCCGGGAAAAACCGGACGTCTGGTAACCCTAGCCACAAAAAACTCGTGCATGTCTCATATAATAGTGGTTAAGGGTGTCGAATTGCACTAAAGGCCGCCGGATTCGATTCTGGCATAAACATATACATGGGATACCTATCATGAACTCATTAGACAAACATTTCATTTTCGCACCGTTGTCATATTTGTACGTACACCTGATACCAGCACCCTTTTATATCTAAACCCACGGAAGAGGGTCTCTACTTCTCAATTTTCTTCTAGCAAATTTACATCTCTAAGGAGTAAGGACTAATGACATTGTTCTTGATGTCTCAAAAATCTGACATAAGAGAAAATACATGGATTTTTAAAGACTGTCTAGATGCCATTAAGTTAATAAGTTCATTCTGCATTTAGATTCCAGAATAATGGCCGTGGATTTCGCGAGTGTATATCCGTAAATTTTTGGGGGCTACAGGAGAAAATAATGTTCTCTTCCAACAAGATTATATATATATATATATATATATATATATATATATATATATATATATATATATATATATATATACTGTACATATACTTATGTAGACCTATGTGGTATATTAATAGTTTGTTAGTTTTTAATGGTTTAATAGAAAAAAAATCTTAAGATTTGGGCCCCTCCGAACTGATCAACCTAGCTACGTCCCTGGCTTTTATTGTCATTTTTTCCTTTGCGCGAACTCAAAATGAAGCGTGTGATTTTTAAAATATTTTTTCTATTATCACGCATCAAAAATAATGTACTTAGACGCTATTAAAAGGCAAGAAACTTTACCTGTATATTTTTAGCGTATAGGTAAAATTTGGTGTTTTTTGTATTTTTTTCCAAACTTTAGGCCCTTTGCGCAAACTGAAGATCCAACGTATGATTTATTTCAATATTTTTCCGTGGATTGGCATGCAAATACGCAACTTTTGAGCCCTATTAGAATTCGATACTCGAAAAATCGATTTTTTTGACCCACCCTAATGGGGATTCTTCTATCCTCCAGTTAAGAATTTTTTTTTATAAAGTATCCCCCAGCTAGGATAATTTGCATACCGGTAAACATCGGCCCCACCTACTGCATTGTTTCCATCCATGTTGATCCTCCATATAAGCATCCTCTACACTTGACCAAGCATATTCCCAGCTAGGAATTTCCACTTCGAGCACTGTATATCAATAAAATTATAACACATTGGAAATGAAGAATTGGTTGGACAGAAATGTCCACAAAATTTTAATACGGGAAAAAAATAAATTTCGCAAATACTCCAAAATATATGCTGTGAGACAGAAGAGGGGATACTGGCCCTTAGAACAAGGGGACCCCTTTGAAGTGTTTAACAGTTAAAATAAAGATTGACTACCTATCACAGTATAGCTAAAAATCAAGAATAATGTGTAACACGTAAGAGGTATGGACAATGTGGGAGATTTATCTTAGTTTTTATTTGAATATGAATATGAAATGAACTGGGGCTCTCTTCAGTCCCGTACACAAGGGGGGGGGGGCATGCAGCCCCCTCGAGCTATGAAAAATTTAAATTTGAACGTATATATATATCTACAAAAAATACGTTGATGGTTTTCAAATTTTGCATGAATTTAGATTTTGTCCTTGCACAAATGAATAGGTTGTTTCTGGACAGAGGCAGGCTCTAGAAGTCCGCAGTCTGTAATATTGGGCTAGTTTAGTCAAAAACAGTTGTTTGACGACATTCGACAAATAGGAACCCCTTTATTGAATGGTTTCTTCTATTACAGTGTCACTAATGTTTCACATAATTAGAATAGAGAGGAATTTTCTATACTCTTTATATTATGGAAGAAAGGTTCCTCAATGACTGCAATACAAAACCAACCATATAAGGGGCATTTAGCTCTCCACCCGCACCTCAAGGTCTGTGATTCCTTTTCGCCACACTTTGTTTTCTTTCTCCAACATCATGGTTATTCTGCAACTGATGTCCATTCTGCCACTCAATGGCTTAGGGTTAATTAATACGAGGGCTACTGGAAAAGTTTCTGCAAACTACCACCAACAGTGGTGCTAGTGTTCCGCTATTATAAAAATCGGAAGAATATACCTTTTTATGTTTAAATTATCTTTGTTTGTTTGTTTAAGCCTATTCGTTTATTTTTCACAGCAGTTTGAAGTAGTAGTTTCGTGTGAGAAATAGAAATTTCTCGTGAACACTTTCGGGCAATGATTTTTTATGATTTCAAATGTAGTTTAACACCGAAACAATGCATCGAGCGACTTCATTTGGCTTTTGGGGATGAAGCACCATGCAATAGGACTGCGTACAATTGGTTTTCCGAATTCCACGGTGGTAGCACATTTCTCAGTGATGAATTTCGTGATGGTCGTCCATCCACGTCTGTTGTTGCCAGTAATGTTGATGCTGTGCGTGAAATGATTGAGAGAGATTGGCATGTGACATACCGTAAGTTCAGGCATCCTTGAACATCGACATGAAACAAATACATACGATATTGCATGGTCATCTGAACGTACGGACACTTTCAAGCCGTTGCATCTCGCACAACTTGACCGAAGTTCAAAAACAGGCTCGTGTAAATTGGTGTAAAGAAATGCTAAAAAAAAAATCAACTAAGGCAAGTGAAATTTGGTGTACTACATCGTTACAGGGAACGAAACTTGGATCTGTTCATACGAACCCGAAACTAAAGAGCAATCCACTGTTTGGGTGTTTCAAAGTGAGCCGAAACCAATAAAAGTTGTTCGTTCGAGGAGTGCTGCCAAGCAAATGATTGCTCGTTTCTTCTGTTATACCGGACATGTGACAACAATAGATTTAGAAGATCGAAGGACTGTAAATGCTGAGTAGTATACAACAATTTGTTTGCCAGAGGTCACCAATGACTTGCATAAAACAAACCCAAATCGTCGCATTATTATTCACCACGACAACACCAGTCCCCACTCAGCACACCATACTGTTGATTTTTTGTCCAGTAAAAAAGTCGAATTTATGACTTATTGTCCGTACTCGCCTCATTTATCACCTAATGATTTCTTTTTGTTCCCACACATGGAAAATAAGATGCGTGGTGAGCGATTTGTGTCGCCTGAAGCAGCTGTTTACGCATTCCGAACAGCGGTTCCTGAGGTATCAGCTTCAGAGTGGAAAAAATGCTTTCAAAATTAGTTTTAGCGTATCGATGTATCGATCTTAAGGGTGAATACTTTGAAAAACAAAGCCATTCCGAGAATTTCACGTCTTTTTTCATATTGACTGACGAAACTTTTCCAGCAGCTCTCGTATTATGTAAATAGGATTCCACTCCACAGCAGAATCGTTGCTAGATTTTTGGGGTAAAAAATAGCCTGAAGTACTTTTATCATATATTGTTATTTGTCTAAAACACTCAAGAAATTAAGTACATTATTATTTATGAAATTCTGTGAATCAGAATTTGTTTCACTGCAACTTTTCTTCTTTTCTACTTGTAATTGTCTTGAACATAAATACACAGTGGTGTGACCGTACAACAGACAACTTTCACAGTGTGCAGAGGACATCAAGGCCAAAAAATTCGATGCTACAAGCAGTTGAAAATGGCATTTTCTATATCACATGCATGCATCCTCATTAAATAGCTTCTTGGTTGCCACTGGCATTTATTTTTACTGTCGAATAAGATTCTAAAAGCGAAAACACGCCATGGAAACAATATTATGCCAGCAGACACACTGCCAGGGTGAAGTCAATTAGCCGTTCCCTTCAAATAATTTATTTACAGGGTTCGCACTGACTCCAAAGTTCTGGACATTTGGAGGGAGGAGTCAGGAAAACAACAGGATTTGTGTTGGGAAACCTGATGGTAAGAGACCTGTAGGAAGGCCAAGACGAAGATGAAAGGATAATGTTGAGATGGACCTAAAGGAAATCGGTAGGGATGGAAAAGAGTATATAGATCTTGCTCAGGATAGGGACAGATGGAAGGCCTTTGTTGCTGTTGCCATGAACCTTCGAGTTTAAGAAGGCTAGAGAGTTAATTAGTTTAGTTAGATTATCACTGTGGTTTCCAAGAAGGGAAATCCATTTCTGATCACATATACATACAATGAGACAAATTTGTGCAAAAACTAAAGAATTTGGAATATACACTATGTGATCAAAAGTATCTGAACATCCTGTTGCAATAGCGAACTGAAGCCTTGTCACAGTGACATCACAGTCTTGTGGTATTTCTATATACAAATTACCAGCAGAATGGGGCAGTCAGAAGAACTCTGTGACTTTGGAATTGTCATTGGTTGCCACCTGTGCAATAAGTCTGTCAGGGACATTTCAACCCTTCTGTAGTTTCCAAAATCAACTGTTAGTGATATGGTTGTGAAGTGGAAACATGAAGGAGCAGGCACAACAAAATCACGACCAGATAGACAAGGACCATCCAGTGTTAAAGATAGAAAGGGTTCCACACTGCTACTAATAGTACAGCCAATTCTGTGTGCCTTGGGAGCTGAGAGGAATCAGCTGAAGTAGACAAACTTGATAAGCCATATTTTGACATACTTTACCAATCTTGCATTTTTACAACATATTTCTTCACGTATCTCGTAATAAGACATGTTTCTGTATAATTTCATAATTGTCTTGCATATAATTGGTTATTTTATAATTTATTCTTCATACCTTCAGTGCAACAGATAGTTTATATTATCGATGGCAAGATAAGGAAATTATGGATTAAGAAATTAAAAGCAGATGCCACAACAATAAGTCAAAAGGAAAAATAAAATTTGGTACATTACAGACCCTACATTATTGGCAATCGAGTACAGGAGTTTCAAGATTATTTGTCATTTGAGCCAGGCACATATCAGTGTGAAACAGTGTGATTGAATAGAATGCACGAACAGGAACTTCTGCGAAAAGATTATAAGTGCATTGTGGAATGGAAACATATTTTGTGTAACTTATGACAAAAAGAAAAAAATGTAGGCTGTTTTTCAAATTATATACATTTAAAATTCCCCTAAAATATTGTGTATTGATTGCTGCCAAAAGATGATATGTGCATTGTGGAACGGAAATAATATCGAGTGTAGCATATTCTGACAAAAAATTTGTAGGGTGTTTCTCAGATTCTATGTAGTTAAAATATGCCTTAAAAAAGTTGTGTTTGTGTAATGATTGCATAGATTTACCAGAGCTGTAGCGAGCTGTCAATTATGCTCTAGTTTCCACGAAGATGTAAATCTGACACAATAGCAAATGAAGTAAAATAATTGCAGTGAACCTCACGATATTTTCAGCATTTTCCCACTACATTCTTTGGTTAATGGAATTCTGACTTCATTTAATACCACTCTCCCACCTAGTCGATCTTCCCTGGAAGATAGTGACTTCTTGTATAATGAGAAATTCGAAAGTACTGTTGTGCATATTTTTGGCTTTACTGGGAATATTTCTGCATTCTTCTGACATATTTTTAATACTTTATGGCATTTTTCAATTTTTATGACATAATTACATACATATTTTACAGTTTTAAAGGACAAAGTCTGGGGCAGGGTCCTGATAATAATAAGTGTATAGTTTCACTTTAATCATGAACTGATCAAAAAAATGCTCCTCGATTTTTCCTGTTTGATGTTACGTTCCTCTGTAGGCTTAGACTTTTTATTCCCTTGAAATTGATGCACCCTTTGGTTATGAATAAACCATCTAAACCAGGGATAAATATTGTAGTTCAGTTTAGTGCCCCATAGCGCTATATAAAAAACACAATATTAAGCAATGAATGGTAGATGTGCACCATATCCAGTATCTTTAAGATGGCGTGCATTCGGTGTTTTCTCAATAGTCGATATAGCGGCGAGTGCAGGCCATGCGAAATTTGTAGCTCCGCTCTTTTATCTGTTTTGCGCTTGTGCTAGTACGAATCTGCATAGTGAAAAAGTGTTTTCCGCCTTGTGAAATTGCAGTTAACGATGAGAACATATGTGCAGATCAGTTCTATGACAGTTATTTCAAAACTCTGAGTGCTTTCCCAACGCTTTGTGCTGTTCGAGGGACGACCGTGTGCAAGGGCGCTTCGAGGAAAGCCTCGCCTGGGACTTCTGCCCGGAAGTGCATGCTCCAGCACCTCTTACTCCTGCTATTGCTCCATGGAGATGTCGAACTTCAACCTGGACCAGGGACGTCTACAGGGATAACAACATCAAGTGATAGTGCATTTCATCTTTACTATCCCAAGTGATAGTGCATTTCATCTTTACTATCAAAACGTGCAGTGCCTAAAAAATAAGTTTTTGGACTGTGAACTAATGACGGCAGAGTTCTCCGAATACGACTGTGTGTGCTTTAGTGAGTCATGGCTCAATTCTGATATCTCGTGTGCTGAAATTCCGCTATATATGAGCAGTTCAATGTTTATCGCAAAGATCGTGAAATGCGTGGGGGTGGTGGTGTTATGGTGTGTGTGAACAAGAAGTAGCCCAGCAAGATATGACTGGATTTACAACAAGACTGCGAATTACTCTGGGTAGAAGTAAGTACAAACCACCATAGAAAAATGCTTGTAGGTTGTTTCTATCGGCCTTATAGACGGAGTCCCAAAGAACTCTCAGTGTTTTGCTATGAATCTACTCTGGCAGCTCTATCCAGCCACGAAGTTATTTTGTGTGGGGATTTTAATATGCATATAAAGTGGAATAATCCTGTAAATGGCATACCAACCACTGGAGACAAAGACTGGTTCATAGACAATTTTATTCATGAACTAGGTCTTCTTCAGCACAATATGCACAACACCAGGAAGGACAAAAACCTTAATTACATTCTCTCCTCCTTTCAAAACTGTGAGGTCACACCCTCGTTGAATCTCCTTCGACCACAAGTCGCTTTGTGCTATTTTCGAAATTTCAGTGAAAGCGCGAAGCTCCCCTTCTGCACCCCCCCAAGGCATAAGACTCCGTTTTGGAAGAAAACGCCATGGGACGCTGTCCGTCGAGCCATTGACGTTTTCAATTGGAACCTGCTTTCCGAAGGAACCGTGACCGAGGCTGTTGAACTGTTTACGGACGTGATTCATGCCCTAATTCAGGACTGTGTGCCACATAAAACAATGAAAAGTAAAAAGTTCCCCTTGCTTTGATAAAGAGTTGCAGCATCTGTTACATAACAAAAAGAGAGCATGGCAACTGTGGAAACGTTTCCCCAATTCCCACACACACAACACTTTCAAAGCACTTCGAAAGCATAGTAAAGACCTTATGAAACACAAATACACCGGAATATGTCAACACAGTCACAAATGAACTCCATACTAATTCAAAGAGATTCTGGACATTAATAAATTCACGGAGACAAGCCAAGCGCTTCCCTTTAGAAGTAACACACAATGAAATTTCAGCTGTTGGTAATGATAGAGCTGAACTATTCAATCTAACATTTCAAAATAATTTTGTTTCAAATGATGTTTTAGATCATCCGCTTATCAAATCTATCTGCTCTCACTCTCTTTCTACCGTCTTTACAGAACCAGGTGAAGTCTTGCACTTCCTTTTCTTCTCACCGAGCATCTGGACCAGACAATATTCCTACTATTTTCCTTAAAAAAACAGCTCACTCACTAGTTACTCCTCTTGCAATGTTATACAATAGGTGCTTCTCTGAAGGCTGCTTTCCCACTCAACGGAAGAAAGCAAATATCATTCCTATTTTTAAATCTGGAAATGCTAACGATACTACATGTTATAGGCCCATTTCTCTCCTTTCCACAATTGCTATTGTCTGTGAAAAAATTCTGAAAAAAATACTTCTGAAATTCACATCCCCTTACATTAACCCAGAACAACACGGTTTTCTTCCAAATTCTTCATGCCTTACCAATCTGTCTTCTATGCAATCCTGTGCCATAAACGCAATTACTAATCGTAATCAGTTATATGTTGTTTACTTTGATCTGTCCAAAGCTTTTGATTCAGTGAATCACCATTATTTACTGCATAAATTATCTAACAGATTTAACATCACTGGAAACACGTTAAAATTAGTGAAAGACTATCTAAGAAATAGACAACAACGCGTTATACTTTCTGGAACTAATTGTAACTGGCTTCCTGTTATATCTGGTGTGCCGCAAGGAAGCGTTCTTGGTCCTCTGTTATTTATTATATCTGGATGATCTCACAGACCTCTTTAATTGTCTCAAGCACAATTCTAATGTTCGCTGATGATTGCAAGATTATGAGAGAAATAAAACAGCCATCAGACATGCAAATTCTCCAAAATGACATTAACAGATTCTCTGAATGGTGTAAGCGATGGAAACTGTCCACAAATCCTTCTAAATGCTCTTACATGACAATTTCATTGAAACAAAACATTCTTGAAGGTAATTATACACTCACCGACCTCCCTCTAGCAAAAGAAGCACAACACCGAGATCTAGGTATTCTCATAGATTCAAAACTAAATTTCGATAATCACATACCAACCATCACAAAAAAGGCAATGCGTATGCTAGGCCTACTTTATAGATTCACCGAAATCAATAACCCGAAAGCACTTTCCATTTACTTCAAGACATTTGTGTCCCCCATTCTAGAATATTGTTCACCAATCTGGAACATGGCTGCCCATTCTCATACCTCCAAGATCGACAGTGTTCTCAGCTTTTTCCTCTCCATCATTTGATATAGAGTGCCTGCCCTGAGACACCTGCCTAGGAGAGATCTGCTTGTAAATCTGCATATTAATACTCCAGAAACTTGTAGATACATTGCAGATGAAATTGCTATATAAGATCATAAATGGAAACTTAAGATGCAGCTTCCCACTCCACAAATTCTCTCTCAGAGTGCCTAGACATAAAACACGGAGCAAGGAAACTTCCCACACTACAACTCCCAGGCTCTCCCTCATACAACGTTCACTATTCCATAGGCTACCGAATCAGTTCAATATAATCTCAAATAGATATATTCGCTTCATATCCATTTTTTATTAGCAACATAGAAAAAATTGTACATAAGTAGTGCTTTTGTGAAACTGATCTATATACCTTGGTAATTTTGGGCTTGTTTTATTTTTGTTTATTTTATGTTATACTTTCTTTTGTGTTTTTTATCTTAGTCTATTGTTTTACTGTTGTTTCTTTCTGGTTTAAAATGGCTTCTGCTGTACTGGAAAATTTCAATAAATAAAGCTCACAAAATCACACTCCTAGAGTAAATACTTAAGGCAGAATCTAATTTTTTTACTAAATTATTGCAACTGTCCTGCTCTGAAATGGAAATGACATTTGTATTCATTAATTTTAAGCAATACTGTGACTGGAAGAATTGATATCAAATGCAGAGAAGCCATGATGTTTGGAAAGGAAAAGACGACCAGGTTTTGTAGGCTTCTGCTCACTGGCAGTCATAAGGGGCCCACAGATTCATAGAACAAGTCATTGAAGAAATCGTTTACTATCCAAGGTGTTCCTATTTGTTTGTAGAATGTCGAACAAATATTTTTGACGAATAAAGTAATAATATAAAATGCTAACAATGCACACACTATTTAGCAAAATGGTGTACATGGAGCAATAGTCTCCAATTATAGAAACTAGGATCCTAGGTAGTCTGAGACCCCATGTTTTAGTGAAATGTAAAAAATTTCTACCAAATCCTTTATTGTCAAATACTTATTTGCACATGTCACCCTTCAAAGTACCCCTTTTCATAGAAGTTTTTTTTTTTTTTTTTTTTTTTTCGGTTGGCTGCGTATCCACTCTCGAACACTGCCGATAATGGCATCGTTATCCGCAAACCACATGGCTTCCAAACAAGTAGAAATCACTTGGGCCCAAATCATTTTCAGCCATAGTTTTAACCATCCAGGCGAAATTGGCAAAATATAGAATAATAACCTTACAGTATACCTTTTACTATAAAACTCAGATAGTTTAAAAAAGAAAATGAAATAACTACACATCCATTTACACTTAATATTTATTCATTGTAATATATATATATATATATATATATATATATATATATACTGTTCACAGTGATTGAACATATGGCATGAACATTTTACAGCTTACCTACCTTTTACATCAATCAACATTTCATTACATTACATACAGCAAGCATTATACCTTTGCTAAATGTAGTGGAGGTTAGTCACATATTACATACTGGTTTCATAATTGGCTCGATACCATTCAAGTTTCCAATTCATTATGAGGAATGACATAATTTTAACAACATTCATTTGCAACAAATATGGTGAACTTTATTTACAGTTCTCTGTCACTCAACTAACAGCGAGTTTCATACAGGCCACTTCTTCCAATGTACCTCACCCATTTTATTACATCATGATCTGAGTAGTTCAGCTTCGGTTCAAAGACTTTCAAGTACCTTACTTTGAAACCAGACGGTGCAAATGGAACCTGGAAATTAATAAATAAACAACATAAAAACAAGTAAACGGAGACACACAGTATAACATAAAAATGTTAACTAATGATGTCAAATTCGATGCTGAAAACACAACCATTAAGGTTTAACATATTCAAAATTCTGTGAAATAAAAATGCACACACACATCCAAATGACAAAACATTATCATACTGTCGGTGATTCAATCAATCTTATTCACTGTACCTGAGTCTCATGTATGTCAGCTTTAAGAAGCAAAGTACAGGGTGTGTATGATGAACCTACAGGGTTTTGACGCAATATTAAAAATCAGGAAATAAAGTTAAGACAATCCAGTCTTTTCTGTTTGGTGCCATATATGCTAGTTTTTTTTTTTTTTTGAGTTTGCGTGCATCATGCTTGGCAGCGCTGTCGTTGCTTTTGAGAAAATGGAGTCTTCTCAAGAGAAAGCACAAATCAACTGTTAAGGTGTAGCGTTTCAGCATGTTTATAACAAAACGCCGCCAACGGAAAAGAGCATCAGGGCATGGTACAGAAGTTCTCTGGAAACGGGGAGTGTTTTGAAGAAGCCAGGGGGAGGAACACCACTTTTCCAGATCATTGGATAGGGCGAGGGGCTCTATCCCCTGGCCACCCCATAGCCCAGATATCACTCCTCGGGGGGTATGATAAGGATGCAGTTTACTCAACAAAGGTGACAAATGTGAATGCTTTGCGTGACCAAATTGTTACTGCTATTGATAAGATCCCTGAAGACGTGCTGCTGCGTGAAGTGGAATACCGGCTGGGCATCCTTCGTGTCACTAAAGGTGCTTACATATAAAAATTGTAAGAAGTAATGGTATTAAACCAAACATGGAAATCTTGGAACATTTTTTGTAAGAAACTTTTTGAGTTGCTCTTTGCAATAAAATTACCAAAAAATGTGCAGGTGTGTTCGTTTTAATTCCCATCACTTCAAAATCCCGGAGGTTTATCATGTTAAAAACCTGTATCACACTTGAGCTATAGGACTTCAACTTTAGATTAATTTGCTTTATTTAACTTAGCTTTTTGTGCCACTTATGGCTAATTTGCGAAGATGGGGATGAGTGATGACATGGTGAACGGACATGCACAAACATCCATGCCCAGGCCAGGATTCAAACCCAGGACCCCTAGCATTATAGCATGATGTGTTACTGCCACGGGGGACGGATAGACTTCAAATCCATGAAACAAGTGTAAGATCAAGGAGGAAATCAAAACAGTTTCTTGGATGTATGATCTGTTCCATTGTAGTCCACTAGGCCACATTAGTGTACTTGTGAGAATGGCTGCTACAAGTGTGAAGAAGTCATTCCATGTGTTGGAATTTTACCCGACTACATTAGCAAGCAGTGCGTTTTGTGCAAAGTTCAAGAAGCACTCATCTAGTGACAATTCCATTCGCGTATGGTACCAAAAAACTCAACCGGTTGCCCATCATCAAAGAAAGACATGTGTTATTTGCAGGCATGCTCCAACACAGACAGAGAAATCAACAGAATCACCAGACATCACATCATGTAACTTTCATTGTTGTGGGATTAATTAAAAGACTGGCATTCATCCCACTGACGCCATAAACATAGAGGAGCTTATCATAGCAACAGTGAATACTATTGCGAGACCCATGTTGATACAGGTACAAAGTAGAGTCCACATTCAGAGTACTGCAAAGTCTAGCTTTTACCTACCCGTGATTCTTGCTCCGCGAGAACAGGTTTACCTGCTCGCCTGCCCATGGCAACGAGTCAACTTGCATCTTTACCCAGGATCCTCGTTTTCAAGGTGCTCTTTGCTTACAAGGTACCTGGGCATTCAACAAGACCCGGGCACCTGCAAAACCTGCTGGAAGGAAACAGCCCTCTTGCAGAGTGTTGCTCCAGGCGTTTCTTCACCACGTGGACAGCTACAGCCAGTGTTGACTACTTACGTAGCTCCTATATCCTACGAAGTCCTAGGAGGAGCTCTCTGCTCCAAGGAGAATATATATACTTAGCGATTTCAGTTCATTGTAAGCAGTTTTTATCTTATTGCCAGGAAATGCACGCAATATTACAGCTTCATTTATTTAAATGAATGATCGGGCAAACAAAAAACTCCTCATCGAAAACTAATTGTTTTTCATTACATGGTGTCTTAACCAGGCACGCAGTGGCGCAACCACAGGGGGCAGGGGGCATTGCTCATTAACTTTCGACGAAAATTAAGTCTAGCAGGGTTGGGCAAGGGGGGTAATCATTAAAGTACAAGAAAAACTAGGCTAAAGGATACTCAAGATGGAATTAGTTTTCATATTTTTCTTGTATTATTCCTTCCAGACGGCAAAGAGCACCTGCAGAGGAGAACGGAGGGGCAACTGCAACCCCTTGATTTCAAATTTTATGAAAGTAGAAATATATTATAATATATTATACAGTCTCATCAAGTTCAATGCCGTAGCTAGGGGGTAGCTGAGGTCGGCCCTGGGAGCCGAACGATCTAAATGAAAAACGTTTTAAAACAGAGAATGCCTTGGCGACCCAATGCCAACATTGCTATCAATGTTGATTTGTTATTGATTAATTGATTATGTAATGTATTTAAATATGCATTAAAGCAACTTTGAATACGTACACAATTTAGTGTTAACATGTTGCATATGTATTTTCTTATTTTATGTCGCTCCATGTTGCATATGTGAAAAGAAAATATTGTACATGAAACCTTTACATGCCATATGAACATTCAGAATGTATTTATCATGCACTTTCTTCCTTTCAAAAACAGTTTGAGTGCTTTTTTTCCATTATTAGCTAATGTGAAATTAAGGTGTTGAAAAAAATATTTCAAATCCTTTGTTTCAACACAAATGTGTTAGAACCGACTTCTACCCACCCCCTTTTTGCATCATTTATGAGAATAATAATGCCATTGATGTTACTTTATTACTATTATTGTTATTGTTGCTGGCATGTTTATCCAGGTACTTGCCCCTCCAAAAGAAAATTCGTGGTTGCGGCTCTGCAGGTCCGTAGCCAGAATTGATTGGCGGGGGGGGGGGGGGGGGGGGGCTCATGGGTTATCAGGGAGGGCTTCATAAACCAAGTCCATTTTCAAAGGTGTAATAGTATTATATGAAAGTAAATTGTATGTGTGTGTTGTGTGTGTAGCCTAATCATTAAGTTAATATACGACACAGAAAATCTAGAAATATTGTTCAAATACTTACAATATATTTTCAATATCTTCCCATTCATAGCTGAAGCCGAGAGAAAATATTCTAATTACTACCTGCTACTTTGACTTCGGCTCGTAAATCAAATTAAATCATTTTACGCCTATCTGTTCTTTGTATTCTGTGAATTTAACCTTTATTAAGTTTTGAGTAAAATTATATCTGCAGTCTACATTTTCACTCGTCACTGCAAACAAATTTTACAAAGTAGTTTACCAAACTTCAGAATGGGGGGAGGGGGGGATAAGGCAATGCCCCTGGACCCTGCCTGGCTACGGCTCTGGTGTTCGCAGTAGAACAGTGTGTTGCTCTACTCGCGACCTCGGCGTCGAACGTGGCATGTTCCAGTAGTGGCCTGGATTATTGGTTGTTTACGACATATTCTTATGGAGCTTTTACCACGGAAAACCTATTATTGTTAACATATAAACACTCTTAAATTGGCCATTGTTAACTTTCTGTATGCAAAATTGTAATCAGAGCAAAGTTTTTTTTCTTTTCTTTAAGAGTGTGTAGAGAATTTCAAAGATAACTAAAGAATATTTACTGCCATATATTTCAAATATTTCTATGACACCTCTCAAACATGATATTTTACATAACAGGACTAGATATTTTTCATTCTTGCAGGTGTGTTGTCTGCATGTGGTGTTCTTGTGTGTTCAGGTACCCAAGTAGCCTATGTGTATAAGTGGACATAAATATTATTTAAAAAATTGCAACATTGTCATGTCATGTCAAAGTCAATTCTTCTGAAGTTTGGAGGGTTTTTTCTTCTTTTTGAAAAAAGGAACAAAACATTTCATAACTTGGTATACAAAAGGTAAAAAGGTAAAGTGTTCCCCTGTGCAAAGCACCACGCCATGAAGGCGTATAGGGGGTGTGGGGGTAACGCCCCACACTTTCTTGATCCGGTCGTGAGTGGGGGTGATGTGATCAGCATCACGCCCCTGACCGCCTTTACCCCCCAGGGTTTCCCCCAGGTACCCATGTTATTCGACGCTGGGTGGGCGCCGGGGCCGCTTCCACCGTTAGAAAAGTTCCCGGATTTGAACCGGCCGGGGATCGAACCCGGGACCTTGAGCATGGTAGTCAGACGCGTTACCGACTGAGCCACCGCGGCCACAACTTGGTATACAACCCTTCTGATATTATTTGAGAAGATTGCGACAAGGATTTTTTAAAAACTGTTTGTTTTAAAAATCAATAATGTATAAATTTAAATACTGTTTCTGTCTACACACACACATATTTTAGTAGCATTATGAAATGACAGCCAACCAATGTCATGGAAATATTAAATTATGGATGGGAGATTCTGAATGCGAGATTCTAATATCATAGATACCAATTATAATCAGGGTTGGCCCAGGTGGGCCCAGCCGAGTTTTCCCCATGTGTTTTTTTTTTTCAGAAAATGTTGTAAATTATTGCTTTAAATAATTGTGAGGGTCTAGAATTGTCAACAGTTTGAGAAAACTTGTAAAATAAAGACTTAGCCAAGTTTATAATACTCAACATAATTAATGTGGTACAAGTCACAGTGGGTTTTTCAGGATATTTTTCTCAAATCATGCTAGAAATCGACTTTTAACAGAAATAATACGAACATAGAACATATATCCAAGAAACAAAAATCAAGAGGGTCTGAAATATTTAGATAAATCATTGAACGAACAAAGCTTATAATTTTGAAATGTGGTAGCACTTTAGATATAAGTCACTTCCGTATGTGAGCAAGCCACATAGTTTCACCTGTGATGATCAACTATTACAATAAATTTTCCAATGTATAAAACATTGCAAAGGAGAATTGAGCATATTTTATTCAGGGTGGCTACAAACAAGCAGAAATGAAATTCCCTGACTTTTCCAGGTTTTCCAGGACAAAAGTTTCATTTTTCCCTGACAATTACAAACTAAACTAAATCAATGTTTTTTGCAAATGGAAATAATAAACTCATACAGATCCACGTTATGGTTTTGTTAAGTACCAATATTATCTTCTATGAAATTGACTTAATTTCTCTATTCTCAATGATTTGAATTCAAACTGCAAAATAGTGAATTTGGAAAATTATAACAATTCACAAGCTAGGGAAGGATTACGGAATGTTGTCATACGCAGTAAGTTTAAAATAAAATACTTGATTATTTTTAAAGTTACGACTAAATGAGGTAAGAGTGATTGATTAAGAAATACAATTTGTAATTTATCAGTCTCCTTATACATTCTCGGTATTATATGTTGATATTTCCACTGAGGTTTGGAACCCTCTGCTTGCAAAAACCATGAGTGCAGACTCATTTTTCAACGCATAAAGCTACTTCTCTCTTCTCTGTAAAGCAAACAACTTAACTCTTGCATATAAGTGAAACAATTGAATCGAACAAAATAACGTGTCATATTTCCTTACATTATCAATGGGATTTCTGCTTCAGTACAGTATATCCAAGTGAAGTACTGTGAAACAAACAACATGCAGTTATACCATTAATGCTGACGAAAAGGGTATGTAGGTATTAGAAATTTAACGCAAGCAATTTATAGAATTTCATTGTATAGGAACCTGACTTAGCTAACCACACATTAAAACAGAAACACTCTAATAATAAAAGCTTCTGAAAGTTCATATACGAGGGGCATCCTGAAAAAAGCTCCAATGGTCCCTATACGCAGCACTAGTGGTCGGATAGCGACACACACACATGCAGGCAGGAAGAAGTGGCATGTAGCTGTAATCTGGTACAGTTGCAATGCAGCCGTTTTAGGAAAGTTCTAGGTTAAATATTACAGCTCTCATACAGTCTCCCACCGACTGCGATGTAGCCTACATGTAGTAATCACATTTTTGAACGCTCAGAATTTGGCACAGAGCTAACAGCATCGTATGATGTGTGCAGGCCAGATGTTGTGAATCATAGTATGGTCAGACGATGGTGCAGACAATTCACGAAGGCCAATCGAATGTGCACAACCCCATACAGCTGAGTACACGCGGGTGTTCCATCACTTCAGGTGAGAGATTTTGGACCACTTCCTGTACAGCCCTGGCCTTGAATGTACCGACTTTCATCTCTTTGTTTAACTGAAGAGGTCTCTGGCAGGGCAAGGATTTCACAGCTACACTGCGGTAGAGATAGTTCCAGTCTTTGCTGTCAGACACATATACCATGGGCATACATAATTTAGTGGCATGCTACGACACATGCCAGAACAACGGTGGTGATTATGCCGAAAATTAGGTTAGGAATCACTGTTACTAATGCAATAAATTACAACTGATATTCTTGTTTTATTTATACCTAATCGGTAGGGACCTTGATATTTTGTTACTTTTTTCAAATTGATGTATTTTCTTTTTCTTTTCTTTTTTTTTTTTTTTTTTTTTTACTATAACGTGTTATTTTTCCCAAAATTCACATTTTCATTTTAGCGCATTTTCTGGCAAATATCTCAAATTATACCTTCATGGTGTTTTAAAACTACTGTTTCAAATTGTAAGTCACATGGCTTATGCCTCTTCGTGAGAGTTTGATATCTTGAAACTTATTTTCCATACCCCTTTTTTAATTTTAAGGTATGGATTTTAGATAATGGAAATTTCCCCATATATACTGAAGGGTGCATAATGACCATAAGTGGCGACGCACCCAAAAAATTAAAATCAATCAATCTCATGTGACCAATACTGATATATTATGGCACCAAAAATTGGCATTGTATTTTTTTGACTTGTTAGTGTTACGTTTCCCAAAATTCGCGTTTTTGTTTTAGAACATTTATCTGCCAAATATACTGAAACTTAATACTCCATTGTGCTTTTAAACTATTATTTTAAATTGTAGGTCACATGGTCTACGTATTTTCGAGACAGTTTGATATGTTGGAACAGATTTTTGAGGAAGTAAAAGTAAATAGCTCCCCTGCACTTTTCGATGAAGGTGTATAGGGGTTTGAAGTTAGCACCCCACACTTTCTTGATTACGGCTGAAGGTGGGGGTGATGTGATCAGCACCACGTTCCTGGCTACCTTTATCCCTCGAAGTTTCCTCAAGGTACCAGCTTCATATGATGCTGGGTGGTGCCGGAGCAGTTTGAATAGGTTGAAAACATCCCCGTTCTCCCCCGCAGGGGATCGACCCCGGGTCTCTCGCATAGTAGTCAGATGCCCTAATGACTGAGCTCCATTATTACTCGCTCGACAAATGCCGATGGTGCACACTTAGCTTGGTAATTCAAAACATATCTCGTGCGACAAATACTGAAGATGCTGCTCCCGTGTGACGGTAGATACACACTCGATCTCCTGTTCGAACCCTGCCACTTTTACATGATTTAATGTGGCTGTCGGAATTATTCCATGTATGTGTAACTCTATAGTTTACTCTTGAATAAAATGTCGGAAAAATTGCATGTTCTATGTACACAAACATGGCCTAGAAAATACAAGAATGTTGGATTTCATGGAATTTTTTGTTGTTTTAGGACATTTCTTTAAAAAAAATCGCTAAAAACGCCAACAATTCGCATTTTATGCCAAATACGCATTATTTCGACATTTCTAACGGGCGAAAAATGTGTCCAGACATCACTGCACATTCCTAAACATAACTTCACAGCAATTACCATTTTTCACGGTTTTGGCGTTTGCAAAAAATCAATGTCCCTACTAACAGACAGGACAGAGAGTGGCGTTAATTTCATTGCAATACTAGTGTTGCAGTAAATTTGAGGTTGGGAGCATGCACTTGCCAATTTTTATAATGTTCACTAATGCAGATTTATGTTTCACTTTTTCGTGATAGTATTCAATATATATCACGTTTGGTTGGATTCTTCTTGATACCTAAGAATAATGCAATGTCATTGTAAACATATGTTAACTTGTGCGAAACCAGTAATACGTCAGGATGATGAAAGAAGACCTTCGTAAGCACTGCTACATTAAAGAAGGTGAAGTGAGCCGGAAGAGTAATAAATTCCAGCAGCATTAATGCAGTTTAAAGCTCTTCTTGTTTATGCATGAAATTTTTGTTGGGTGATGCAGTCAACGCAATTTCTGTCACATGTTGTAGTGAGATACTCTGTCGGGTGGCGATATTCGACAAAAATCGTATGCATCAATGGAACCTATCTGTTTCAATGTTCCTTCAGTTTGCCCAAGAAAATGCCTTACTACGACGTCCGACAACTATCGGACGGCGCCACCGGCTCTTATCTCCTTCATCTGTTGACAAGTTCCCTTACTACTCCTATACGGACAAGAAAATGATAATTCAATGCATTTTCCATGTAATATTTAGAGGCTTAACCTTTACTCCATCGATGATACCATATGGTATCATCAGAGTAAGGTCGTACTGGCCCGATGATACCATGTGGTATCATGGTGCTGATTACGAAATGAATGTGCTTTTTGGACCTTCATACTCTTATGTTTGGGTGGAAACTCTGACACAGGTCTGGAGCAAGCCTGGGAAATTCATACTGATGACCAACCTCCCCCCTCTCCCCGCAACAAATCCATGCCACATTTCCGAACAGAGTTTTACATTTTGGCTCATTATTCAACTTTTATGGCACCCAGGAACATGAAATGTTTCAATCTTTTTGGAAACGTCCATTCTTTGAAGTGAATACTAAGGTTTGCACCTTCTCCCCACATAGCGGGAGAAGAAGGGGCAAACTCCAGATTTTTATAGTTTTTTCATTGAAATTCAGAGGTTGCGCCCCCAAACCCCCTTCCTCGGTTCGGCGTTCTGAATTGTACACTGTTGCATGCTCTGATGTTTTAGCTGCAAAACAAAACTTATCCGAAGTAGATTGCTCCCATAGTGACAGAGTTATAACAATTTTCTGAGTAATATGCAAATTACCTATTTTTTAGTAAAAAAGAGAGTACCACATTTTGGCTTATTATTCAACTTGTATCGCACCCAAGAACATGAAACATGTTTCATTCTCTCTGGAAACGTCCATTCTTTGAAGAGAATACTAAAGTTTGCGCCTTCTCTCAAAAATAGCAGGAGAAGAGGAGGCAAACTCCAGATGATTATGTTTTTTTTTCATTTAAATTGGAGGGTCGCGCCCAGCAAGCCCCCTTACTCGGTCCGGCGTTCTGAATTATACACGGTTGCATGCTCTGATGTTCTATCTGACAAACAATACTTATCCGAAGTAGATGGCTCCCATACAGCCCGATTTTTAACAATTTACCTCCAAAAATGCAAATTACCTATTTTTCGTAAAAAATAAATAAATCACATTTTGGCTTATTATTCAACTTGTATGGCACCCAAGAACATGAAACATATTACGTTCTCTTGAGAAATGTTCATTCTTTGAAAAGAATACTAAAGTTCGGGCCCTCTCCCCAAAATAATGGAGCAAGAAGGGGCAAACTCCAAAGTTTTATGTTTTATCCATTGAAATTCGGGGGTCATGCCCTTAAGCCGCTTCCTTGGTCCGGCATTCTGAATTGTACACTGTTGCATGCTCTGATGTTTTAGCTGCAAAACAAAACTTATCCGAAGTAGATTGCTCCCATAACAATTTTTCTCCAAAAATGCAAATTACCTATTTTTCGTAAAAAATAAATAAATCACATTTTGGCTTATTATTCAACTTGTATGGCACCCAAGAACATGAAACATGTTTCACTCTCTTGAGAAATTTTCATTCTTTGAAAAGAATACTAAAGTTCGCGCCTTCTCCCCAAAATAGTAGGAGAAGAGGGGGAAACTCCAGAGTTTTATGTTTTTTTCCATTGAAATTCGGGGGCCGCGCCCCCCAAACCCCCTTCCTCGGTTCGGTGTTCTGAATTGTACATGGTTGCATGCGCTGATGTTTTAGCTGCAAAACAAAAGTTATCCGAAGTAGATTGCTCCCATAGTTGTCGAGTTATAACAATTTTCCTTCAAAGAGTGTTCGAATTTAAATATCCGCCGAGAAGCCCGGGCGAGAGAAATATATATACACAGTAGAGCGTCGATTATCCGAAGTAATTGGGGGACATGGGTGTTCGGAAAACTGGTTTGTTCGGATAATCGAACTGTACATGTTTATTTGCCAAAAAGAAGTACTGTACAGTAAATTTATTCATAAAAACAGGCATCTCTTTAAGTATGTATTACAAAGTAACGTACAAAGGCAACTTTAGTAGGAATATATAGTATGTGGTACAGTTTATTAAACAAAAATATGTACATATTACATACGCATTTTGCATGAACAATACACACAGTACACAAAATTAACGTTTAAAAAATCCTTTATTTTGGTCTGTCTAAGCAAGCCTACACGCTTACGAGCAGCTAAGTCACGTACTTTTTTCATTACAGATATCTGAAAGTGAGCGAGTACACAGTTCGGTTAAGCGGTCGTTCGGTTGACCGACGTTCGGATAATCGACGCTCTACTGTGTGTGTGTGTGTGTGTGTATCTATATATATATATATATATATATATATATATATATATATATATATATATATCTCTCTCTCTCTCTCTCCTCCAATTCCCTGACTTTTCCCGGTTTTCCAGGTCTGTTGCCACCCTGTTTATTGAAATGTTGTGAAAGTAGAAAAAAAGAAGTTAACTGTGGTATATTTAAACCAAACACTTTTCAAATGATTTATTTCTCATAATTTAGTATGTGCGCAAATGTTCTGCTTTCTTTTCAATGCCTCCCTCCAGTTCAGTGCATTGATTGAACGTAATGCTTGCCCATGTAGAATAAATGTTATTTGTGGTTAGGAGCTCTATACCCAAGAAGTCGAGCACACTCATAATCTACCACAAAATATTACTTTCTTAAAAATAGGGGGTGTGGGGTACTCAAGTACATGCAATGCATACTTTCATATTTTGACAATTTTTGACATTTTCAAACCTTTTATAGACTACAATTTCGAGCTTTGTGCATAAAACTTTCAGGAGCATTCTAACATTACCTGCACTGTAAATTCACAATAAAATTATCTAAACACAATGAATGATTAGGAGGAGCATGGGTGGGGTGGATGGGCAAAGAAAGACAAGTCATCTATTTAGTGACCATGATAACATGTTTCTGCAGCTAGAAAACTTGACAGACTGCAATGGTATTACATGTGAGTCAAATTGAACAATGTGTTTCTAGATGGTGAATGAAAGCTGATTTTCCTCATGTTGCACGCACGCTCTATACCATTTTCCCCAAAACTGTTGGCAATGCATTTTTGAAATATAAGGAATTACATTTTCGAAATATAAGGACCTAAATTCAGTCATTGTAGATAATATATAGGTCCCCAATTTTGCAGTAAAATGTTTAAAATTATATTTCATAGTTAGGAGAGGAGTGGTGGTAAAATCGCAAACATACATTTTGCCATAATGTAAAGCTTTTGAGTTGCATTTTTTTAGAGTTACAAGATAACTTAAAGGATTGTTGTCACATTGTATTTGAGAAATATTTGTCACCATGTTTAAAAATGGTGGACGACAGACTGATTTAATATACCTTGCAAGAGCTTTCAGTTATGCAAATATTTGAGGTTAGATTTTCGTAGATTAAGAAAACCAAGTCTCAGCTACGTTAGGACAATTACTTGACCTTGAAGTTTTTAATAAAAAAAACTAATATAGAGTGTGGTTTAGGAAGGATGGGGGAAAGTCACTAATTTTGAGACCACGATATCTGTAGCAAATTTAGAGTTTTTAAGCTGAAATTTGTGTCTCAAATAGATACACCGAGGGAATGGTCTTATTTTGCATTTGGATTTGTTGAAAGCCTTAGTTATATTAAGTTAGCCTGATAGAAACGAGCCTGAACGTTCCACGCACATGAATATAGCACCCGAAAGAGAATCCAAAACACACCTGATGGGAATTTGCCTACCGTAACATTTTGCCTAACGTTCCTAAAGTTCGAGTCAATTTCCACTGTTTAGTACCAAGAGAGCAGGAGTGCAAAAGAGATGTACAGTACAGTGCTCCCGAAGTAGTTTTCCAATTGCACAATAGAGGGCATGTTCCCTCCGTTATACTAATGCCATCTTTTGGGTACGAAGACATTTCCACTGTTCTTATACCTATATAAAATTATTTTTAAAAAACAAAAAGAAATGTTTATTAAAATTTATCACCTTCCCCACCCCAAACTTATTTACAGACCAAGACAGAGTAGAAGAGAAATTTAAGACTGTTTTAAAATTATGGTTGATTGGTTTGCTTGATTTGATGTTTTAAGGCCACTTTATGCACAGTTAGGCTAATCGGAACTGGACCTGCAGCTCAAAGTGGGATCCGAAACACTATGTGCCTCCACCAGGTATCGAACCAGGACACCTTGATTACAAGGCAACGACGCAAGTTTTAAAAATTATGGAATCATAGTCAAACATCACGGAATAGATCTAAACTTGATAACAAACACATAGTAAGATCCATCTAATGATCCAAAAACAACATAGAATGCAACAAAATTAGTAGTTCTGTTCATGAAGTTAGCTTGACGTGCCAGCCTGATCCTTACCTGAAGGTAAAAATTGATTTTAAGTACCCACTTATTTCTAAACAAGGCCACCAAATTCAGTGAAATGTACTTAGGGTCAAAGTAATTATGTAGGACAACAAAGCCCTTGCTATGAAATTCTCTTTCACCTATCTATCCCCATACAGTAACGTCAAAAACCATCAGAGTGAGCATGTACTTGGACTGTACGCCAAACACAAGAAGCGCAATACCGATTTCAAGGCAAGCGTATCTCTTCATGCTGCAATCAAACTCCACTGTATTGACTTAAATTGACTCTAGACATGTTAGATTACAACGCCTTGCCATGAAATATTTCATATAATCTATGTGCCCCCTCCTCAGAGAGTGCCAAAATCCTAAGATACGTACCGAAAAGCCGAATTTAAGGCTAGCCTATTTTCAAATTACGAGATGCAATTTCCTAAAATGAACCTATCGTCAATGTACGTATGTTGCACAATAGGACAACCAGAGATAAAATTATATATTCACCTATTTAACCCTTCATATCGAGCTCCGAAGTTGTCACTTTGAACGTTGCATCAGTCCGAACGAGGAACACTTGAAGCGAAAACGGATTTAAAGGACCTGCCTATTTCTAAACGAGGCTATCAAATTTAGTAAAATGTACTTAGGGTCAAAGTACTTATGTAGGACAACAAAGCCCTTACAATGAAATTCTCGGTTTCACCTACCTACCGCCATACAGTAATGTCATAAACAGTTCTAATCACAAAGTGCCGTACTTTGCAAATCACTTTAAAGACATTAAACATAAATTAACCACAAACAACAATAATAATGACAACAACATGTAAAGGAACAACAAAATCACAACCTGTGCATTTATAGCTGGGCGGAGGTCAAGGGGAGGCAGTTGCCCTCCCTAATAGTTACTTACAAAATTTAGATAAATGTAGTGTAAATGTAGAGAAATCCTATCGCCGTTATTAAATAATGTTATACTCTTACAGAAAAATTAAATATCTTCCTTCCTGTTTCTTCTAAGAACTTGCTCAGTGTACGAAATCCATCACAAATGCTTTTATCTTTAATCTTTCTATTACAAAGCAGCAACTTCCTTTTGAAGGCTGACACCTTGCCTGACATTCTGTTTATGGAAATCATTAGAATGGTATGCCCATTTATGTACCAAGGCACTATCAATGAATTTTTCAGCATTTGATGGCTTTCTTCTACAAAGTGCGAGTGTAGTTCCTGTCTCCATTCAAAAACACAGGAGATGACTTTGCAGGGGACAACCAACGTGAGTTGCAAATACAGAAGACATTGATTTTTTTATTAACAAATTTTAAACTTTCAGAAAGAGAAAAGTTGTTTTCGGAAGTTCTCGTGCCTCCCCTGCAAAATTTTGGTGCTTCCCCAAGGAGGCACGCTGCACAGTGGAAAACAATGGAAAAGGGGAAGAGCGGAAATGTGCCACCAGTTACTGAAGAATGTACTGAACAATGAAACGCCCAAGGTAATAAAACTGCCCACAGAATGCTACGAACTGGTGATTTCGGTAATGAAGAAAGAGAGTGAGAAAGCCATCAATAAATCTCTCGCACAAGTGCAGGCCCGTAGTAAGGGGCTGGCTAGTAGGCTGAAGCCGAGGGTGCCATTAAAAAAGAAAAGCCAGAAAGAATATGTGATGGAGAAATTTTAATTTGGCAGAGTTGTATTCTGGTAACACGCTGCTTGAATTTTCTGTTTCCCAAAGCAGTAGTAATAGTATGTTCTTAAAGATTTTCTTCAAAGACATAACTGAAATATTCTTAAATATGCTAAACTGTTTTTTAAAAAAATCAGAAATACACACAACGAACTTTAAAATGTAATCTACATAAGTGCATAGTAATTTTTAAATAGTTCCTCTTTGTTTCCTCATTTCAAAATTTGTAGGGTATTAATATCACAAAGTATGGCACAAGAGGGAAATACGGAAGGAGGCTCATAAAATGTTAGTGGGCTCAGCCAGAAGGGGATGGGTGAGCACCAAACCACAATCCTGCTTAAGGTGCCAAAATTTCTAGCTACGGTACTGACTGAATAAAGTCAGCATATAGGTGGGTTTCATGTGACGTCAGATTCGCACCGCTGCTATGTTTGCGGAAAAGCTGTTTGTCTCTGCAAGAAAATACCCACCACACAGCATTTGTTACACTTGCACCAAGTGCACGTTTGTTGCTAGTACTGTGTAAAATGTTGGTAACATTGCATAAAAATGCGAACAAAAGGTCAACTCTAGTTCACCTGTACATGAACCAGGTACATGGAATTGGTTTGTTTTCGTATTTATTAGTGGTTCGGATTTTGCTTGAAATATTTACATCCAGTAAGTAACCTATGTTTTCGCTCGGGGCGGGATAAAGTGGTCATCGACAACCTTGAGTACAGATTAACTGAAAATTCCAAGACCCAACCATGATCTTCTATGTTTTCTTTTAATGTTTGTTCAAGCACAGTAATTTGAAATGTTGAGTTCTTCAAAACCTGTAATTTCACTCCTTGCTTTAACAATATGGGATATGCAGGCTTCAGTAACGGAGTGGTTAGCACAACTCACTACGATGCTAGGGTCCCGGATTCGAATCTCGGCCTTGGCCTGACTGATCTTAACGACTAGCCAAATATAGCAGATAAATGAAGTAAAATAAACCAAATAAATCAATCAATTTGAGATACTTTGATATCATTAACATGTTTTAACCAAGAAGTGCTTTTTTTTGACAGTACGCAAAACCTACTAACGGCACATTCTCTCATGAATAGGATAACAGTTAATAACAGTTTGTGTTAATGAATTAAATACAAATAATCAAGTACAAGCGTGCAATTATCAATATGAATTTAACTTTGAATGTTATCATTTTTATCATCAACACCTTTCTACCAAATAAAACAATAACAAGGAAACGCCACTTGCAAGTATGATAAAAAACACCAGTTCAATCCATTTGTACTAAAAGTCACAGAGAAATGCGATATATAAACATACCTGAAAAGAAGTGTTCACCCCACCGCTCTGTACTGTTTGTTTTGTTCATTAATGTTGGCACGATTTATTTTCGCCATGACGGCGCATTCTAATCAACAATCGAAAATGTTGTGCCGTGAATTACCCCTTCTGTTCTTTCTCGGAAAATTCAAGGATAAACGTGAGTTCCTGTTAGACCTAAACAACCTAATATTGCACAAAGTATAACATTGTAAACAAGGTTCAAATCTCCCGCCTGCCCGCTTGAATTCCGAATGTTTACAAGAACCCGCAACAATCATGGCTGCTCGATCAGCAACAGTTTGTGACGTAGGTGAAACACACCTATAATTGCTTTTTTTTTCGAAACTAGACTCTGTACCTGCTAGATAACCCAAAAGCTTTTCTAGGCACTGACACGAGGAAAGTTTTGATTTTGTTTTCTAATGCAAGAAACGAGATCCTTAGCCCGATAGACAAGTCTGTAAAATAACTCTCACAGAATCTCACCTCGTGGAAGCCCTCAGTAAGTACATCAAAATTTGACTCAAATGACTGAGTGACAAGTTTATGAAAGAGCTACTAGTATGTATTAGAGATAGTATTATTTATCCCGCCGCAGGATTCGAATTCTGGTTCCAATATCTGTATCCGAATTCCTACATTTTATAACAACTGTATTTAGAAACTGAATCTTACAAGCTTTGTTTTGCAGTTGGGAGCAATGCTTAGAGCTGCATTGGGGTAAACTATTATCAATGTTATTCTTCCAGTTATGTATCAGAGGGATTCATATAATCCGGATGTGGCTTCGAGAAACTGCTATCCTGCAATGTATACGTCGACAGCAGTAACAGGTGAAGTACGCGTTCCTCTTGACGCTTTCAAATCCACATTAAGGAGGGCAGATAAATAGAACTGCATATTTCCTAACAAATGGGTTGTTGTTCGCCAATGTAAGGACATTTCACGGAATTTAATTACCTAATTTAGAAAAAAGGCCAGGCCTTGAAAATTGTTCTCTTAAAGTGTTTCGGATTTGGGCTAACACAATGCTCAAACGAACATTTTCGGAATTCCCTGATGTGAGAGATGGGCCATAGTATAGGTTTCATATCAAGAGCGTTGTTATCCGACATGCGAAGGTCCAGTATAAGTACATTTTCCAAAACTTCATTCAAAATAGGCCGAGCCTTTAAAATGATTTTTCGCTTCAAGTGTTGCTCGTTCAGGCTGACGCAAAGTACAAATCGACAAATTCAGAGTTCGATTTGAGAGGGTAGATAGGTGATTTTATTGGTTTTTCTCTCGTAGTCTTGTTGTGCGACATATGTAGATTGAGTCCCGGTACATTTGAGGAATTATAATACCATAATATAAAAATATGCCGGCCTTGAAATCGGCTTTTCAATACATTTCTACACTTTTTGGATGCTCTTTGAGGGGGGGGCATATTGACTATATGAAATTTTTAATGTCTAGTCTAACATGTCTAGAATCAATTTAAGTCAATACAGTGGAGTTTCATTGCATCATGAAAAGATAGGCTACTTTTGAAATCTGTTCTGCGGTTCTAGTGTTGGGCGTACAATCTAAGTACTTGCTCAGCCTGATGGTTTTTGACGTTACTGTTGAAACGTTCTTTAGTCAAAAGAACATGATTTAACTAAAAGAACAAATAATAAGTTCACATGAAAGACTCGAAAGCATACATGTGATGCCTCTCAGGGTATGGGGTAATATCTCTCTTCGTTCGTTGGTCAAAACAAATCAAAGTCAAGTTTTCGCTAAGAGAAAAGAATTATATTTTACGTCTTAGCAAAATAAATACTTATGTGCATAAAATCCACTTCAGTCAAAGAAATAACAGCTTCTTACAATTCAACTTAACCACTCTTTAAAACTCGAAGCCCGAACTCCTAAGTCAAGACAAAAGACACTCGTAATTGCCATGGCAACAGCTCTTAACAAGATAATTATATACAGGTTAGTCACTATCCTGACATTATCAGTGATAGGTAAATTACAGTAATTGATATTACAAAAACAATAAACATTTGTACAAGAAAAGATAATTAATAACAATAGATATTAACAATAAATATTTGTGCAATGGGAAAGGACGTGTCAATTGCCCCCTCCAAAGAAAAATCAAAATCGACGACAAACTGGAAAACTTTCAACAGTCTAGGAGATTTTGGTTTCAATCTCTGGAAAACAGTTTACAATTCTTCATGTATTTAGTTCACAAGTTCTGACATAAAACTGGACGTTTGAAGAAAGATTCATTTTTTTTAGTACAGCATGGGACTTCTGATACATCATAAATAAACTATGACACTTCATACAACTAAGAAGACCAGATCAAATAAACATTCAGCAGCCTATTCAAATATGCTCTCGTTCTACATGTCGTAACCACAAACTCATAGAAAAACGTTTCCAGTGCCAGGCCTTTCCAAAGACACCTTTCTATTGATCGTGAAGATATCAACTTAAAGCGGTTCTTCGTTCCATTTTCAGTAATTTTACTGGAATCAATCTTCTTTTTCATATCTTCTGGTGAAGGAATCCATTTCTAATGGCTAGCTTTAAATTTCCGGACCCTTATTTACTTGTCTACGGAATTATTCTCTTCTGGCTCCTTTTAAATCGACACTCCGTCCACCATTAAATATAATATTCTATGTATAAGACTGATTTCAGTTTTATACTTTCGTAGAAACGATTAACCAACAGCAGATCTTATGGTAAATCTTTTATAATTAAGATTTCCATTAGAATGGTGCTTTCAGTAGTTTCGAACACTGAGTTACGCTTGCCTACAAATTCAAGTTCTGAATTCTAGTTCTAGCTCACTGAATTTTTATACTGACGATCTGCCTTAATGTACAAGTAAATTCTGACTTGTACGAACATCAGCATAATATCTTTGTCACCAGACTCTAAAATCTTTCTTCTTGCCACCAGTTCCCTCCGAGACAGCTTAACATAAAGAATAGTTCTATGCTAGGCGAGGGGTAAAATCCCGCACCTGGTCAAGATTAGATCCGGTATCCCAACAGAAGTTCCTCGTTACTGCCACACTACGCTGTTGCTCAGCACTGGGATATGGTTCCACAATGTCTGTCTTCACGCCACTGCTCGTCATTTGAGTCCCGGGAGCATTATTGCTATCTCTCGGTGGAGATAAACGTTGTTGACTTGGCGAAGAAAACCCGCTGTTAGGATACGGTCTATCGTAAGGATTACCTCTGGAAGCTGGATATTCTCGTCGTGATCTAAACTGACGCTGTTGACGGTAATTATTTCCATTTCTAGGGTATGGACTCTCAGCTGGGTTACTCCTATTTTGTTGCTGAACTAAGCGAATTCTAGACGTTCTTTGAACATCTCTGCTGTTTTGTTGAGAGCCAGTTTCTCGTCTCCATGTAGACCGCCAAGCATCTTGTTCCTCTGCTTGCTCATATCTCTTAACAAAATCCGATAAGAGATCCACGGTGTTCGGAGCATGAGCCAAGCACAATTGCTTTACTCTAAAAGGTAGCTGTCCGATGATTAGATTAACTACTTCCTGCTCGGTGTAATGATTACTCAGATTCCTATAGGCAGAGTACACAGACCAAACATATTCCTCCACATTGTTATCATTCTGCTTATTGTACCGCCTAGTCCTCACAGACGCCAATTCTCTCTCTTTCGCTTCTGTTGAAGCAAACCGCTTCTTGAATTCTCTGCAAAAATCAGAGTAAGTTGAAACGTTCTTTAGTCAAAAGAACATGATTTAACTAAAAGAACAAATAATAAGTTCACATGAAAGACTCGAAAGCATACACGTGATGCCTCTCAGGGTATGGGGTAATATCTCTCTTCGTTCGTTGGTCAAAACAAATCAAAGTCAAGTTTTCGCTAAGAGAAAAGAATTATATTTTACGTCTTAGCAAAATAAATACTTATGTGCATAAAATCCACTTCAGTCAAAGAAATAACAGCATCTGACAATTCAACTTAACCACTCCTTAAAACTCGAAGCCCGAACTCCTAAGTCAAGACAAAAGACACTCGTAATTCCCATGGCAACAGCTCTTAACAAGATAATTATATACAGGTTAGTCACTATCCTGACATTATCAGTGATAGGTAAATTACAGTAATTGATATTACAAAAACAATAAACATTTGTACAAGAAAAGATAATTAATAACAATAGATATTAACAATAAATATTTGTGCAATGGGAAAGGACGTGTCAATTGCCCCCTCCAAAGAAAAATCAAAATCGACGACAAACTGGAAAACTTTCAACAGTCTAGGAGATTTTGGTTTCAATCTCTGGAAAACAGTTTACAATTCTTCATGTATTTAGTTCACAAGTTCTGACATAAAACTGGACGTTTGAAGAAAGATTCATTTTTTTTAGTACAGCATGGGACTTCTGATACATCATAAATAAACTATGACACTTCATACAACTAAGAAGACCAGATCAAATAAACATTCAGCAGCCTATTCAAATATGCTCTCGTTCTACATGTCGTAACCACAAACTCATAGAAAACGTTTCCAGTGCCAGGCCTTTCCAAAGACACCTTTCTATTGATCGTGAAGATATCAACTTAAAGCGGTTCTTCGTTCCATTTTCAGTAATTTTACTGGAATCAATCTTCTTTTTCATATCTTCTGGTGAAGGAATCCATTTCTAATGGCTAGCTTTAAATTTCCGGACCCTTATTTACTTGTCTACGGAATTATTCTCTTCTGGCTCCTTTTAAATCGACACTCCGTCCACCATTAAATATAATATTCTATGTATAAGACTGATTTCAGTTTTATACTTTCGTAGAAACGATTAACCAACAGCAGATCTTATGGTAAATCTTTTATAATTAAGATTTCCATTAGAATGGTGCTTTCAGTAGTTTCGAACACTGAGTTACGCTTGCCTACAAATTCAAGTTCTGAATTCTAGTTCTAGCTCACTGAATTTTTATACTGACGATCTGCCTTAATGTACAAGTAAATTCTGACTTGTACGAACATCAGCATAATATCTTTGTCACCAGACTCTAAAATCTTTCTTCTTGCCACCAGTTCCCTCCGAGACAGCTTAACATAAAGAATAGTTCTATGCTAGGCGAGGGGTAAAATCCCGCACCTGGTCAAGATTAGATCCGGTATCCCAACAGAAGTTCCTCGTTACTGCCACACTACGCTGTTGCTCAACGCTGGGATATGGTTCAACAATGTCTGTCTGCACGCCACTGCTCGTCATTTGAGTTCCGGGAGCATTATTGCTATCTCTCGGTGGAGATAAACGTTGTTGACTTGGCGAAGAAAACCCGCTGTTAGGATACGGTCTATCGTTAGGATTACCTCTGGAAGCTCGATATTCTCGTCGTGATCTAAACTGACGCTGTTGACGGTAATTATTTCCATTTCTAGGGTATGGACTCTCAGCTGGGTTACTCCTATTTTGTTGCTGAACTAAGCGAATTCTAGACGTTCTTTGAACATCTCTGCTATTTTGTTGAGAGTCAGTTTCTCGTCTCCATGTAGACCGCCAAGCATCTTGTTCCTCTGCTTGCTCATATCTCTTAACAAAATCCGATAAGAGATCCACGGTGTTCGGAGCATGAGCCAAGCACAATTGCTTTACTCTAAAAGGTAGCTGTCCGATGATTAGGTTAACTACTTCCTGCTCGGTGTAATGATTACTCAGATTCCTATAGGCAGAGTACACAGACCAAACATATTCCTCCACATTGTTATCATTCTGCTTATTGTACCGCCTAGTCCTCACAGACGCCAATTCTCTCTCTTTCGCTTCTGTTGAAGCAAACCGCTTCTTGAATTCTCTGCAAAAATCAGAGTAAGTGCGGAAATCATTATTATGCGAATAAAACCAGTGATAGGCCTTTCCAGTTAACAAACGTGGAATGATTTCAAGCCTATAATGTTGAGGAATCTGTAGAATTTCCACGTTTGTATTCAATTCCTTTAAATATATTTCAGCTGAAGTAGCGATAATATTGACGTCGAACTTTCTCATAGAATTTATGTCTGCCATTCTAGGAGTTACCCCAGTGTGTACAATGCGTGAAGAAGGCTCTCTTCTGTTTCTTCGGCTGCGAGCAGTTGATTCACTGTCTGAGGAACTGGATTCGTTCATCTTCTTGTACCTCTTTTTCCGTGAGGTTTTTCCTTGTAGGTTTGAAGCTTCATCTGAACAGATGGGATAAAATGTCGATCTTCCAGAACCTTCATCAACACGGTGGATTTTAGGATGATCAGAGTTCGTCTGGATCTGTAACCTATTCAGCTGATCAGAAAATATGAACAGTTTCACTACAGATATGACCAACATCTGAGGAAAATTTGTCTTGTTTAGTTTCAACTATTTTCCTCCATTCTTCGTCAGCTTTTCGGTATCCCTCGGTTTCATTTATATTCTCAGCAAGTTTCTCTGCCACTTTGTGATTAATGGTATCTTCTAACTTGTCTGTGATAACAGTTACCTGGTGATTCACATTTTCAAACACTTCCTTTCTGAAACTGCTCTGTTCTTCAGCGATTTCCTTACGAAAGTTACCCTGAGATTGTTCAACCTCTTCTCTCAACAGGGCAATTTCTTTTTGCACATTTGATTCCACTTGTAGAGAGTTTGCTTCACATGTCTGACGTAAATTAACGATCTCTATTTAAATGCTTTCTTTTATCTTCTGTTGATTTTCTTCCATTTTTACAGTCACATTGTCCAGTCTCTGTCCCATCTCCAAAGCAGATTCTTTGAGTTTCGAATAACCCTGTGAAAACTTCTCTTCTAAGCGCCTTTCTGATTCCAACAGATTTCTACCACTTTCCTCTAACTTTAAGTTCAAACTGCATTCCAACATGGCTACATTCTCCTGAAACTTAGCTTCCAGATTGCTGGAACTTTCTCTAATGTTTTCCTTAATTTTTGATTCCAGAGAATCCAAAGCAATGGCGTTTTCTTGGATCTTTGCTTCCAGATTGCTGGAACTTTCTCTAATGTTTTCCTTAATTTTTGATTCCAGAGAATCCAAAGCAATGGAGTTTTCTTGGATCTTTGCTTCCAGATTGCTGGAACTTTCTCTAATGTTTCCCTGAATTTTAGTTTCCATAGCCCTTGTACTTTCCTCCAACATAATCCGTATTGAAGAAAGCAGGTCTGCTGTAACTGGAACTGACTGCACTGGAGATTCATTTTCCTCAGCCGACGATTTACTTGCACTTCTCAACATCTTCTTATCCATATTCTTCTAGCACAGAATTTCCATCACAATCACAAATCAATTACTCTTCACGAACACACAAAAGTGAACACCACTAACGAAACAACAGATTTCGAGCCCCGCGTTGTTGCGCCAAAATATTGAAATGTTCTTTAGTCAAAAGAACATGATTTAACTAAAAGAACAAATAATAAGTTCACATGAAAGACTCGAAAGCATACACGTGATGCCTCTCAGGGTATGGGGTAATATCTCTCTTCGTTCGTTGGTCAAAACAAATCAAAGTCAAGTTTTCGCTAAGAGAAAAGAATTATATTTTACGTCTTAGCAAAATAAATACTTATGTGCATAAAATCCACTTCAGTCAAAGAAATAACAGCTCCTTACAATTCAACTTAACCACTCTTTAAAACTCGAAGCCCGAACTCCTAAGTCAAGACAAAAGACACTCGTAATTGCCATGGCAACAGCTCTTAACAAGATAATTATATACAGGTTAGTCACTATCCTGACATTATCAGTGATAGGTAAATTACAGAAATTAATATTAAAGAACAATAAACATTTGCACAAGAAAAGATAATTAATAACAATAAATATTAACAATAAATATTTGTGCAATGGGAAAGGACGTGTCACTGTATGGCGGTAGGTAGGTGAAACAGAGAATTTCATTGTAAGGACCTTGTTGTCCTACATTAAGTACTTTGACCCTAAGTACATTTCACTGAATTTGATAGCCTCGTTTAGAAATAGGCCGGTACTTTAAATCCGTTTTTCACTTCAAGTGTTTCTAGTTCAGGCTGACGCGTCCAAAGTGATGACTTCGGAGTTCAATTTGAGGGGGTAGATAGGTGATTTTATTGGTTTCTCTCACATGGTCCTGTTGTGCGACATACTTAAGATTGATTTCAGGTACATTTGATGAATTATAATACCATAATATAAAAATAGGCCGACCTTGATATCTGCTTTTCGATACATTTCTCCACTTTTTTAGCGCTCCCTAAAGGGGGGGGGGGGGGACAATATGAAATTTTTAATGGCAAGGCGTTGTAATCCAACATGTCTAGAGTCAATTTAAGTCAATATAGTTAAGCTTAGTTGCATCATGAAGAGATAGGCTCGCCTTGAAATTGGTAATGTTCTTCTTGTGTTTGGCATACAGTCAATAGATGCTCAGCCTGACGGTTTTTCACGTTACTATATGGGGGTAGGTAGGTAAAACAGAGAATTTCATAGTAAGGGCTTTGTTGTCCTACATAAGTACTTTGACCCTAAGTACATTTCACTGAATTTAATACCCTCGTTTAGAAATAGGCAGGGCTTTTAAATCAGTCTTTTGATTCAAGTATTTCTCGTTCAGGCTAACACAATACTCATTTCGTGCTTTTTTTTGGAGGATCAGATGAAACATGACATATGTTTGATCGATTGAATTATTGTTTTAATTCCACTGTATGCACAGAAAGGCTAATAGGGATTGGACCTGCAGTCTTAAGTGGGATCCGATCCACTGTGCGTTATATGTGCCTCCACTGGGATCATAATATATGTTCTTATCAATCCCATCTGCGTAGTAATTTTATATCTATACAGTGAAATTCCATATGAAATTTCATATAATGCATTTAATTGATTTCATATTTCGAAGAGCAGACGAGAAAAATATTTTCAGGTCAAGACAAGACTGAGATTGAGAAAGTAATTTCCTTCGTAACCAAAATATGACGCTAGTGTAAGGGAGGGAATTTGACCTCTACTGGGCAAATGGAAAAGTACTTAGGAAGCACTGTACTGTAAATCTCTTTGCACTCCTGCTCTCCTGGTACTAAACAGTGGAAATAGACTCGAAGTTTTAGGGAAGTTCGGCACCATGGGACGGTGCAAGTGGGACGTCGCTCCCCCTCCTTCGAGAAGTATATTTGGTATGTAAATCTTAATTTAATTTCATAGACTATAACTTGAACATATCGACTAATTAGAGGATACAGGACCATAGCCAGAGGGGATTGATTGATTGATTTGGTGTTTTAAGTCCACTTTATGCACAGTAAGGCTAATCGGGACTGGACCTACAGTTTAAAGTGGGATCCAAAACACTTGTGCCTCCACCGGGTATCGTACACGGGACCCCTTGATTACAAGGCAACGACGCTGCCACTGTGCCATCGGGGAGGCCCATAGCCAGAGAGAAAACTCGTGGAAGTTTTTATTTTAAAATATTAATTTTATATTTTGTTATGTGAAAACTGTAAAAACTGCTTCTTGAAAAGTGTAATATCAGTGTGTAGATTTTCTGGTTATTGTAGAGTAGATCTGATACGGGGAGGGGGAAGATACAATATATTCCTGGAAAATAAACACTAAGAATTATCTTATTTTAATATAACAGATTACGAATAACGTTACAATTTTTCAGACAATTATACGAATAATGCATGCTCCACCAAGTATCGAAGCCGGTTCTTTGGCACGGTATCAAAATGCATTTAATAATAATATTATTATTAATAATAATTTACCTTAAACTTCAATGTAAACCTTAATTGATTGCTGAAATATAGATCAGTGAATGTCCAGAAATATAGTGGGAAGGCGGAAACGTTTCATCTAAGGGCAAAACAAAAGTTTTGACTCAAAAAAGGATTACATTCATCGTTTTTTTATAGTTCACTGATGTTTTCTAACATTTTTCACTTACACCCCTGGCAACCCTTATATCATACACCCTGCACCCTGATATTGTGGTTGTACGTGTTTTAGCCGTAATGTAACAGCGTGAACCTCGGATACTTCCGTTATCAGCACAAAAGTACAAGGCATCTGGACACAAACATGTAGATATCAACCTTGATATGAGATTTGCAAATATAATTGGCATGTAGCTGGGCGTAAACAGCCACGTGTAAGCTGCAAGTCCAATAAAATTTATTGTTGTTGATATTTGGCATGTAGGCTGAGACAAAATCCGATATTGACTCTTCATTTTGAATACGCTTTTACCATTTCTCATATCGTTGGTGCACTTGGCCCTTCCCCTAAGATGACTGCTGATCTTCTGGCTGGTAGGTTATGATGTCTACTGGATGCGTTTCTTGCTTCGTTTTACAGCTAATAATGTGGTTGGTAGTTTGTTATTTTTCACAAAATTTGTGTTTTCCTTGCAACCCTGCCATACGCTGTTTCGCCGCCAGAAATGATGTCACAGATATGATCAAATGTTGTGTTGGGTTACCAGCATCCAGGCAGCAAAAGGGTATATTTTGAACGTCTGTAGTGTCGAATCGAGGCACCAACGAGAAAAATATTTCGGAGGAAAGTTGTTTGTTTTGATGTCCTCTATATGAATCTGTGGTCCGTGGGCGCCATTAAAATGCCACCCTGTATATTTCCATTTTCCACCTGTGCGTAAAACCCACAGAGCGATATGTTATGTTGGGATCCAAATGGGGACCACTAATGTTTTGTCCATGCGAACTGTAAGTTTCATAGCAACCAGATATTTTGGATGATGAATAGGGTATTCCATTTGAATGAAATCAGTCAAGACAATTAATTAAATATGTCAGCCTTATAATTTTGGCATGGTTAATACACGGAGGAACATGTGTAAACTTGAAACATCCACAAAAATAATGGGAAAACACAACTGTGAACAAACTGTATTGAAGCAGATTTAAAAGTGTGTGTGCAGCTACCGTATGTTGTATAGTAGGTAAAGGTAAAGTTCTCCGTGCATATAGCACCGTGACATGAAGGTGCATTCAGGGGATATGGGGGTAGGGTCCAACATATTCTTGATCTCGGAGGTGATGTGATGATCACAACTAAACTCTGGCTGCGTTTACCCCCCAGGACCCATTGATTTGAGACTGGGTGTGTTCCAGAGCTGCTTTATGCAGGGACAAGACCAGAAAAATTCTAACCTTAGATCATCCACCCCAAGATTTGAACCCGGGTCTTCTACATGGCAGTCAGCCAGCCTGTCTCCTTTTTTATTTTACATTTGTAATAAAAGTAATACCGCTAAGCAGTAGTATCCCCCCTTTTTCTCTCTATTTTCTCAATTTTCACACGTCAATTTCCTCTATTTTCTCTGTATTATCATTGGAACAAACATCCAAGTCTGAACCAGGATTCAAACCCGGGACTTCTGGCATTGCAGCGTGCTTTGCTAACCACTTTGCCACAGAGGTTGACTAAACCACCACAGCTTTAGAGTATTAGCATAGTATTGCAAACTGGGAATTGATCATAGATCTATTAACTGTTACGCCATCCAGCAAGAGTACATTCAAACTGTTGGCCAAATTTTTCAGAACATAGTATTTTAGATTATTTAATTATTTGTCCCGCAATGAAGCTGTGCGGTCATGCTTTGAGCTCTGGCTATGGGACATGTGCAAGTTTGAGTCTCCTTGGGGAATTGTCACAGCTTTTCTCCTGAGATTTTGGCCTGTGTATGAGACTGGTGAACACTCACCATTATGATAAAATTGGGGAGCTACGAATGAGTAACGTAACCTGGTCATGAAAACCTACGACGACGACTGGGAGTTCGTCGTGGTGAGCACACGTCACCCCGTAACTGGTTGGACAATATCCCACCTCAGAGTAGGATCAGGTGGTAGAGCAGCCGGCAGTCAGTAGAGAGGCCTAGGCCCTCAATAGTTTATTGCGGCATGGGTTATGTATGTTTTTAGTTTAATCATTTCAAGGTGTGAGAGACCTTGATTGTCAATTGTTAACGATGTTAACAGAAAATATTAATTAGTTTTTGATTCAATGAACTAAAACAATACAAATTGAATGTTCCAATATATTACTATCAGGGAAAATGTATTTCACTTTTAAAATACATATATTTATTAACATAAGCTGAAAAACCCAGTTTTGTCCAGGTTTTATTGGGTTTCATCTGGCAAAAAAAAAAAAAAGAAAAAAGGCAAAATGTCAACCCTGATTATAATGCTTCGTTCTCAAATTTTTAGTCTCTCTTTGGCTCCATATATGGGCAATTTTCTAGTAAAAATATGTCTTGATTTTATCTATTATTTAGCGTCATTTTTCTGCCACTTTTGGCTAATTGCGATGATGAGAATGAGTGATGACATGATGAAATTTATGAAGGAATAATCACAAAGAACAGTCATGCCAGGCCGGGATTCAAACCTGCTCTGGTGTGCATACTTAGCATTTGTAGATGTACAAAATAAATAAATAAATAAAACTGAGTTGTTCTAATACCCTGCACTTTTCAAGTTAAATCTGGTAACACACATGCAATTCATCTTTGTACCCCACAATATTATGAAATATCTTGTACTTGTTAGTTTGTTTGGTGTTTCTTTTGTTAAAAATTGTTAGAAGTAATGGTATTAAACCTAACATGGAAATCTTGGAACATTTGGCAAAACAAAGCCAACAAGTAAATTAAGTATAACTCAAGTAGACTGATATGATGTACTTGAAATGGAATGTTTACATGTTAATGTTCATAACAATTTGAAATTATAAAGTGCTACGATATTCTAGTATGTACAGTGGAATGTAAATTTTGTATATCAGGGGGCCACACTAAAAAAAACTTAAAATGCAGGAAAATGTAAAATCGAGGAAAATTTTATAGCATCTTGCTCTAGTGGGACAATCAAATTTGAATATATAATGTGGGAAAATGTAAAATTCGAGAACATAAAATTGGGGTTCTACTGTATATCTCTTCAGCGGAAATTGATGAGACTTCTGGTACTTAGTGTTCAAAGTGGAATCTACAGGAAGGAATACTTACTTCAAAATTCATAGAGATTGGTGGTCTTGTCCATTTCTTCTTAGTGTCAGTTTCTAGCAGCTCTATTTCAGCAGATAACTGGGTTTCCTTCATTCCCGCCATTCTCTTAATTCTGAAGAGAAAAGAGCACTCAGAAATTAAGTCTGAATTATTATACTTGAAAAAAAAAATTAAAGAAAAATAATTGTCCATAAGTTCATAAAGCAGAGAGAAATGAAAGGAACTATTTTAAAAACTACAAGGTACAGTCATTAAATAACAGGAATTTTATTATAACTTTCAGGGAGATTGATGCACAATGATAAATTATATCACTGGACACAAAATGGATCCTTAGAAATACGCCACATAGGTGTCGGGACGATCAAGCAGTTTGGGCCTGCACAGTAGTACATACAACATGGCCGCTCCGCTGCACCAAAGAAGAGCAATGAAGTGTTATTAGTTGTTTGTAGTCAGAGGGAGTGAAACCTTCTGAAATTACAGCAGAATGAAGGTTCAGTACAGAGACAAGTGTTTAAGTAAGGGGAGAGTGTATGAATGGGTGGAAAGATTCAAAAATGCAAAACAAAATGTGAGTGATGAACAGCAGTGGGAGAACACTTTGCGTGGGAACTGACACAGTGAAACAGCAGATCGACCAGCAAATCCGTGCCAATAGGCGAGTCATGTTGATGAAATTGCCGTGGAATTCAACATGAGTCATGGATCTGCATTCAATATCATCCATTATGACCTTGGCTATGGGAAAGTGTGTAACCGATGGGTACCAAAGCATCTGTTGAGTGTTCATAAGCGTCCACGGCAGACAATCTCTCAGGAGCACTTGGACCATTATGCTCGTTAAGGAGATGCTTTCTTCATCGAATTGTGACAGGAGACGAGTCCTGGGTGCACCATTATGAACCAGAGAGTAAGAGATAATCGATGGAGTGGAAGCACCTAACATCTCCGGTCAAGAAAAAATTCAAGACAGAGGCATCTGCTGGAAAAGTGCTGCTAACGATCTTTTGGGATGTCAATGGCCCTATATTGGTGCACTTCCAGGAGAAGGGTCAAACTGTCAATAGTGCTCGATACAGTGACATGTTGGTAAGCAAGTTGAAGCCTGCCATACGATCAAAACGTCGGGGACTTCTCTCAAAAGGAGTATTGCTGCTCCACGACAAAGCCTGCCGTGCATACTATGGATACAATACGTGATCTGAAATTTGAGCTGTTGAAACATCCATCATACAGTCCCGAATTTGGTGCCATCAAATTTTCACTTGTTTGGACCTTTGAAAAAAAATTTGCAGGCTCAGAAGTTTGCAGATGACAATGAGGTGATCGAGGCGGTGCAAATATGGTTACAAGCCATGCCAAAAAGTTTTTTCTGTGGCGGGCATCCGCAAGCTTGTGGACAGGTGGACCATGTGTGTTGAAAAGCAGGGTGACTATGTCGAAAATTAAGCAAAAACCATTTCTGTATGTATCCTTGTAAAAAAGGTACTCATTATATTTGTCCATGTATCCTTAAGGACACTGGATGCTTGAGTATAAATCTGTTTGTTTATTTTTTTTACTTGTATTCAAATTGCAGTTGAAATAAAACTATGGCATTTTAAAACAAATCATTGTTTTTTGTTTTTTTTATACAACCATCAGATAATGTTCATGTTGACATTTTCCTTTAAATTTAGACACACTCTTACAAATATTAGTGATATTTTTCATTACATTATCCTAGTGAATATTCATCATGTATACTTTCCTTTCATTATACAAATTTCAGATCAACCTTGATCCTTCTTCAGGGAAGGAAAAGTTCTTAGCTGGAAAAGTCTATGTAACAGAAGAAGTTACATGTTGCGACTATGCTCAGAGTTAATGCAACAGTGCTGACACGTGGCATGAATTCAATGTTTATGATGCTTTTTTTGTTTGTTTGTATATGCATGTTCTTATAGTCTACGTTCATGATCAACATTGTAACCAGCCATACAATAAAACGATATCACACTGTGACAATGGCTGTTAACCCTTTCTGGACGAGTGATGGGCATAGCTACTCCTACAACTACTGCTGAATAAGATTGGCGATGGGCTATATTGTGAATGAACGACAGGCCATAACCGTACCATGTCTCTTGTGCACATGTTGTAACCACTTCTTTCAAATTCTAACTGCAACAAATGTGCTTTCATTTGTACTCTTGAGAATGGCACTGAATAATTTATATGCACATTTGTGGAATTGTAGCTTTCCTGGTAATGTGATGTGAACAAGTGGTACCAGCCAGATTAATTTGGCATTGGCATCCATTTCAACCACATGTGTACATGTGGCAGTCCCACATCCAATCAGGGACTGCTGATTGAATGTGGGACTCCAACTCAGTCACACCTAATCTGAAATCCACCAAATACTGGAATTTAGAATGGCTCCGCCACTTAATGCACATATATTTCACCTGATACTTGGTCTCCAATCAACATTCCCTGATGATGAGTGCTATGTTATGTGCTCAAAATGTTGGATTCTAATGCCGAATTAGCCTGGCCGGTACCCTGAGAACACTTGTTCGGACTTTCACAGTTATTTGCACAGAGAAAACAAGTTTTATTTTGTACATTTAAAACATTGCAACACAATCAAACAAAGTTATAGTGTGCTTAAAAAATGAATCTCTACGAAGGGGAAATAACATGAATTAGAGCGAGAAAATAATCAGTTGACAATTTATAACTTGGAGAGTCTTCCTTCATATTTCACTTACACTTTGTATGTAAGTGCTAATTAACTGTGAAGGGTGTAGACAGCAAAGAAATGGTAACAGTTAGTGGTGCAGGTATGGGTATAAAGGGGTACATTGTACAACCAAGTTTTTTGGGAGAGGGTAGAGTAACCCCTAAATCCTTTAACCAGAAATGGAACCCCTTTAAATAATTTGCCAGACACAATTTGTTTAATGAATGTTGTTTTTAGTATGAAAGAAATTAAAAGAAAATATTTTTGTGTACATTATCTCCATTCCAAAAAATTCAAACCACCATGAACTAGACTTGATCTGTGGTCTTGGAAACTTGTATAAAATGAATAAAATGAGTGAACAACAATGGAATGAAGCCTACAGCTATGGGGGTGGGTTGGCATCTGACTGGTGTCTCATTGTCGAAGTGTGTCACCCACTAGCTATCCAGGTCGCTTATCCTGATGAAGAAGAATTGGAATTTTAAGAATCTTATGTCCGATCTAGTAAATGCTACTTTCTCAGTTCAACACAAACAAGACATTGTGTTCTGTAATGTACCAAAAGAGCATGCTGGAAGAAAAAAAAAGGCAGGAGTAACAAAATTCAGACAAGTTTTGGCAATATTGTACAAAATAGGCATTTATAGGCACTAAAAATGCACTATTCAACTCCAAACGGCAGGAACAAATTTAAAATACGAAAGCCTATGCATGGTGGATGCAGTAAACGTGGTTTTAGTACTGAATACATAAAGTTTCAAGTCTCCACGTTTTGAATTGGATGTTTCTTGATAAATTTTGATGGCCCAGTGCCTTCATTAACCGTACCTGGTACGTGCCAAATGACAATATCCTCAGTTAATGAAGGCAGCGGGCCATCAAAAAGAAACATCCAATTCGCAACGTGGAAACATGAAACTTTATGTATGCAACACTAAAGCCTATATTTTACTACATATGAATAAAATAGGCAAATAGGTAAAAATCTGCCCCTGGTGACCACTGTGCTGGTAAATTTAACAACACTTGCCATGAACTATCAACTCTTTTATACACAGTATGAGAAAAATACGTACTTCCACACAATGGCATTTTCTGATGCCTTGTATTTAGCTTTTCCCTTCAGGCAAATCAGCTGTACTCCAGAAGTGTTGAGAGGAGTGGGAATTTTTACTTCAATCTTTTGTCCCAGCAGTGATGGTTTGAAGTTAGATTTTAGCACCACCTTCACTTCCATCTTCGTGCGGCCTACCTCACGCACCAGAGGTATAACACGGAATGGAAGAGAGATATCCTTTGTTGTCCGGTACCTACAAAATATTGTAAATTTTTAGTAACAAAAAACTGCATTTTATATAACAATGGCATGTTAGGGTAAAGATCCTGAACACCTCAGTTATAGATGGAAATTGTATGAAGCTCAATGATATTCAGAGCAACTTGTACCAGAAAACTACAAAAAAAAATGCCATTTAAGGACTGTTTTGCCCAAGTGGAGGACGATACACTTGGCCAAGTAACATTAACAAAATTAATTGTACTACCATAGTTTCCCACTCACTGTGGCAAAAGTAACTCCCTGACTTTTCCAGGTAATTTTACAAATTTTCAGACAATTCTGTTAATCTAAAATGGTAATAACCTAGTTTTAAGTGATAAACTGCAGTTCATATTCAAGAGAATCCACTTTATTAAACATGTTCAAAATAAATGAACACATACTATAAAAAGATATTGATTCAGAATATCTCCCACCAAGAAGTTGGTTCAAGAAAAAAAATGTAATTTATTTTTATTCTGAAAGGATAAAAGTACAAAAACACTTGATTTTTCTGTACTTTTCTAAAACTTTTTAAACTCATGGGTTGATTTTCCAGACTTTCTTGGGACTTCCAGGTCATTAAGATTTCTGACTACATGGGTAAAAAGAACCAACTTCTTTGGAGGTGGAGATGGGGGGGGGGGGGGAAGTCACATTATCATTATGAATGAGAGGAAGCATTAACACAATAATTTCGATCCTACTGAGTACAGAGTTTCACATTACACATTATTGAAGAGGCATATTTGTGGCAAATAAAATATAAAAAATTTTGTTATCAAAAAACTGAGCCCATATTGGATTCAATAACGATACATAAAATTGAACTGCGGTGTTACAATGGTAAAATCCCCAATCTGATTTAAAATTTACTTATTACACAAAATGAAAATTGTATTTAATTTGAATAGCACATTCTGAATGTGATATACATAATCTTCATTAATGTGAAACATTAGTAAACAAATACCTGAAGCTCACCTAGGTTCAGAAAATAAGCATTCCAGAAAACATTGTATTACAGTACTAAACAAAGTTCTAAGTAATACTTGGCAAGTACAGTGACAAAGAAGAAACATGCCTCTTTTAATGATTTCTCATCAACATTCAAAATTGGACATTTCTCACTAATTCAAATCAGGCTATATGAATACAGAAGTTTCTTCTTAATATTTTTATATTAATTTATGTAGTTATTGGAGTTTGATAAGTTAATTATATTCCCATCCCACATTCTACCACAGAAGTAGTGTTCTGTGATTCAGCATAACTCGGAAGCTAACTCAGAGCGTGGAAAATGGTGCACCAGTAAATAAACTCTAAATTTCATGTTGAACTGGTTATTATCTTTCAGTTAATTTTGCATTTTATTGTGACAAAATATCCTCCAAAAATTAACATTTTATGCTCTTCAAAAACAAATATGGATGTACCCCATACAAATTATGCAAACTGTAAGTACGAGGCAGATCCAGATCCCGAATGGCCAACAGATAGAGGCAGGCCATGTGTTGCGAGAGGTTAGTGCACATCTGTGAGAGATGCATGACGTGCAATCATATGCAACAGGCAGCACTCCAAGACAACTCACAGTAGCACCATAGTAGTGGTTGAAGATGGCAGCTCTTATTACAGCTCCCGTCGACTGTGCGGTTTGGTCGGTGATAAAGTTTTTGAATGCACAAAGCATAGCACCGATCGAAATCCATCGTCAGCTGTGTCAGGTGTATGGGGCAGACATCATGAGCAAGTAGATGGTGCATCGGTGCATCTGCAGGATATCTGCAGGTCGGCAAAATGTGCATGATGAGTAGACCTCGGATTTTACGTTTTCAACCTATTTTTCCCTTTACAGGCAAGTTGTCAGCATTTCGTTAAAAAACACAACAACTGATGAAGTTTTATAGGGCCTAAAAACATTTTTGCTTGTTAGAACCTATTTTAGGTTTATGCACTTAAATCAAGCCTTTTTTAGGTTTTTATATATTTTTAAAGGTTTTACAGGACTTTTATGTCACACACACGCATTTGCTTTGTTTGGTCATGAAAAAATGCAATGACGAATGTGTTTGAAACATACTCTCTGTCGATTTCCCTTCCTCCAAGTCCATGGTGATTTTTCAAAGCTCTAAAAAGCAAAATATATGTTGCCACTGTTACCTGTACAATCCAAAGTAGTATGATCTGTGTGGTCTTGCGAACTTTCAAGCCACTTCGGTGCTTTGTGGCATTCAAGCCTTGCAAACTAACATTTCAGCATTGAAGTTTGCAACACTGACTATGTTTTTGTTGAGAGATTATTTTCAGCATATAAGATGATCCTCACAGACAAAACTGCAGAGCCTGACTGTAAATAACATGAAAAAAGATTGTTGCCCAATTATATATGGATTTTAACAGTTTGAGTCCCAAGGCCATTTTTACATGTAACCCCCTTGGTCCCAAGCAGATTTAGAGCAAAATGCAGTTTTAATTAAATGAGTGTAGATCGGAGGCTAATTGCCCTAGAGAGCTGAGTGATATACTGTTGTATGCGGAATGAACCAGAATCCCCTGAAAAATACTTTTTAAAAAAAAAATAAATAGGGTTTCTCCCCCCCCCCCCCCGAAAAAAAGGAAATGAAAAGTTCAAAATGCATATAGAAATTATCGCTGGCATGTAAGAAACAGAAAAAATATTTGCATCATTGTCATATGACAAATGTAACGAGAGTTGTACCTCTGAAACGAAAGGCTTGTACGCCACTGTCTCAAGCTTTGGAATTGAGCGAAATGCAGTTACTTTGAAATGACTATAGCTCAGAAACTAAATGCCCTAGAGATATACCGTTGTACACAGAATGTATCACAGATTCAGATGATATATAATTTATGCACATTCGGCATATATATGGAGGTGGAAAGGGGAGAGAATCCCATGAAAAATACTTTTTTTTTTTTAAAAAATGGGGTTTCTCCCCCCTGCCCCCCAAAAAAGGATATGAAAAGTTCAAAATGCAGTAGGCACAAACGACACTAGCACACTTTTCACACCACAAGAAAAACACGTAGAAGACAAAAAAGTCCTTAGAAGTCTGTCACTTCACTCAAAAAATATTCTCGCACTTGGGCACAAAACAACACACACCTACGCACAACTTTCCTGGACGAAAAGCTAGAACGCAGTGAAAAATGAGCGCCGATTATTGCAGCTGCTTGAAATTCTATTTTTAGACAATGCAGGGTAACCTGTGTTGCAACTTGTGGAACACTTGTGCTCAAAAACAAAGGTTTCCTTCAGCACCTCTAAATTCCATTCTCACAATGCAGATTAAACAACCAGTCTTCCCCTCCCCCCACCCCCACCCCCTGCTTGTGCCCGCATGGAAAACTTTCATTTTGACATCGGATACTGATAAACAAGCTTCCTTCGAATGCAGCTACCAGGCGGGAATGAAAAGCATTGCTTTAGAACAAAGCCAGTCTTCCATTGTCGGTAAAAATTTTCCCTTGAAAAGAGACGCAAAAGAGAAGTCCCTTTTCCCCCACATTATCATGAAGAAAAAAAAGTGCAAGAAACATTTCTGTTAAATACATGTGTTAGGAATAATATATATATAAAAAAATCGAAATTCTAGCCTTTTTCCTATTTCTAGAAATAGAAAAGTTATAACGTAAAAACTAAGACCTTGACACAGCATTTCGATCCAGATGGTTGGGACCACGAGGGTTACATTTGGTTATCTCGACCGAGATGCTTGGGACCCAAAAGGTTAAAAGTAAATTTCCAATGGTAAAGTTCTGTCATTGACGTAGGGTTAGGCAACACACACATTATGCAAGATAGTGCGTATTTCAGGATATAGGTGTCCCATTTTCATTGCTGGTGACTATACTTAATCAGCATTTTTCAGGAATTTTGGACTATTTCAAGTTTTTTTGAACCTACTTCAGGATTTTTTTTAGCCTAACTTAAGATTTTTAGGACCTATTTTAGGATTTTTAGAGCCTATTCTAGGAACTTAAAAGCACACTTTTCAGAACCTAAAAATCCAAGGTCTAATCATGAGAAGCACAGTGGGTGGTCCTTCATTGTTACGGATGACCTTGTGGAGCAGGTGCAGCAGTGCATTGTGGAGAACTGTTGCTTCACAATTACGGAACTCAGCATCCGTTTTCTGCCGATTTCTCGCTCCTTGTTGCACAAAATCGTCACGAAGAACCTGTTGTTCCGGAAATTGTGTGCCAGATGGGTGCAAAGCAACTGACACCCAAACACAAAGCAAAGTGCATGGGAGCAGCATTCACATTTCTGCAGCAGTACCCTGATGATGGCGACAAGTTTCTGGACCGTATCATCACAGGCGAGGCGATGAAACGTGGGTCGCACACTTTACCCCAGAAACCAAGCAGCAGCATATTGGTGTCAAGCATTGTTGTCACAGTGGATCTCCATCCAAGACTAAATTTAAGCAGACTGTGTCTGCGCAGAAAGTGCTGTGCACGGCGTTCTGGGACAGACAAGGCATTTTGCTCATTGAGTTCTTGACCAGGGGTGAGACGGTGAACGCTACTGTGAAACACCATTGGAAGTTGTGACGAACCATTCAGAACAAGCGGCGCGGGATGCTCAGTGCCGGTGTTGTTATGGTGGACGATAGTGTTCGGCCACATGCAGCTCAGTGCATAACAGTCTTCTGCAGGAGTTCCGCTGGGAGGTGTTTGACCATCCCCCCTATAGCCCAGATCTTGCTCCCAGTGATTACCATCTTTTCTTACACCTCAAGAAATTCCTGTCCGGTCAGCATTTGTGAAGTGAAGATGGCTGTCACACACTGGTTCCGATCCCACATGGCAGACTTCCATGACACAGGGTTACAAAAGTTGCAACACTTGTTAAGTACATTGTCAAAATCCCAGAAACTCTCACCCCTTAGAGGATCCCCCCCTAAATACATACACATTCACAAAATGAAAAATTAATCCAAACATAGGATTGTAATTTATATCTATCCTTACCTCATTAATTCAAATTCTCCATCTGGAGGAATAAAACTAATTGAGTGTTCAGTTTCAAATTTTGACAGCTTCACACACTGATGAAACTGGCAATCATCAATCACCACAACAGGCTTCCCCGATCTAGCAGGATCATCTGTGGTAATGCCTTTCCCCTTTGCCTCCATCACAATTTTGTCATTAATCCCAAATTTGCATTCTGGCATTCCTGACAGGTATGACTTCATCACCACTTTGCCAGCGACATGAGCTGATAGAACTTGCCCTGCAAGGAATCTTTATTTAGAATTTATAGTGCAAGTATGAGATAACATATATTTTGTATTAGGAACAATCAAATGAAATTGGGTCAGCCCCCAAAAAGTTTCATTGAAAATGTATTTCCTCAAAAGTAATCTCCCTAACTTTTAACACATTTATCCCTCTGGGAGACAAGATAGTCAATTCCATTCTTGTTGAAGCTTGTAGGCTGCTGATGGACCCACAACCTTACTCAATTGCATATGTCCTTGCCTGAGGGAAACCGATGCCCACGCATGCCTTTCTTCAGGTCGCGAAAAATGTGAAAATCACATGGGGAAAAATCTGGGTTATAGAGAGGATGTTGAAGTGCTTCCCAGCCAAATCTCTTAAGAGTATCTTCCACCAGATTGGGCAGGTGTTATCATGGAGAAGGATGATGCCATTTGATAGCATCGACTACAGCACACATAAACGTGACATGGACACTTTGTGCTTAATTTCTCATCCTCCAGCACACTCAGCATGTGTTGTGATAATGAAAGCAATGAGTGCAGAAAGGAGAAATGGCAAACAGGTGTTTGGAATTACCCCAGTGTTAGCATGTTTTGTACAAATCCAAGAAACAAATCAGAATTACATAGCCATGTGTTTATATTTGATTTCACTAAAAGGAAAACCTTGTACAAATGACAGGAAGAAGTTAAAAATGAAGAGACCTGCCACCAAAAATCCTTTCTGCAGTAAAAATTTGGTTTAAGAAGAGATTTCTGACCAAACACATGAATTGTATGGACAGTGATGAAGACCTTGATATTGCATTCTACAGTGGAAGCTGAATCAGAGTTCTTCTGCAGTTTATGTGGAGAATTTGGAGAGATAAAGAATAAATACTCAAATATAGTAAAACCTGTCTATCCCGGAACATGAGGTTCCGAGCAAAACTTTCCATCTTAACAGTTTTCCTTCTTATACAGGGTTGACTTTAAATACAGTATAGAGCTCTGCAGGAAATAATGGAAAGACAGATTTACATTTCGCATTACTTATAATGTAGAATGTTAATGCATGTACGTGCATGAATAAAAATGTGATACAGTCGCAATAAGCATAGCAGAGATTACAATTATGTAACTACACAACATGTTGGTACACTTTTTATAGTATTGTAAGAACGTACAGTACATACTTATGCATCTATTCCCCACAGCTGCTTCAAAGTTGGTTGACATGTTTTACTCACAACACGACCAAGTACATAGTTCTCTACATCTTGCAAGAGTTGTATCAATTCAGTCGTTGAGAGAAGCAGCAAATTCTTGTAGTTCGTTGACATTGAAGAGTGCATGTTTGTAACTGGATATCTTCAACTCGAGTGGCATTTCTTCTTCCCTTAAGTCACCCTCTTCTACAACATCGTCGACTTTTTCTTCAATGTGCTGCAGATGTAATGAATCGATAGCTTTCTCTACACCCTGTTTTGTTGCCAATTCGCTGTCGAAATTTATTATGTCCTCAGCTGCAATTGATAAATTAACGTGTTTACAAATGTCGGCAATGCAACCTAAGTTCTCCTCCACAGTTGCATCCTCGCAAGGGAACCCTGCTTTTATGAAGCATTTCTTTACTGTTTCTGGGGTGACTTTCTTCATTTCTTCGTGAATCCATTCATCAATTTCATCATATCATCACTCATCCCACTTTCGCAAATTAGCCAAAAGTGGCACAAAAAGCGAAGTAAAATGGACACTCACAAACATCCATGCCCATGCCATGATTTGAACCCGGGACCCCTGGCATCGTAGCGCGATGTGCATAGAGGGAAAGAGAAAGATTGAAAGATGGAATATGAAAGGTGAAGAAAGATTGAGATAAAAGTGATGAAAGAAAGAAAGAAACAAAGAGAGATAACAAGAAAAATAGAAAGATGACGAAAGAACAGGAGAAATAGACAAAGAAAGGTGGAAAAGAGGGTAAGAGATGAAAGATAGAAACTGAATCGTAACAGCTATGAGTATTGTAGCGCATTCTTTCATATCGACAATGTTACCGATAAGCGAGTGGCAACAGAGGCATGTTCCACTTACAGTATTGCATTGTTTTCTTGCGAGCGAAAAAAATAAAGGAAGAAATTTCCGTCTTACTGAGAATAAAAACATCTCGTTGGTCTTTAAATGGTGTTCCGTTTCCGTGTTAAGAAGGTTTCCGTCTTAAGCAGGTCATTTTCAGGTATAAAATCGGTCCGTTCTGGGGACTTTTTTTTTAGTATTTACAGGTTACCTTCTTATAGAGGTTCCGGGATATGCAGTTTTTACTGTATAAAATGTAAGAACCTAACTCACAAAGACTGCAGTTCATGGGAAAGAAAATCAAAACACATTTGTGTGACTTTTGCTCAGGATATTGAAAAGAACACACTTCACTCTTTTGTGGCCTGAAAAATTATGTGTAATGCTTCATCTTCAATGTCATTATATACATTGGTAAAAATTCATTTGTCCTCGTAGTTACTATTTTTCATAAGGGGTAATGGCGAACATGATGATCAGCATAAGTCCAAAAATATAGGGCGATGCTGAACATGACAGCTTGTCTTTTTCTTAGTCTCTTGTGTAAAACAAATAGTTGATGATTTTCAAGAGAAGGTACAGTTGGCTCTCGATTCTAGAACCCCGGATATAACGACCCTCTAGAAGTAACTACCCTTTTCCCGAAAAGCGTGAAAAATTTGGAAAAAAGTTTAAAAATTGAATGAAATCAGCCGAAAAATAAGTTTTTGCACTCATTTTATTCACACTCATTCCTTTCACAAGCACTCTACCGCTCGCAAGTGGGTCTGAACTAAAAATAGACACCACATCAGGCTTGAGTGATATCCAATAGCACTTGACCTCTGCCCTTCCCTCCCCAAGGGTACCAATGTTAGCAAACAGCTTTCAGAGGAGCGGGTGTTTGACATCGAGAATACTACTAAATCCAATGTTAAATCATCAATTAACGTGAGAGTAAATAACGATCTCCCATTTAGATATCTGAAAATGTGCAGGTTTCATAAAGCTTGTTTTGAGTTTATTTTATGATGATGGACTAATCGGGACTAAATATACAGTTTCATGCTGTTCAATGTGTCCTGGAATACCCATTGGGTGCAGATTGCAAGTTGCGTGTTTCCTTTTTTAGGCTGGATTACAATGCAAGTCGAGGAAGAGTTTGGACCCTGGAATGGGGAAGGGGGTGAATTAGAAGTTGGTTAAGCAAAGAAAACGTGAGTTTTTGACCATGTATTTTACACAGACTAACCAGAACGAAATTTACAGCCCCACTTTCTTTTTTCTTTTTTTGTCTGGTGTCTAGAAAGGTTGTGTTGTCTCTCCCGAGAGATCACATCTTACTAGTTAATTTTGTAACAGACAATGATCTAGTAGACCTTATTAAATCCAACATTCATTCTGCCCGATTACCTCCAGACTTTTGCTGGCGCCAGTGTAACATGTGTGAAGATTATTCGAGTTTCGCTTGCAATAAGCAACAGATTGTTTTCCTTTCCGTAGGTCTCAGTTCAAACGGGTTTCCTATGAACTAGAATTGTAAGAATTTTGTGGAAGAGCGATGACTGTGCACAATTATAAGAAAATAACTTAATTTAAATCCTTGTGTGTGAAAACTTTTGATGTTCTATTTTTCTATTTTTACTTCTCACAACGTGCAGCCTGTGCATAAAGGTTGTATAACTACCAGGATAAATAGTTAACATCTCCTAGGAATCTTTGTGTCCATTTGAACTCCGTTTAAGCTGAAAATTGGTGCAAATTCCAATAACGACCCCTTCGAAATAACGACCCTCTTCCCGGGAACTGTGAAAGGTCGTCGTATCGAGAGTTGAGTGTATTAAAGTTTCCTTAGAATCTATCCTATATCTAAAATGTTTTCAAATAATTCCTTAATTCACCATCAAAGCTTAAGTGTTCAACAATACCCTGGTTACCCCACCCCTATTAAACATTGTCATTAGTTGAAGACACTACATAGTTGTTAACATAAGATCTAACTTTAGTCTTTTATCTCTCATACATGCACATTTCTATACAACTCAGTGGAGAAAATTTCTCCCCATTGCCGTGCAGAACTTAAATAACTTATTTCTTCAGATATGAAATCCGAAGCCTCCAACTTCTGGATGTTATAGCCATTGCTTACTGAACTATGCACTAATATAATTTAATAAATGTGGAGAAATATTTATAACTACCTCATCTCTTTTCCCAATTATGAATATACCATAATTTAATCTGACTAAAACCAAGAATCCCACAATACAAAGCAAAGAAAGGCCTAATCAACAATAACAGTCACATACCTTGTGGAGACATCAGAAGATTAACATACTCCAACACATCCAAAAACAATTCATTTCGTCTGTACTTGATCCCTTCACGACGCCAACCTATCTGTCCAGTAACCTGGGAAGTAATCTGTGCCTGCTCCTCTTTAGTTTGAGATTTTATACCTTGCTGGGTGATGAAGGTTTTCAGAACTCCTGTGTCTGTGTTTTGTGGGTAACCAAAATCCAGAATTTCTGAAATTAGAATAAACATTTGTTTTGTCACCTGGCTTCATCACACTCTTCACTCTTTTAGTGAAGGAAAAAATGCATTAACAGCCTACTTTGAGGGAGCCTCAGACACGGGATAAAACTTAAAACAATGGATGAAATATCATATGTTAAACATTTAACACATCTGCTTACCTAGCCGACAAATCAACGGCCTGAGCTGAAAGACACCTGCCTTACCATGCTGTCGTTCCAATGAGTTGTGCAGCTGGCATCTGTTTGCAGTCAGATTGTGACTTACGTTTTAGAAAATGTTTTCCCACCTTGTATGCTACATTTTTCATACTGCTACATGCAGTTAAGGCGAATTATCTTTTCATACAAAAAAAAAAAAACAGTGTTTTCATTGCAGAGGCCGGTTCCTGATGTGGCAAACGAAAACTTGCTTTTTGCTAGTGATAAAGAGGGAAACATGGAATTATGTAAGTGATAATGAAGAGAGTAACTCACAATCTTCCAATGACAGTGAAAATGGTGAGGGTGAAAGTAATGTGGAGTGTGGAGAAGGTGGTGAACGTGATGGTGGTGTGACACCTGTCGGAAAAAAAAAAAAAAAAAGACACATGGAAATGGACAGAAACTTGTCCACCTAAGGATGCACCAAGAAAAATACCATTTTCAGGTACGCCTGTTTCAATACTGTTGTTTTGTGATCTTTAGAGGTTTCATCTTCAGCACGTGAGGCACATAGATTACTATCCGTGACAACAATATCGAGCCCTCGGTTTACGTGCTTGTAAAATTGTACTCCGTGGGAGGAAAAAAGTCAAATATACCTCATTGGAAAGATTCAAGTATCTACTTTTTAATAAGTGTTATCTGAAAATTAATCTTAACTTTATTTTCTTACTATAATAAAGAAATCACTGAAAAGTGTAGTTTTTTCTTCCAATTTTAACAAACACCTTACTGTTCATAATTGACTGTACATATAATTTTGAGATTTTGTGTACTTGAAGTTAGATTATTTTTGAACCTCTGCAGAAAAAAATAAATGCAAAATTTTTACTAGATACTTTAAAAATTGGCATTTTAGGGACACGTGCAAACTTGAAATGCATAATTACAAATTCAATGAAAATGCAAAAAAAACTGTTGATATAACGCATTTGATCAAATTCCAGAAGTTTCGCACGTGTACCTCACATATGGTTCCAGATATTAATTATTCTTTCGCACTCCTAAAATGGTAAACGGGTGCATGACATATGGCCGGATGCGGCCAATCTCAGACTCTGCAGGCCGCAAGCGACTTCCACAGTATTGCTGATTCACTGCGAGAATTGCACAAATGCGTTCCATAGAGCAGATCAAAAGTATTGTCACAGCATAAAATAATGAATGAAATATTTCTCATATTGCAAATGGAGTACTTCTGTACTGCAGTTTTCTTTCTTTCCTTTTTTTCGGGCGGGGGCCTTTTTTTCAGCTGTTAACTTCATATGAACATCATTTCTTTCGATACCCAGTGGAGGTACATAGTGGTTTGGATCCCACTTTAATCTGTAGGTCCAGTCCTGATTAGCCTTACTTTGCGTAAAGTGAACTTAAAACCCCAAATCAACCAACCCACTTTAACTGTAAGTCCAGTCCCGATTAGCCTACCTGAGCATAAAGTGGACTTAAAGAGAGAAAGCCGGCCCCTGTGGCAGAGTGGTTAGCACATCGTGCTATGATGCCAGGGAACCTGGGTTCGAATCCTGAAATGGGCATGGATATTCGTGAGTGTCCATTCATCAATTTCATCATATCATCACTCATTCCTATCTTCGCAAATTATTCAAAAGTGGCACAAAAGCAAAGTAAAATAAAGCAAACCAAAAAAATAAATAAATAAAAAAAAAAATAAAGAGAGAAAACAACTCAACTCAGCTTTATATGAACATCATTTTCCCAGTATTATTTTATGTCGCACATATATTGAGTGCAAGGATGTTTGATGAGGACGATTTGAATGAAGTTGATGAGAGATGCAGTCTTCTTTGTATACAATAATAATGCACCTGCTGTGTACAGCGATTTCATAAGAAAGGGAAACAGAGTGAGGTGCGTACTAGCGATAGCAATGCATAAAAATTATATTTAAAAAAATGTGCATTTGAAGCCTTCACGCCAACTAATATATTACAATATATTTGGAGCAAAAACACATGGAAATTGTGTTTATTTCGCAAAATTCACTTAATCATCGTGTCGAGTAGTGGTGGTGGTTTCAGTATTTAACATGTTGCTATAACTTCCACCTGAAATACTGCTATTATATTTTTCTCTGTTTCACAGTGTTCCGCAACACTCCACCCTTACCGGGCCACTTCTGGCAGGAAAAACCCAAATAAACAACTAAATAGGCTCGTTAGTCCTGGGTTCCCATCCCGTTCCTCACCAGAGCGCTCAAAACCAAAGAATCAATCACAGGCAAGAACTTACTGAAATTAATGTTGCAGGGTGATTGCTGAAAACTCACAGAAATGGGCTTTATACATTTATTTACAATTTAACAAAACAAGGCTCGGATTCTTCCAATAATTCTCTAAGTTACATTATTTACATTCCTCTAACGTGAGCCCCACAGCAGAACTGCCTCGGGATGCTTTTCTCATGGGAGTCCACTGGAGCCCGAAGATCGCTCTCCCTTCTGCTATCCAGTTCAAAAACACACTCTCCCTGTCCTCTGCCACAGGCCATATTTATACTTCCTCCCGCGTCGCATGGGGGAGGGCTGAAAGTTCAAACCTTATTGGCTCTTATAAGCTACACAGAACCATGGAAGAAACCCAAGCATACAAAATCATACACAATCACAAAAAAGGAACAAAAAACAAATACTGTTTGTACCAGTATTATACTCCCCTCACCGAAAAAAAAGGGCTTACCCAAGTAAGTCTGTGAGTCCAATGTCCTGGTGAGGTTTGCTGAAAATAAACACTAACACCGTCCACTTCACTTCACTGACTTTACACTTTCTGGAATAAGTCTCTCTGAATGTTCCTCACAGCATCCTGTGATCTCTGGAACCGGTGACATCCTAATTCATAGTCGTGAAGTCCATTTCCAGGTGTGGGCTGTTTGACATCCATGGCAAGGACGTCCTCTTCCAGGCGACTTCCTTCTTGTGAGGTTTTGGGATCGAACCTCTCTCCATCCACTCCTAGGTAGGAGTACTGTCCAGCACGTGAATTCGTGGCACTTCTCTGCTTAATTACTACAGAAAGTTCAACACTCGTGAGTAAATATGCCTCCGAATAAAAATAAACTTTTAACTAATGGAGATTTCAATTAGAACTGTCCCTTTAAAGAAAGTATTTTGTAAGACATCGGCAAAGGAGAAAAGACTGGTTTGTTATGGTCTACCCAGCTGTTTCCCCCGAAACTCCATGGGGTGTCTCTGGGTTAGCTGACCGTTCTTCCCGGCACCTTTCGTTTCCACCAGAAACCGTACGTCACGCTTCGGGCATCTTTTCACCTGGTTGTTCACTGCTAATGCGATCGAATCCAAGTTTTCTGACCACCTGCTGTGTTCTGTGCAAAACTTGGCTATCGCTCTCTTTACTGTCTCAATTGCTGCTTCTGCAAGATCTGCTTGTGGGCGGTATGGAGTACTGTAAACGGGTTTGCAGTTGATGGTTTTCAGTACTTGACGAAAAAGACGGCTACAAAACACACTTTGGTTGTCACTGGTAAATATCGATAGAAAGCCGTAAAGGTGACAATATTTCAATAAAGCGTTGGAAATTGTCCTAGCTGTCACTGTAGTCAAAGGTGCCAAGAATATGTGTCTCGTGAAAGAATCTTCAATGAGAAATACGTAGCGATAACGCCCCGTAGAACTGGTCGGAAATGGTCCAAACAAATCTCCATACAATTTCACTCCTGGGCGTGGCTGATTGCGACTTCTCATGAATCCCATCTTTTTACAAGAATCTGGATTGTATCTCAAACAGGTGAGGCATGATCTGTAGTAATCTCTAACATCAGAGTAAACATTTTTCCACGTAAACTGTTCCAAAATCTTGAACAGTGTCTTAGCTGCCCCTGGATGTGCGGCGTGAACTTCGTCATGGGATATTCGCAGCAGTTCCGGTTTCAACGAATCCGGTGTCCAAATCTTTTGCTGCTGTCCAAACACGGGAAACATCCCCTTCCCTTCTTCTATGTTTCTGTAGAGAATCCCATCTTCATCCAGGTAAGAAGTGCTCAGATGAAAATCGAAAACTTTCCTGTTCAATTTCTCATCCAATTGAACTTCCTTTCCCTTAAGGCACGCAATTAATAAAGACAAATATGGGTCCTTGTGTTGCTCTCTTGCCCATAATCGCTTATCTTCCAAGTTTGTATTGCCGGTTGTTATTTCGTTTACTTCCAACTTCTTTGCATTAGGTTCTATTGCTGATTGAGTGCAACTGTTGATTTCGCCACGAGGCTCAGGCGTTACATCACCAAGGAGTTCAACAGAAGCGGTGTCAGGGTTGTCTCTCAAAAGACGCTTGAAGAAAACAGAGCAATACAATTCTTCATCTTCGCTGTTCCGTCCATCATCCGAAGTAGCAAGTGACATTACATCTTCCTTAATGTCCACTAAGGTTACTTTCTCTTGTTCCGTTTCCCGCGCAGCCGAAGTACCGGGGCTCGAACCAGAGTCAACTCTTACCAGGCAAGTAGGCTTCTTTCTCTTCCTTTTTCCTGGAACTTACTGAATTTCTCATTCACATCCTTCAGGTCGCTAATCGGAATATGATCTGCTTTTCCATTTGCTTTCCTCCGCGGTAACCTTTTCTTTTTCCTGACTTTTTCGTCTCTGGGGGTTTGCAACACTTCTTTGTCGCGGTTCTCTTCTACGTGAATGACAGTGGAAGACAGGAGGTTACTAGTTTTCTTCTCTTTCTTCCCAATTGTGTCAAAAGGAATAATATTAATATCGTCCCTTTCATTCAGAAAAGCCCAACCCTTCAACGCGGGTGCAATTAAAATCTTCGCCCTGGCCATAAAACTTCTACCGGCGATCAGGTCATTCTGGGGATTCTCCAAAACAAAGAATTTCTCTCGGACCCGTTGACCATAGAAAGTAACATTGAAAAAGACATGTCCCACAGTTGTTGTTTTCCCCTCAGCTAACTGTACATTCAGCTTGCTATGACGTAATTTCGCCCCCTTTCCTTTCAATTTCCGAAATAAAGACAAACTCATGCAGGATATATTGGCCCCGGTATCCATATACATATGGATCTGAATGCCATTTATTTCTCCAAAAACGAAAGGTTCCTGAATTTTACTATTTGACATCTTTATTGTCGAATTACAGGCGCGTCTCACTGTCACGCCCTGACCATTACGTTCTCTTGACTCTGAAACATAATCTTTCCTTGCAGCTTTGTGAAAATTCGCCAGATGTGCAGTTGATTGACAAACGTAACACTTGCGTTCTTTGCCAGACATTCTTGGGTGGTCAGTAGTCGCTTTTGTCTCCCTCGAAACAGCAGGGGGTTCCTTCCCTAACATAGAATATTTCCCAGGGTCGAGCACACATAGCAGATCCTCCCCCGCGGCGCTACTCGCCCCTCTAACGGCCACCATTCCCTCGGACTGAGGAGGTGTGGCGCCTCTCAAGGCAAAGTTAATGATTTCCTGTTCTGTTTCATACTGACGAAACGTAGCGTTTTCCAACATCTCTCCTTGCAGATTCAAAGCATACGCGTGAAGCTCTTTCATGCTGTTGAAATTCTGACATCTTAATCTCTCACGATACACAGGGTTACATTTACGCCGAATAAAATTAACCTTCTCTTCGACTGTAGCGGTGGATTTTGCCCTCTCGAACCATCTATCTATCTTGCGAATATAGACTGCCAATGACTCGCTCTTTAGCTGAAAGCGAGAATCCAAGAATCGCTCTAATTCCCGTTCGTGATCCAACCCATGAAAATTCTTGAGCAACAAATCCCTGAATTGCACATATCCTTCAAACGGGCTTGCAAAATGAAAGAATTCATTCGCCTCTCCTTTCAACGCTAACGGAAGGTGATAAAGCAATAATTCCTCTTCATTTATGCCCAAAAGATCCCTGTATGCATCCAGTTCATCCAAAAAGCTATAAACTTCCATCCCTTTTGTTTCCCCATTAAAAGTCGGTAACTGTACTCTAATGTCATCTGGAAGAATCCTCAGCCTGTTTGTTACTGTAGCATTGTTTTCTGTACCCATTGTTCGCGTCGAACTTGTTTCCCCAATAGCGGACGACAACGTAGATTGAGCCCTTGTCAGCATTTCGACCCTTTTACAGCAACCGTTTTCCTTCCTTTGCCTGTGTCCTTTCACACAAAAAATCCAAGGACGAGACCCCAATAATTCTCTGTTCTGCAACACTCCACCCTTACCGGGCCGCTTCTGGCAGGAAAAACCCAAATAAACAACTAAATAGGCTCGTTAGTCCTGGGTTCCCATCCCGTTCCTCACCAGAGCGCTCAAAACCAAAGAATCAATCACAGGCAAGAACTTACTGAAATTAATGTTGCAGGGTGATTGCTGAAAACTCGCAGAAATGGGCTTTATACATTTATTTACAATTTAACAAAACAAGGCTCGGATTCTTCCAATAATTCTCTAAGTTACATTATTTACATTCCTCTAACGTGAGCCCCACGGCAGAACTGCCAAGTGGAAAGCTGAGCATCGGCAGAACTGCCTCGGGATGCTTTTCTCATGGGAGTCCACTGGAGCCCGAAGATCGCTCTCCCTTCTGCTATCCAGTTCAAAAGTTTTTGAGAGACTTATTGCCAAACGCTTAAACGAGAGATTAATACTTAGCAACAACTCTGAACGGCAGTATGGCTTCCAGAAGGGACGCTCCACTGAGGATGCAATCAATATGGTGACACAGATTGTACAACAAGATCTCAGGAAATATGTCCTTGCTATAACTATTGATATAAGTGGAGCGTTCGACAACGTCTGGTGGCCGTACTTGCTTGGAGAACTTCAAAAGCTTCACATACCAATGGCTTTATATAATGTTATAAAGGATTACTTAAGCAATAGGAGTGTCCAATACACATGGGGTACAGCCAGTATAAATAGAAATATCAATAAAGGCTGCCCTCAAGGTTCCGTATTGGGACCCATACTTTGGAATGTCACGATGGAGCCAATTCTGGTGGAGCTCATGCACATGACTGACGTAACTGATGTAGTTGCATACGCTGATGACCTACTAATTATCTTCAGTGCTGACAATCGTAGAGACCTTGAAACGAAGACGAATAATGTTATGTTAAGGCTTGAAGAATGGTCATCGAAAAGTAAGCTAACAATAGCTACCGAAAAAACCCATCAGATATTGTTAAAAGGTAAACTACAGAGATCTCCAGTAATAAAGCTTGGAAACTGTTCTATTCGAGCTGCCTCGGAAGTCAAGTACTTAGGAATATTAATCGAGACACAACTGTGTTTTCGCTCTCACATAGTTAATGTCTTGACGAAAGCAAAAACCACTATGCATAACATTATGAGCATGGGTAATTTGGCGTACCGGCTGCCTTTTGACACAGCAATGCTATATTACAGAGCGGTGTTCGTGCCAACAGTATGTTATGCATCCTCTACCTGGGCAATGATGACCCTCAACCAATATGTGAAAGTCAAGTTGCGGGCAGCACAGAGGAATATCTTCCTGAGAATACTGGGCGCCTTTCGGACGTCCGCTACAGCTGCTGTAATAGCAATTGCCGGTGTTCTTCCACTCGATTTCGAGGTTCAGAGATATGCAGCCAGATACTGGCTGAGGAAAGGGCAGCATAATAAGATCGTAGCCCTTCTTGGTCAAAACCTCAACACATTTCAGGACATCGATCAACACTTAGAAAATGCCTGGAAGATGGAATGGGAACAGCATCCCGGTTCCCGACGTACCAAAGGATTTCTGCCGTTGGCGAAGATAAGACCTAAAAACTCCTTCTTCCGACCATCAAAGGGTATTACTCATTTCATTACAGGGCATGGCCCTTACGGTTCCTATTTAAAGAGGTTCGGATTAAGATCTGATGATAAGTGCCAGAAATGTGGAGTAATAGATACACCGGAACACGCCCTTTTAACTTGCGAGAAATTTGACGACGTCCGAATTCGGCGTCTGAGGACCAATTTAAGAAGAGGCTCATTCCAGCAGACCTTCAATATCGTCAACAAGCTTGCGGATATAATATCAAGCTATGAGCATTTCGAGTATAGAAGATCAGACCCCACAGAAAGAGATACCACTCCTGGCTCTACTATACGTGGGACTGTCGCAGTTCAGGATGTACTTAGGAGATCAACTCGGGTACTGAGATCAGCCATTACTGTGACCACTGAGGAAGATCAGGTACTACGAGACAGGACAACTTCCCTTAATAGAGGACGTTTCTTCATAACTTCCATTAGAGGAAAACAGTCGGAAGAATTCGAAGCAGATTCGTAGTGCAGACCTGATTCCAACACTAGAGCGGATGTTGTGGTCTTCATTAAAGGGCACTCCAGTTTTCTACGGGCCCTATTGGACCCTGAATTATTATTCTCTATATTTTATGTATTATATATTATTTTATATTTACCATTTGGATCTTATTCTATATTAAACCTATGCATGCTTCTTGAAAACTTCTCTAGATTCTCAAACTCTAATTTCAAACATCTCGGTTTTATCTTAGGTACCGAGATTTATATTACTCGCTTATCTTCTTATTCAAACTGGTGTAGAAGCGGAGATTCCCAGAACCAAGTTAACCACTCCAAAGTATATCCTTCACTCCGGGACACGAAGAATACCGCACTCAGCAGAAGCACCAACGACAAACGATAGCTGAGTGAGAGGGTATAAGAAGTGAGAGTGGCGAGTGGTGGCAGAGGTTCGCACCTTCGTGTCCCCTTCCACATAAACAAGCTTCAATCACAAAAAAAAAAATCATATTTTACGGTGGTATTTAAATGGTAAGCCGATGGGTTAATGTCAATCTGCAGTAATCACAGTTTCCAATGATATCAGTCCGATGAGCTTTAAACTTAAAAAAGGAAAACACTGAATCAGGTAATAACACTGTTAATAGCATGTAACCTTTCTTCAATGACACTTGTCAAAATCCCGGAAAACACAAACCATACATCTTTGAACCAGCACACATCATAATCTCTATAAAAAACTACCATCTACTAGCAACTGAAAAGAAACTTACCCAATTAAGTGAAAAATCATTAGGTAGGATTACACAATTGCATCATAAGGGTATTGACATCATAAAACAAGAAAATTATTCTGTCTTTAAATTTAACATTTCAAATGTCGTACTACTCAACCTGGGACCTGGGACCCCTCGAATAGAAGCAATATCCATTACATCATCACTGGGGATCAAAATTTCTGCAATATCAGAATCATCTGAAGATGAACTCCACAGCAAAAATATCATGAAGAAACATAAAAATACAACGTCTGCTCAAGAAAAATCATTTTTTTTATAACAGTGTAGCAATCACTTTGCTAGTGGTACCACATAGTGTTGTAACATTCTTTGGGATGTTATTTGACATCGCTTCAGTGAAGTAGTGTTAACATTATCACGCTGTAATCAAGATGTCCCAGGTTTAATTCTTGGCAGAGGCATAGTAGTTTGGATCCCACTTTAAAGTGGAGGAACAGTCCTGATTAGCCTATGTGAGTGGGCTTAAAGACACACTTTGAAGTGTAGAAACTGAGAATGGGTCAACCTAATTATTAAACAATAAATTGTAGACAGGTAAGGATGATATGCAGATAAATCAGTAACCTAATGGATGATTCCATGCTCGTACTTACTCAGCACTGAAAAATTCTCATAATAGCACATTTGTCACAAAAATATTATTGAAGTTGTTACAAGATATAGTACATTGGTTTAGTCTGCAACAATGTATGATGCTTTATATAGTAGTTGATTAGTATATGACCTTTACACTATTTCAGAATTATCTTTCTAATAATGTACATAAAAATCACAAATTTCTAATAGTTTTTTGTCCAAAAAGTCCCGCACAATATGTTAAATTCTAAAATCGACAGTTAGCTGGATTCCACGTTTCTTGAACACTGGATTAGTTGCAGGGCCCCCATCCCTTGCTGAATTTGAAACTGTTGGATTGCATTCCAAGTTAATCTGAAATCCCAGGTGTACAGCATGAAGGTTTATGATCTGGTTTGCCTTCACATTATCATCAAGAACAAATGCCATGTCACTGCCCAAGATTCTGTTCCCCAAGGGCTCAGCAGCCTGCAATTCTGCCTACTGATCTGTGTGGACTCGACAAAGGACACTTTGAGCAAATACTGAGTTTTGGTGTGTGGTGCATAACTTTTTGGACACCTTGTAGTTTTGTTACAATTTCTCTCATCCTAAATATCCACATTACCATTGTGAATAAAACAGATAACTAAATTAAAATATACTGCCCACATATGATATATACCTGCATGGGTTCCTCTAAACAGATAACAGGGTTCCCATGTAAACTCTACCTGCATTTTCCTTGAGTTTTCCAGAATCAGCACATTTTATCCAGAGTACTCAATACCCAGTACATTACTATTCTAAATATATTTTACAATGGCCTATGGTGCATATGTTTTATCAGTAATATTACCGATCTGATATATTTATAAATAGGGCCGGGACTTTATGTTATAACATTTTTTCAATTGGCTTCGGATCTATTATTGGGGTGAGATCTTTACATGTGTGATGAAAATCAGCCGAAATAGACAAACTTGAGAAAGCATATTTTGACATATTTCACCAATTTCGCATTTTTACAACATATTTCTTCAATTTTGTTGTAATAAGACATATTTCTGTATAATTTCGTAATTCTTTCACACATAATCGGTTATTTCATAATTTTTTCTTCGTAGCTTTAGCACAACGGATAGTTCATATTGTCGATGGCAGAATATGGAAATTGCGGAGGAAGAAAGGTGCAGTCTTTTATTACAGGGTGGCTACAAACAAGCAGAAATGAAATTCCCTGACTTTTCCAGGTTTTCCAGGACAAAATTTACACTTTTCCCTCACAATTACAAACTAAACTAAATCGATGTTTTTGCAAATGGAAATAATAAACTCATACAGATCCACAAATGGTTTTGTTAAGTACCAATAGTATCTTCTATGAAATTGACTTAATTTCTCTATTCTCTATGATTTGAATTCAAATGCAAAATAGTGAATTTGGAAAATTATTACAATTCACAAGCTAGGGAAGGATTACGGAATTTTGTCATACGCAGTAAGTTTAAAATAAAATACTTGATTATTTTTAAAGTTACGACTAAATGAGAAGAGTGAAGAGTGAATGATTAAGAAATACAATTTGTAATTTATCAGTCTCCTTATACATTCTCGGTATTATACGCTGATATTTCCACTGAGGTTTGGAACCCTCTGCTTGCAAAAACCATGAGTGCGAACTCATTTCTCAATGCATAAAGCTACTTCTCTCTTCTCTGTAAAGCAAACAACTTAACTCTTGCATATAAGTGAAACAATTGAATCGAACAAAATAAAGTGTCATATTTCCTTACATTATCAATGGGATTTCTGCTTCAGTACAGTATATCCAAGTGAAGTACTGTGAAACTGACAACATGCAGTTATACCATTAATGCTGACGACAAGGGTATGTAGATATTAGAAATTTAACACAAGGAATTTATAGAATTGCATTGTATAGGTACCTGATTTAGCTAACCACACATTAAAACAGAAAAACACTAATAATAAAAGATTCTGAAAGTTCATATATGAGGGGCATCCTGAAAAAAGCTCCAATGGTGCCTATACACAGCACTAGTGGTCGGAGAGCGACCCACACACATGCAGGCAGGAAGAAGTGGCATGTAGCTGTAATCTGGTACAGTTGCAATGAAGCCGTTTTAGGACAGTTCTAGGTTAAAGATTACAGCTCTCACACAGTCTCCCACCGAGTGCGATGTAGCCTACATTGCACGCTCAGAATTTGGCACAGAGTCACCAGCAATCGTGTGAGGTGTGCAGACCGGACGTCGTGAGTGATAGTATGGTCAGATGATGGTGCAGACAATTCACGGAAGGTCAATCGAATGTGCACAACCCCATACAGCTGAGTACACACGGGCCCTTTGCATCACTTCAGGTGAGAAATCTTGGACCACTCCCTGAACAGCACTGGCCTTGAATGTACCGACTTTCATCTCTTTGCTTAACTGAAGAGATTTCTGGCAGGGCAAGGATTTGACAGCTACACTGCGGTAGAGATAGTTCCTGTCTTTGCTGTCAGACACATATACCACGGACATACAAAATTTAGTGCCATGCTACGACAAATGCCAGAACAACGGTGGTGATTATGCCGAAAATTAGGTTAGGACTCACTGTTACTAATGCAATAAATTACAACTGATATTCTTGTTTTATTTATACCTAATCGGCAGACTCTTTGATATTTTGTTATTTTTTTTCTTTCAAATTGGTGTATTTTCTTATTTTTTATTTTTTACTATACGGTGTTATTTTTCCCAAAATTTACATTTTCATTTTAGCGCATTTTCTGGCAAATATCTGAAATTATACCTTCATGGTGTTTTTTTGAGTTGTTAGTGTTACGTTTCCCAAAATTCGCATTTTTGTTTTAGAACATTTATCTGCCAGATATACCGAAACTTAATACTCCATTGTTCTTTTAAACTATTATTTTAAATTGTACGTCACATAGTCCACATATTTTCGCGACAGTTTGATATGTTGGAACAGATTTTTGAGGAAGTAAAAGTAAAGTGCTCCCCTGCACTTTTCCATGGAGTTAGGGTCACACACTTTCTTGATCACGGCTGAAGGTGGGGGTGATGTGATCAGCACCACGCTCCTGGCTACATTTATCCCTCAAATTTTCCTCAAGGTATCAGCTTCATATGATGCTGGGTGGGTGCCGGAGCAGTTTGAATAGGTGGAAATCATCCTGGTTCTCCCCTGCAGGGGATCGACCCCGTGTCTCTCGCATAGTAATCACATGCCCTAACGACTAAGCTCCACTATTACTCGCTTGACAAATGCCGATGGTGCACACTTAGCTTGGTAATTCAAAACATATCTCGTGTGACAAATACGAAGATGTGGCTCCCGTGTGACGGTATATACGCACTCGATCTCCTGTTAGAACCCTGCCACTTTGCTCTGGGATGCAAATGGTTTTGATAGAAGTTGAAAAAATCGTGGGAAATACATGATTTAATTTGGCTGTCGGAATTATTTCATGTACGTATAAGTATAACTCTATAGTTAACTCTTGAGTAAAATGTTGGAAAACTTGCATGTTCTATGTACACAAACATGGCCTAGAAAAGACAAAAATGTTGGATTTCATGGAATTTTTCGTTGTTTTAGAACATTTCTTTAAAAAAATCACTAAAAACGCCAACAATTCGCATTTTATGCCAAATTCGCATTATTTCGATATTTCGAACAGGCGAAAAATGTGTCCAGACATAACTGCACATTCCTAAACATAACTTCGCAGCAATTACCAGTTTTCACGGTTTTGGCGTTTGCGGTTCCCTACTAATCGGAAATTACTTTCTGGTCACCCCTTGTATAAATCAGTAGATGTAAAGTGAAAATTTATCAGGGCTGGCAGAGAAAAGTCAATTCTTGAAGAAAGTGATTTGCTTTTATGATTGAATGATTCAAGTAAATATGATATTAAAATATTTACTTATTTATTATTAGTATTTTATTTCATAATATTGGACATTAACTTCACTCAGTGAGAGATTAATGACCATCTCTCACGAGTTTAAACAGAAAGGACAGAGAGTGGCGTTAATTTCATTGCAATACTAGTGTTGCGGTAAATTTGAGGTTGCGAGCATGCACTTTCAAATTTTTATAACGTTCACCAATGCAGATTTATTTTTCACATTTTCGTGATAGTATTCAATATCTATCCCGTTTGGTTGGATTCTTCTTGATATCTAAAAATAGTGCAATGTCATTGTAAACGTATGTTAACTTGTGCGAAACCAGTAATACGTCAGGATGATGAAAGAAAACCTTCGTAAGCACTGCTACATTCAATAAGGTGAAGTGAGCCAGAAGAGTAATAAAATTCCAGCAGCATATTTTCAGTCTAAAGCTCTTCTTGTTTATGCATGCGATTTTTGTTGGATGTTGCAGTCCATGCAATTTCTGTCGCATGTTGTAGTGGGATACTTTGTTGGGTGGCGATATTCGACAAAAATAGTATGTATCAATAGAACCTATTTTTTTCCATGTTCCTTCAGTTTGCCCAACAAAATGCCTTACTATCGGACAGCGCCACCCGCTCTTATCCCCTCCATCTGTTGACAAGTCCTCTTACTACTCCCATACAGACAAGAAAAAATGATAATTCAATGCATTTTCCATGTAATATTCAGAGGCTTAACCTTTACTCCCCCGATGATACCATATGGTATCATGGTGCTGATTACAAAATGAATGTGCTTTTTGGACCTTCGTACTCTTATGTTTGGGTGGAAACTCTGACACAGGTCTGGAGCAAGCCTGGGAAATTCATATTGATGATCAACCTTCCCCCCCTCTCCGCAACATATCAATGAGAAATTTCCGAACAGAGTTTCACATTTTGGCTCATTATTCAACTTGTACGGCTCACAGGAATATGAAGAAACATATTTCATTCTCTTTGGAAACGTCCATTCCTTGAAGAGAATACTAAGGTTTGCGCCTTCTCCCCAAAATAGTGGGAGAAGAGGGGCAAACTACAGATTTTTATGGGATTTTTTTATTGAAATTCGGTGGTCGCGCCCACTAAACCCTTGCTCGGTTCGGCGTTCTGAATTGTACATGGTTGCATGCTCTGATGTTTTAGCTGCAAAATAAAACTTATCCGAAGTAGATTGCTCCGATAGTGGCCAAGTTGTAACAATTTTCCTCCAAAAATGAAAATTAACTATTTTTCGTAATAAACAATATCACATTTTAGCTTACTATTCAACTTGTATGGCACCCAAGAACATGAAATATGTTTCATTCTCTTGTGAAATGTCCATTCTTTGAAAAGAATACTAAAGTTCGCACTTTCTTCCGAAATTAGTGGGAGAAGAGGGGGCAAAGTACAGATTCTTTTAAATTGAAATTCGGAGGTCGCGACCCCCAAACCCCCCTTCCTCGGTTCGGCATTCTGAGTTGTACAGGGATGGATGCCGGGTTCAAATCCCGGTCGGGCTTAGTTGTTTGTGAATGTCCATTCATCAATTTCATCATTTCATCACTCATCCCCATCTTCGCAAATTAGACAAGAGGCACAAGAGGCACAAAACGCGAAGTAAAATAAACTTAATCAAATCAAATCATAACGGATGGATGCTACGATGTTTTAGCTGAAAAACAAAACTTATCCGAAGTAGATTGCTCACATAGTGGTCGAGTTATAACAATTTTCCTCCAAAAATGCAAATTACCCATTTCTTTTACGTAAAAAAAATCACATTTTGGCTTATTATTCAACTTGTATGGCACCCAAGAACATGAAATATATTTCATTCTCTTGAGAAATGACCATTCTTTGAAAATAATACTAAAGTTTGCACCTTACTCCCAAAATAGTGGGAGAAGAGGGGGCAAACTCCAGATTTTTTTTTCATTGTAATTCGGGGGACGTGCCCCCAAGCCCCTTCCTCGGTCCGGCGTTCTGAATTGTGCACAGTTGCATGCTCTGATGTTTTACCTGAAAAACAAAACTTATCCGAAGTAGATTGCTCACATAGTGCCCGAGTTATAACAATTTTCCTCCAAAAATGCAAATTACCTATTTTTCATAAAAAACAACAACACATTTTGGCTTATTATTCAACTTGTATGGCACACAAGAACATGAAATATTTTTCATTCTCTTGAGAAATGTCCATTCTTTGAAAAGAATACTAAAGTTCGCGACCTCTCCCCAAAATAGCGAGGCAAGAAGGGGCAAACTACAGATTTTTACGGGTTTTTTTTCCATTGAAATTCGTGGGGTCGTGCCCCCAAGAACCCTTCCTCAATCCGGCGTTCTGAATTGTGCATGATTGCATGCTCTGATGTTTTAGCTGAAAAACAAAAGTTATCCGAAGTAGATTGCTCCCATAGTGCCCAAGTTATAACAATTTTCCTCCAAAAATGCAAATTATCCAGAATTTTGTGAAAATGTCACCCACCAACCCCGATTTTGATGAAATTCGGTATGCTTATAGAACTTTTGATGCTGATTACAAAAATGACAACTTTTTTAAAATTGGTAAAGGGGTTCAGAAGTTACGCACTTTTTAAGATCTCCGTGTACGCCACATCCGGCTCCACTTTGAATGACACGCATTAGGTTATAAACGATCGTATATTCCCTCGAGTTTGCCGTAGAAACTTCAAGTTTGTTTTCTTTTGTTCAGAATAGTATAAGCTTTCATTTAAATAACGTTTCAGATTAATGCATCAGTAAACATGTATTTTTATATATAGTTTTATGTATTTTTTTAGAAAAATAAATGACTAACTTCAAGAGCGAATTTCATGCAATGCCCCCCCCTTCAATTTCCCCCCAATTTTATATGTAGGTATCTCAGAGTGTGTACTAATGCCTGATGAAAAAATTGGGATGGGCGGTTCAGAGACAGGATGATAAAAAAATCATTTGCATAAAATGACATTAAAAGTAAATCTTATTAAAAATGCTTATGTATTTAGCACAACGCCTGAAGTACAATATGTTTCAAGTTACAATATTCAAAATTTATGTTCACTAAGCATAGGCGTAACCTGGCGGGGGCAAAGGGAAGCACTTGCTCCCTCCAAAATTTATAAGTTAAATATATTTTGTGATCCTCCTGGCACTTGAGGAACAAACAAATACAGAGGTTGTTCTTTCTACATTTGGCCAATTTTGACTTACCTAAAAATTTAGACGAATCCATGGCGCCAGGTCCGTAAGTGCTCGATGTGTGTCCCTTGGTTCCTAACAATAGCCCGACAGCATAATTTCCACTGTAATAGGCTTCTCTGAAGAACTGGGAGGGGAATCTTGTCCCATTCACTTTGCACAGCTTTCCAAAGTCCTTCCACAGTTGTCACACGCCGTTTTCCCAAAGCCCGCTTCAGCAAGCCAAATCCACAATAGTCCATAGGACTTGCGTCTGGAGATTTAACAGGTACCTCATTGAAAGGTATCACCTGTATACCACTTGCCTCCTCCATCTCCCTGTAGAATGCGAGGGACGATCGTGAAGTATGTGATGAGGCCTTGTCCATGTGAATGCGCACCAGATTGGCATCATTTCCGTACATTGTTGGAATCTCATGCTCGTAGATCGGCCGCATGATCTGCTCCTGATAATACTGCGAGTTTATTTTGCAGTTCTTCGCCACCCTACGAATCTTCAGTTTACCTCGGTAACAGTAGCCAGTAACGACCATGAACCCTTTTGGGAAGGATTCTTTACATACACGGACCCACCTTCCGAAGTTCTTTGGGCCTTTCTGTCGGTACATGATGGCTCTCGGTTTACCGCAGTCGGAAAGGTAAATCCATGCTTCATCGAGCGTTACGACGTGCTTTCACCTTTGTTTTGCCAGATGCCGTTCGTACAGCTTCCGGGCGTTACACTTTCGTTCGTTTTGGTGGGCATCCGTGAGAAGATGGCAGCGAGCTTTCATGACTTTTTCCAGCTTGAGCTGATGGTGTAAGGTCCGGCTCACAGTCCCCAAAGACACGTCAAGATGATTAGCCATACACCTTTGTGTTGGCGGATTTTCTTGCATTGGCATTTTGCGCAGTTTCCTCTGCATGGTAGGGGTGGCCTTGGCCTTGGCCCGCTTCCTAGGCAACTTCGTTGGTGATCCAAATGGTGGAGCTTCGTTGCTCTTGTACTTTTTAATAACATTTTTTATTCCACTTAAACTGATGTTGCAACCATTCTGGGCGGCATGTTGGTCACAGAGTGGAAACCCCCACACTTGGAAAAAGATTTTACACAACACTCACAACAATGGTCCTGTTTTGTGTGTTATTTTCGTCCGCGCGGATAAACAACTCCGTTCCCAGACAGTCACTGCACAACACTGCAGGATGCCACGCGGCAGTTCGGGTGAGTCCAATCTGCCCGGGAGGGGGGGAGGAACGAAATTGGCCAAACGTAGACGGAACAACCTCTGTAAAGAGTAATAATTGTGATTTTTCAAATGTATTTATCAAATAATCCTGGACACTACTTTTATACGATGGAAAACTTTGCGATTATCTCAACCCGAAGAAAGTTTCCAAGTGACCCATTAAGACAGTACCAAAAATTGTACTCTATGCATTGCCAAAATTTCATGTACTATAAATTGTGCCGTTCACATTTTAGATGGATATTTTGACCATTTCAAACACACTAAAGTATTTGACTTATCACTAAATACATATGTCCATCCATTTGTGTTGTTAATGTCCACTGAACACAGCATACTTTTTTGGCCAGTAGTGGGAAGTTGATGGACAAAGTGGATGCAAGAATTTAATAGCTGCATCTCCATTTTCACGTGGACTTTTGAAGCAATCCTACAAACAAGTTTGAGTCACGCACACACATGCTACTACATAACTGCCATCACTGGTTTCACCGTGGTTGTGTTGCGCATAAAAGGGGCCTAAAAGTTAAGGCCGAAACTTGCGAACGAGATTTCCTGTTTCCGTGCAGAGTTCCATAACGATATCTTTAAATAAAAAATAAAAATCAATGAAGACGAAATTCCCTGACATTTCCCTGATTTTTTTGACACCTCAAATTCCCTGACTTTTCCCAGTTTTCCAGGTCTGTCGCCACCCTGTATTAGTACAGAACAAAAATACCCCCACTTTTTTTTATCCCGACAATTGATAGCCATGCAATCATTATTGAGGAAAAATGTTCTCTCATTGTTGCACGGGAAGTAAAGAAGTTTCGTTCTCATCTCTTTGAATTTTTCACTTTTCACAAACATCAGTCAAAAGTAAAAATAACATTTGGTATATTACAGTCCCTACTCTACTCTATCAGGTATGGGAGAATTCGAGAGTACTGTTGTGCATATTTTTGGCTTTACTGAGAATATTTCTGCATTTTTCTGACATATTTGTAATTTTTCATGACATATTTTCCAATTTATATGACATAATTACATACATATTTTACAGTTTTATAGGACATAAAGTCCCAGGCACTATTTATAAACAATCTGTAATTTAGTGCAATATTCTCCCATCTTGTTATTTATTTTATGAATGAGAACATGTAATTATTGTTATGGTTTTCAACGTAAATGTCTAAATAGGTAGTTTCTTTTCAAAGGCAAAACCCACGACAATCACCCGGTTATATACATTAATTAAGGATGTGAATGAACCATTCATCGAACATTCATGGAGCACTTGCAATTTCATATCAGATCAGTAGCCTTATTAGTCAATTTTATGTAGTACTTTATTAGTCTCAGCCAATAAGAAAACAAATTAAATAATAAAATGATATCTTTACACTCTTAATTAAGTAGTAAGGTTTTAGTGGGAATTTTCACACTTTTTTTACAGCACACAAAATAAATTTCAAACACTGTCACAAACTTTGGGAGGTGGCTCATCACACGGTGTTCAAAGTCATTGCTAATTGACCTCAGAAGTGATAGAACATTTTGTCTTTAGCTTTCATAATTGAATGGGGCAGTTACGAAAACCATGTGGCTGTTTAGTAGCCTGTAAGATAGGGAAGTCAGCTGATTTTTCCAGATTCTCTAGAAGCTTCAAATCTCCCAAGTGATTCAAGTATCCTACTGTCCAGCATTTCAGTTACATTGGAAAAATGAAAGAATGGCCCAGCCAGGGACAGCCACGCACTATAAGAACTGTGAAACTGGAAAAATCAATGTACAGAAGCATCAGTGATGGTCTGTGAACTGACCAGTTCCAAAATATCTACGTCTCGTATGTTGCAAAGTGACCTAGGACTGAAAGCTTACAAACAACACACATACCACTTTCTAGCCTCAGAAAACGGAAAGTGCCTACTGGATCATTAAGCATAAATTTGGACAGAATTATCAGAGGCAGCTTTCAACTTGCAGAATGACAGGTTGTATGCCTCCAGAAGGGTCCAGAGGGACCACACACTGCTTCAATCATGGTGTGGTGGGAAATGGGGCATTGTGATAGCATTACTGAGCTCCTTTTCTGCAACAAAGGGGTAAAAACATCAGGCCGAGTGTACCAAGAGACAGTCCTGGAGACAATGGTCAAGAATCAAGCAATATTATTCCATTGCCAGGAGTAGAGTTTTCAGCAGGATTGTGCACCAGCTCATCTGGCTCAAACAACCCAGCAGTGGTTCGAGACAAATGTTCTCAACTTTATTTCCCCTTTAGATGGATCATCTGTCAGTACTGGCCTACGCTCTCTGGACTAGAAATTGTAGTCTGTACTTCAAGAAGATATAATGCAGTATTGTCACTTTGAACCACTATCTTATGAAGGCAGTGGAAGATTTTCCCCTCAATACAGGTGTGATGCAATTGATGAGTGGCCACAGACACTTAGGTACTATGTGCAGGTCAAAGGCAGTCATTTTGTGCTTTGTGTACACAATATATCCACGTAACACATATCTTAAAAGTATATTCTGTTATTTCATTCAGAGCTTTGGAATATGTATATGGTAAGACTGGGTGTGTATATGTAGCATACTTTTGGTAAACAGAAGATTATACAGGGTGTCTACCAAAATAACAAATCCAAAATTCTTGACTTCTTGACCTTTTTTCCCTTTATTCTTAACATTTATTTAATCGCCTCCTACTCAGGTATAGTTCGAAATTAAGAAAATATATACATATATTAATAAAAAAACTCCTGCCACAAGGTCCGTTACAATGAAAACTGAAGCTGTACTTTAAGAGATTTAGATTTGCATTAATTATTAATGCATGTAAAAAATATTCTTAAGAAATAAAGTGAACAAATCTTAACCACAACTCAATACAATTTTAGATTTCCAAATATTCAATTTTATCAAATCACTGTACAGGTATATAACAATGCAAGTTCACTATACTGCAAAAAATAGCAAAAGTTCTTGACCTAAAGCATAATTTCTTGACCCATCTGTTGATTTCTTGACTTTCTTCACTGGTAGATACCCTGTTATAATAACAATTAATCTGTGATGCAAAATAAACACCTCTCTAAAGCCTACATCTTCAAAATATCGGGTGATTCCCTTGCTAGAAGCCCCAAACTTTTGTCTATAAGGTAAAACTGCCAATTACTTAATGTTTGTCTTGAAAATGTGTATGCACATACCTTCAACAATATAAAACGGGATCTAAACCCTCGCAATAGGTTTGGACTCTTCCAGTGACCTTCATTTGTTTTGTTCCGCGACAATGCATCTCGGTAGTGTTGGCTCAAATGTATAGGGATTACAATGTACAAATCGAAGAGCGTGTTTTCCTCATTCGTACATACTGGCTAACTGGTTCATTAAAAACATGTCAAAGGACATTTCAGACTAAATTTCATGTGAGACATGTACCTTCAAAGTATTGTATCCAGAAATTGGTAAGAAAGTTAGAGACAAAACAGGATGTAAAGAGCGGTTACTGGCATCACCATCAAAATCATTGTGAAGACTTTCCCAAGAAACTGATCTCCCATATTCGAAGTGTCAAAAAGCTGCAAAAAAAAAATCAAAACTACACGCTTACCTTGTGTCATGTGTTCAAAAATTGCAACCGACAGACCATGAAAAACGTGTGCAATTTTGTTTATGGTTTCAAAATTTTCTTACTCAGAATCCTGGGAATATAGACCTCACTCAGATGAAGCATGGTTTCATCTGAGTGGCTATATGAACTCTCAAAACACACGTATATGGGCAGAAGAAAATCCTCGTGCAATACATGAACAGCCTTTGCATTCTCAGAAAATTGAAGTGTAGTGTGGAGTGTCTCGTAGGCGAATTATAGGCTCTATTTTTTTTATTTTTTTTAATGAACAGTTAACACAAAAGTCTACCTGGGAATATTCACTGAGTTTGTCAATCAGTTAACAGATGAGATGAACTAACTGATCGGTATTTCCAACAAGATGATGCAACATATCACACAATCGCAGCCCTGAAAGGAGCTATACATCAAGAGATTAAAGTCATTACCGACGCCACTTTAAGAAAAGTTTTCCAGAATTTGGAGAGACATGTACAAGAGTGCTTGCATGTGGAAGGGGACCATTTTCAGCATCGGATATGAGCAGAACCTGTTTTACATTGTTGAAGGTATGTGCATATAAATTTTCAATACAAACTTTAAGTAAATGGCACTTTTATAGACAAAAGTTTGGGGCCTCTAGCGAGGGATTCACCCTGTAGTTCATATAAAGCATGTTAGTGAAGTTGGAATTATTACTACAAGAACAAGCATATTTTAGTCCTTCAGATGTGCTGCATTGTCCTCCTCTGCGGCCGTGCGGTCTAAGGCACCTTGCTTTGGACGGCGGCTGCGGGCGACATGGGTTCAGTCTCCGGCAATTTTCGGCCTGTGTATAGGGCCAGTGGCAACCCACCAACATGAGGAAATTGGGGAGCTTCGAATGAGTAAGCGTAATCCGGTCACGTAGATCTACTACAAGGGCTGGGGATACGTCGGGCTGACCCCCCGACTATTCCAATCCTGGTTGAAGATCTCCACGCTTAGAGGTGACGAGGGAAAGCGTGGGAGGGAGACAGGCAGCCGGTAGGTAAGCCAAGGCCCTTCATGGGCTGTTACGCACAGGATTTTTTTTTTTTTTTGGATGTGCTTCATTGGGACTCAATTATAATTAGATGATTTTCCCTGAGTTTTTACTTTTCTTGAAATTCCCTGAGAATTCCAGGTTTTTCCAGGTGTGTGGGAACCCTGAGATAAGTAGTAAACTTTAATTACCTGCATGTTACATAACCATCTCCCAACAATCGACTGTAAGACAGTACACAAATACATACCATCCAGGAGTTCATAGATCAATACAAAGTTGTTCTTGATATTTTCTTCTGAGATTTTTCCAAAGTAAGACTGCATCACATCGATCACCTTCAGCAAAAATTCAAAAACCATAGAGGCATTCACATTTTGCTTCGTAACAGCAGCCAACCAGATATTAGCTCGCTGGAATATGAAACAGAACAGCTTCAATTAATTTCTCCAACTTTTTCTTAAGTAAATGCTGTAATAACAAATACTCAATAATTTAAGTTACATTTTGGAATGCCTTGAACACGATTTACTGATTCCCAGGTGTTACCGAAGCAAATGTCTTTGCATATGATCTAAAGAACCAAACTAAAAAAAAAAATGTAGATTTTACTAGGTTACTCCTAGAACAAAATAAATTCAACAATTTCTACATCTTCTTGGTTGTGATCATTGTTTGTTAACATAATTAATATTTGTAAAACTTTCTTGTTTCATTTGCATCAAATTGCATACTAGTAAATCCATCTTGTCTGTCCACTTCTATGGAAAGAGGACACATTGAAGATTTGATTTGACATAGGAAAAAGTTTTAAAACTCCCTTTTGATTTGCTGTAACTTGAAGTTGGTGCATTATTTTTATCCATAATGAATGCATGGGAATCTGAAAATTCTAATTTGTCAAATTTATCAAACATTGTGTCCAGTTTGAAAATCAACTTGAAAAATCGCTTCCACTTGCAATGTGGGGAGAAATTCATACTTTCTTGTACAGTCAGGTTTCTCTTTAGTAGCAATGCTCATTCCGACGATATTGAAATAAATGCACACCTGGTGCGAAACTGTCACTCTTCGCCTTAAGGTTGAAAATTTGATGACAGCGCCAATTTATCTCCACTTGGACAATCTATACACTTTATAAACAAAATGCACAGTATGTATGCGTGAGATTACTTTGTGGTGATGCAAAAAAATCTTAAAATTGGGCTGAGCTGATACTAATTGGAAAGTAGTGGATTGAAATTAATCAACAGTGTTCCCCGATTATTTCTTGATATTAGGGTTTATCATGGGTGTCTGCAAAATGCATATTTCACATTATTTTTCACCAGCATTACAAATGAATATTTGAAAATAAAACAATGGTATATTGATATCGCATTAGTTCTCCAATTGAATGCTTACATATTTTACTTTCAATGGATTTGTTACAATGCGAAGTGTTCATGACCGTACATTGCTTTGTATTGGTTTAAAGTGGTATTGACTAAAAAAAATCAACATTAACATATTAAGAACGGAGAACATCACCTCACATGAAACCGTGAGACTAATTATATTTTCAAACATGGAAAAAGTTTTAAGAAAAAGAAATGGTCACATAATGAAAACATACAATCTTACACAGGGGTATAAAACCCTAAACAACATGGAAATATGTTAGCAATTATAAAAAAAACAACTAAAAAAAAACATGGAGTACTTGGGCAGGGATCAATATGTCAGGTGTGTAACAAGTGAATTTAAGAAAATGTGTTATTAATAGTAGCAATGCAATAACAGGTACACTAACACTCCATAAAATTCAAAGATTATTTCACACTTGTTTATGAAAACCCATAGAAAAAGTAACCTGTGCAGAACTGAGAGCATTAAAATGGACATATATTTGAAAAAGAATTTTCATGATACATTACATAACTTCAGTGCAATGATTTATCACCCTGTCTTATTTAAATGTTTGATAAAAACTATTGTTAAGAGGAATACAATAAATATATTGTACACTACCTTAATGTGGAAAAATGATGTCCTGGCAATGTTAGTTACTGGTGATCGAACCTGCTGTCTTGCATGGATCACATTCACCCTGAATGCATCCACAGCATTCCGGCCAATGTCATCTCTATATACACGGGATATTAATACTTCTCCTTTGTGATTGTATACAAAAAGCCCACCAATCATGATGGTGCTATATCTTGATCCAAACCTTAATAAATATAATCTGGAAAAAAATGCATTAGAATAGCACATCATTATATAGGTATAATTGACTTTTCTTTATGTATGAATTTCACATGAAATAAAACATTTTCTTTTATTGAACACATTCAATATTATTGATACTTACAAGTCAAGTTTTGGTACCTAGTCATTTTAGCCAGTTAACATATATCTTCCCACTGTCCTACACAGACAAACTATATCTAAAAGTTTGTTGCAAATCTACCTCATACACATAGTAGAAATTAGAATTTATATTCTTTATTGATAGGTAAAGCTCAGCCTGTGGCTCATCTACCCCTTAACTCGCAAAAATTTTACAGAAAAATATAATATAGGGTGATTCAAAAGTCTCTCGACATTTTCCTTTCATTGCTGATGAATGGTTTTCAGGATGCTATAATATACATTGTTGTTTTGCAGCACAATGGTGTACCACCCTATTTTGCCAGAATCATTTGGGACACCTTGCTGAACCTTCCCCAATAGGTGGATAGGCTGTGGTTCACCAAGGCTTGGTCTGACAGGCCTGACTCCCCTAGACTTTTGTGTCTGGGGTTTCATTAAATCTTGGGATTACCTAAACTGATACAGTGGGAGGGAGGGTCACCCACGGTGACCACTCTAGGACCATGATAAAATTCAAGTATAATTCCTTGTTTTCAAGGCAAACTTTCCAAGAAATCAAGGCTACAAAAATATATGAATTTTGAATTTGAATTTAAAATTTTGGGTTTGTCAGCACTAAGGCTATTTTGCACCCATCACATTATATGGGGTCCAGCCCCTTATCGTTTCACAGAACAACTCTAACGTTGCAGTACTAAAATCATAAAATATTAAAATCTTCTGACTTTCGTTAAGGACAAAACACAGGACAACACAAACAAAATTATACTAGCCATGCGGCCAGTCGCCAGAGCCTCATTAGTCTGCAGTCCAGGGTGTACTATGTGGAAGTGAGATTGACTATTGGGTGCACTAGGTGGAAGGAGCACCCCTTACACCCCAGCTACAAAAATATGTTTTCTCTATTTCCACCTTGCGTATTACAGACTCTCCCTACAGAAATACAGTATATTAACAATATAAAGGGTCTTTGTGATTCCAATGTATCCAAAAATTCTGATTGAAGTATATTAAACAGTGTATATATATATCTAAAATATTTAATTTGAGATGCGGAGTTTACATTTGCAATTTCACATACCCAAGACTCGAAATACATCTAAAAACATAAGTCACAAATGTTACGGGATATACTGATGTATGAAAATGTCAATTGTATAAGAATTTCAAAATCAAATTTACCTAATCAAATTCAAGAGATATGATCTTGCAATAATCTTCCGTCCCCCAGATAGTTTATTGTTCCACAAAGGACACTAACGAAGCAAACAGATTGAGAGAATTTTGATTATTTTCCTTGTAGCTTTCCTTTATTTTCCTTCCTTGATAAAACTAAAAGCTAAATGTGAAAACATCATCTTAGGGCATTTATAAATATGAATAAACTCAATGTGATTTGGATTAATAAAAGTTGCAATTTTTCACGTCTACGGAGAAAAATTCACGTAGAATAAGGCATAATTCCCAGAATTCAAGGAATTCCCGGTGAGTAGCCACCCTGCCACCCCAACTATGTTGGAGCATGTGTACACAGAAGAGAGGTGCATGCTATGCTTAGACTTACAGCGGCACCACTTTGAAAAGTACCGAGTTTGTCTTCTGTTCTAGACTCCTTTTCAGCAGCAGTAATGTCAATTTGTCAATAAAATGCTCTTTGATTAAAATGCCAAGACTAGTGAATCACCCAGCACTACTATTATAGATATAAATATTCAATTGCAATTAACCATACTAAATATTCCAGTTTCACAAATTGATTGATTGATTTACTTCCCTTTTCTGCCATTTTTGGCTTATCGGAATATGATTAAGGATCACTCACAAAGAACACCCATGCCCAGAATGGGATTCTAACCTGGGACACCTGACATCGTAGCATGCTGTGTTAACCACTCCACAATGGAAGCAGGCATATAGCAAATTGTTAAAGCAAGGAGTGAAATTACAGTTTTCGAGCAACTCATCATTTTAAATTACAGTGCTTGAACAAACGATAAAAGGAAACAGACGATAATGGCAGAGCCTTGGAGTTTACAGTTTATCTGTACTGGATGTATTTCAAGCAGAATTCGAACCACCAAAAAATACATTAACAAATTGATTCCAGATAGGTTGGTCAAGTAAATGAACACATGCAAACTACACTTGACCAAAGGTTTACGCCCCCTTTCTATTTCCTTATAGTCCAGATCATATGGATCTACACTGTAAAAGAACTTCATTTCTCATCATTATCTTTTTTGTCGACTGGGGAGAGAATTTGAACCGGAGCGAATTTACAATACCGGACCCCTCTCTGATTTTTGTAATATTTGTAATTGAGGCCTCCTAATAACGAAAGTTAAAATTTGGGGGTCATGAGTAGAAATTGCAAAATAAGAGAAATTGAGTGGTCCTTGATCGGGACAGAAACCCTGGATTTCTCCACGAAAACAATGTTTATTGCAATACTTTATGTTTTAGAATGAAATTAATGTATTCCTGATATAACTACGACCCCAAATTTTAACTATGCTTCCCTAACCTAACCATGACTGGTTTGTGGGGCTATGTGTGAATGGTTTTTGGGGCTATGTGTGAATGGTTTGTGGGGCACCATAAAAAAATGCTAGTTTCGTAGCACTTGAGCGACATATTTTAACTACAACATTATTGACTATGCGAAATATGAACGAATGCTCTGTATTATTAATACGTACCCAACTAAAAGTTACTAAAAAAACTTACGAAAGAAAGAACTTTATTTCCTACCTTCAAAGTCGCCATCTTCCTCACACCATGCAGATTACTGAACAAGTGAACCCTACATTGAACAAATATGGTTTCCATGCTTGTATACTGAGAACGATCTTGGTAATTGAAAAGCTTATTTTGCAACTTCTACACGTCAATTAACAATTTCAACACGTCACCCACACATGTTAACCTCAGATACTTCATCAGGAATACGGATTTCGTGAGTATAAGAAGTAGGATAGAAATTACGGATGGGTCCGGTATTGTAAATTCTTACCGTTTGAACCTATGAAAAATTACCGCTATTTCCAGATGGCACAACACTGTCATTCATTTTATGCAATGTAACCAACATTTTACACAGTAAAAACAACAAATGTACAGTAAACCCCTTTACATTTGTATTTAGCATAAAATATTTGTATTCTGGCTTTCAAGTGCATCATGTATCATTTGATGTAATAGCTGCTAAATCTGATCATGGAGCAAGCCTTGTGTAGTGGTTATCAACCATTGGGAGGCCTGAGAGCGGTAAATTCATTTCATAAGTTTGATGTCCTGCTCAAAAATTTTACCCTTTGTATTTTTTTGAACTTTATACATTAAAATACACCCTTCAAATTGAGGTATGACTTGAGATGACCGGACCCCTCTCCGATTTTCTTTATATTTCACATACTCACTACTTGAGGCATCCTAATCATGAATCTGAAGTTAAAATTTGTCGGTCACGTCTAGAAATTGCGAACCATTGGCATTAGCCTCACGAACCATTGGCATTAGCCACAAGAACCATTGGCGCTAGCCCCATGGACCATTGGCACGTGGTTAGGTTAGTTTCGGTTAGGTTATGCAATCATAGTTAAAATTTGGTGTCGTGTTAGTATCAGGATCTAGAAATTGGAAATAATTGCGAACCATTGACGCTAGCCCCACGAACCATTGGCACGTGGTTAGGTTAGGCAAACATAGTTAAAATTTGGTGTCGTGGTAGTATCAGGAATATATATATATTTGGTTGCGAAACAAAAAAATTCCCGAAAATTGACAGTTTCCATTCCGAAAACGAACGCCTTATTTTCGCTTATTTTGCAAGTTCTAGACATTCCGACAAATTTTAACTTCAGATTAGTGATTAGGAGGCCTCAATTAGTGAGTATGCCAAATATGAAGAAAATCAGAGGGGGGTCCGGTCATCTCGAGTCGTTCCCAAATTGAATATTAATAAATAAGGTAAAAATCTGATATTCCCCGGACACCTATAACTTCTTCGTTTTGTCAATTTTTGACATTTGTACTTACCTATCTGCTTCGTGGAACATTCTTTAAGGTATATTCACATTTTTCGTCCCGGAATCGGTGGGAAATTTAAATTAAAAATTATTTTTGTTTGAAATTTTTGAGTCCAAATCTCCCACCGATTCCGGGCTCCACTCCTGGACCTACCACCCCCAACCGCTAGCACGGCCCTGCCACCGTTCCGCTCCGGCTCCCCAGCTTTATCTATAGAGTCCCTGTTAAAGGCATGTTAGAAATTGGTCGAAGTCACCTGCCCACAAATGAGCCCCAAACTTTTAAATTTGAATAAATCCGTTACATCACACAAAACACCTTCCAGGTGTTGGACAATGCTACAGGAACTTATTACCGTAAGTAGTTTCTTCCGTAAAAATGAAGAAATCTGTCCGGGGAATATCAGATTAGTACCATCAATAAATTATGGTGGCAGGAATATTTGCAAAAGTTCCTTTTTGTATCTTTCTGTGGACTGTTTTAATTCCTTTCTCGAAGGTTCAAATTCACTTTTGCATTAATTTCCACTTCTCTAAGACTTTCAAAATTCTCGAATAAAACTTGCAAAAATCAAACATTCGAAACTGTGACCAGCGGGTAGTACAAAATTTTGGGTCTCACTGCAGAACATGGGCTGCTTTTTTCCTCTAAATAGACTAACAAAATTTATATCCCCAGAAAGTACGTACCTTCCACTTCCATTTTCCGGTGTTCCTTTTACGATTACCATTATATTATTGCACGTAAAAAATATTTTTCCTGCTGCTAAAAGCAATGCATTTCTCCATTTGTTCGCGTCCATATTGTTTACATGCTCAAGTGTTGTGCGATAAGTGAGACCCTTCGTTTCGCGGCATTCGAGTTGATTTGTCGCTCTGGATTACACCCCCAGACGTACAGTTTCTTTCATTATTTCAGACGAGGAATGCTTACAAGGTCAGGTTGGGTTCCAATAGCATAAATACAATGAAAATGTTTTTCCTGCTACTAAAAGCAATGCATTTCTCCATTCGTTCATGTCCATATTGTTTACGCACAGTTTCTTTCATTATTTCTTCGAGGAATGCCTACAAGGTTAGGTTAGGCCTGTTAGGTTAGGTTTCATTAGCATAAATACAATGACTAATTATTATTTAGGCTAAGTGAACTAAACCTAGCTAATTAACAACATAGGCATTTTTTGCTTTCACTAGATTTGTGCAGGAATATGCCTTTTCCTTCGTTGCTACGATTTCAATACCGCCCAACCAGGACACGTTTTTCTGGGTTTTTTAAAGAAAAAAAAAATTCCGCACCTTAAAACTTACTTTTCCCGATTACTAACTACAAAACGTTACCAAAAAATTATGAACCGCGTTCCTCCTAAGCAGCCCATATTCTGCAGTCTTACCCTTTTTATGTAAGGAACTTGCATTTTGGTAAAGCAACAACATTATGCTGTTGTTTTCATTATGTACACTACCGACAAAAAGTTTAAGACCACCATGAAAAACGGCCAAAAAATCAGTATGGAGTGCTGTGTGGAACCAACGGTTCCTGTCCAAGAAAGGCGTGACAATGATACGCATGGAAAATGCAATGTAGTCTAGTTTGAACCTCGCAAGATGCAAAAACAATTTTTTTTCCGAATATGTAGCATGTGGTTGGCAAAATGGAAAGTGACAAAAACGTTGCTGAAGCTGGCAACATTGCAGCTGTGTGCGTGAAACCGGTCATTACGGTAGCCATTCTCATGTGCATCCTTATCAGTGGCTCAGGGTCAGTTGCTTTTCATGCAGGTGACATTGCGAGCCCATTATTGTGTGTGAGGTGTGCAAGGTAAGTGGAGCTGAGTGAAATGGTCCGTCATCATGGGGAACAGACGATTTTGGTTGAAAAGCGTGCTGTGATATGTACACTGAAAAATGAAGGTTATTCGGAACGCGAAATAGCAAGAAAACTAAATATTTTCAAGACTGGTGTTCATTGTGCATTGGACAGATACCGTAAAACCAACAGTCATGCTGATCATGCACGTAGTGGAAGAGATCGTGTAACGTCTGCAGCTGACGATAGATATATTACAGTAACTAGCAAACAGAACAGGCACCTAACAGCACCAGTCATCGCTGCTTCCCTGAATAACAGCAGAGTGACGCCTGTGTCTGTGTCAACGGTGAAGAATAGGTTGCGTAAAGAAGGGATGCATGGCAGAGTAGCTGCTAGAAAGCGATTGTTACGACGTGTGAACAAGACGAAACGATTGGCCTGAGCTAAAATGCACCAAGATTGGACTGTGGATAACTGGAAACGGGTACCCTGGACCGACAAATACAAATATGAATTATTTAGCAGCAATAGGTGAACCTTTGTGCGTCGAAAGGTCGGCAAGAGAATGAAAGTGTAATGGTGTGGGGATGTTTTGCCGGACACCAGACGGGGAACCTTCATAAAATTCAGGGAACATTGATAAAAGAAGGGTATCATCAGATATTGGTGCACCATGCCATCCCCTCTGGTCGTCGTCTTGTTGGTAATGAGTTTATTTTTCAACAAGATAATGATCCCAAACATACATATAAATTGTGCATGCGGTTGTAACGCAAGGCAACAGAAGGGGCATTAGTTCTCATGACATGACCACCACAGTCTGCTGATCTTTCACCAATTGAACTGCTATGAGACCAAATCGAAAGGGACATCAGGAAGAAGGTACCCAGCAACACTCAACAGCTATGGGAAGTCATCAACGATGCCTGACGTAACATTCAACCATCTTATCTGGAAAAACTATTGGAGAACATGCCACGTGTTTCCGCTGTTGTCATTAAGGCCCATGGCGGACATATTGATCAAAGCAAAATATGAGGTGACATTAGTATGTATAGTGGATGTACGTATGTTTGTACATTGTCAAGAGGATTCTTACATCTGTTTCTTGTACATTAATTATGAAATACATATAATTCTACTGATTTTTTGCACTTTATCCTGGTGGTCTTAAACTTTTTGTCGGTAGTGTACCTGCAGATGGCACGAGTGTTGGAAGTCACGTAGTCTCGCCAGTGTTTCAAAAAGTGTTTTTTTTTTACGAGAATTCTTTTTTAACTATGCTTGCCGGAAATGGTCTGTGGGGCTATTGTGAATGTTTTTTGCGGCTATCCGTCAATGGTTTGTGGGGCTGTCGTGAATTGTTTTTTGGGGTTATCCGTCAATAGTTTGTGATGACATAATGAACACGAAAGTAGGTATTTTTCGGTTAAGAAGGTTGAAACACTGCATACCCACTCCAAATCGACAAAACACAAGCACGACGTTCCATGACGAGTGCACGCCATATTGTCTGCAACCCAAGCGGAACAAGGAAGACAAATAATGTAAGTATTGACATGTCCTATATTACCATGTACTGTAATTTGTACACACCGGTAGTCCTTGGACGCAAATAAACTAAACTAAACTATACTAACACGAAAAGTTGACACTATTTTATGGGAAAAGGCATAACATCACCTTAAAGAATCTTCTACAATGCAGAATAGGTTAAGTATCAATGCAAAAATTAACGAAATAAACCAGTGAGAGGTGTTCGGGCGATATCGCATAATTAGCATTTTTACCACACGGCAAAAGCACAATCACATTGCATTTCTGTATATTTTTCTTGTCATAACCTACTCCAATTTATATTTTAAAAGTGAGCTAAGCAATATTTAGTTCTTATTGCTACAGAGTACATTAAAATTTCGGTAACCACCAAACGTCTCTAATTCCCTTATTTTCGTATTTTTCACATTGATACTTACATATTCTGCATTCGTAAGGATTCTTCTATTTCGCGTTTCGTTTTTTGCAGGCAAATAATCTCAATTTTCGAAATATGGAGTATTTTTATTTTCTTCGCTTTTGCTTGCGTTACACGCGATATGGCGGAGAAATCTTGACTAGCGTAGTCCATGATCAGTGGTTATGCAGTGTTGCGACCTTCTTCATAGCAAAATATCTAGGTACTAGTATGGAGAATACGTAAGTATGAATGTGGAAAATACGAAAATAAGGGAATTAGAGACGTTTGGTGGTTACTGAAATTTTAATGATATGGATAACAACATAGGCCTTTAGCCTTAAAATAAACTTCAGTCTGCTGACGTCAGAACGCAAGGTAGCAAGAGTGTTGTGCGATAAGTGATTGAAATAAAACAAAGCAACTGATTGTGAAACAGGTACACGTCTCATACTCTCACTTAATGTCAAAGAAAAAGTCTGATGAACTTTGCATTTTTTTTCGACCTACTCGGAACGAATTGACAATATAGAGAAAGGCTCCAATTTTGTTAATTTTCGGTATACTAACAAATTTTGGCCTCCTAATCAGGAATCTGTTGTAAAAAACCGGGGGTGACGTCTGGAAATTAAAAAAAAAAGGCGATTGAATTTTTGGTACTAGTTTACTCTCCTTCCTTCGGACAGATTTCTTCATTTCTACACAAGAAACTACTTACCGTAATAAGTTCCTGTAGTATTGTCTAACATTGAGAAGGTGTTTTGTGTGAAATTCAGGTAAGTTTTCCGTATCCTGGAAACGGCTTTCTTCAAATTTAAAAGTTTGGGGCTGATTTGGGGGTTGGTGACTCCGGCCAATTTCTAACATGCCTTTAACAGGGAGTCTATAGAGAAAGCCTGAGGGGAGCGGAGGTGGGGCCGCGTTAGTGGTTGGGGGCGGTAGGTCATGTTCCGCGAAGCAAATAGGTAAGTACGAATGTCAAAAATTGACGAAACTCGGAAGTTATAGGTGTCGTGTGGTGGGTGTGTTGTGAAATTGGTGCCGGGTGTTGAGGATCCGGTGGAGTTTTTGGTTGCACACGGGGTGGTGAAGAGAGGAAAGGAATGTGCAAAGTGTGAAATTGGAAATAATTGCGAATCATTGGCGCTAGCCCCATGAATAATTGGCACGTGGATAGGTTAGTAGGGCTACGCAAAGGTTTCAATAGTGAAAAAGATAGCCCCACGAACCATTGGCGCTAGCCCCACAAACCATTGGCGCGTGGATAGGTTAGTAGGGCCACGCAAAGGTTTCAATAGTGAAAAAGATAGCCCCACGAACCATTGGCGCGTGGATAGGTTAGTAGGGCTACGCAAAGGTTTCAATAGTGAAAAAGATAGCCCCACGAACCATTGGCGCTAGTCCCACGAACCATTGGCACGTGGATAGGTTAGTAGGGCCACGCAAAGGTTTCAATAGTTAAAAATATAGCCCCACGAACCATTGGCACGTGGATAGGTTAGTAGGGCCACGCAAAGGTTTCAATAGTTAAAAATATAGCCCCACGAACCATTGGCGCTAGCCCCACGAACCATTGGCGCTAGCCCCACAAACCACTGGCGCGTGGATAGGTTAGTAGGGCCACGCAAAGGTTTCAATAGTGAAAAAGATAGCCTCACGAACCATTGGCACTAGCCCCACAAACCATTGGCGCTAGCCCCACGAACCATTGGCACGTGGATAGGTTAGTAGGGCCACGCAAAGGTTTCAATAGTTAAAAATTGGTTTCGAAAAAAATATTCGTAGCCCCACACACCATTCTCGGATAGCCCCACGAACCATTGGCGCTAGCCCCACGAACGATTCACGGATAGCCCCACGAACCATTCACGGATAGCCCCACGAACCATTCATAAATAGCCCCACAAACCATTCACGGATAGCCCCACGAACCATTCATGGATAGCCCCACGAACCATTCACGGATAGCCCCATGAACCATTCACAGATAGCCCCACGAACCATTCACGGATAGCCCCACGAACCATACATAAATAGCCCACGAACCATTCATAAATAGCCTTAGAGATACTGGGCGAAAGGGGGGGGTTATAGCCCCCATCAACCTCACATTGAGCACGCCACTGATCCTGTGCACGTCATGTTGTCGCAAGTTCGTAATCAGAAATGATGAACAGTAACTCACGTTTATTTACGTTCTAGAACTGTTACACAGTTACAAAACCGCGTATTTGGAAACACTGACCGGTTGTTACGTCATGAAACGCTCGCAAATATTTGGTTCACGTAGTAGACGGACATCGAGGGAACAGCTTTCGTGCATTGGAGTGACATTAATGTCGAAAATTGCATGATTTACCGGCAAAAAAATTTCAACGAGGTGAAAACAAACTTCCAAGACCTTCCTAAAGTATAAATAAACCCATTTCGGTAAGTACTTTCTCCTGTAAAATTGAAGAAATACGTTTTGGGGATACGAAAATTTTACCCAGAGTACAACCCCTTCTTTTCCTGGGCACCTATAATCACTAAGCAAGTCCAGATACTTAGAGATTACCATGCTCATATTATATTAACAGCAGTGTCCAATAAATTCGGTAGAAATATAACGCATTTTGCGGGTATGCACAAGTCACAGGAAGCAGTGTCCAATAAATAGGGTAGAAATATAATGTACATCTCTATTTTTCGAACTGATAAAATACATTTACACGTTCGACTCACATATAGAATTCAAAATTATTCGTATTTTCCTTATCAACTAAAAATAATGAAAACTTACATGCAATATATAGTTTTTATCTTAATTCATCTTACTAGGAGGGAGGCGGAAACCTAACAACACAGCAGAGAGCCAATCTCAATTCCACAGGACAAACACCATTGATATTTTTCTTCTTCTCTTCATATCGCTCATAACATCTCTAGCCAAGCCAGTGGGTTATTCATTCACTGCCAAACTTTTCCGCTAGAGGCACCAACCTTGATGTGTGCCTAAAGAATTTCGTTCGTCATTTAGTTGCCCTAAGCTTTAGATTGGGGTGCGATAGGATGGCTATTCAAACGTTAATTTTTGGGCAGTGTCTGCTGCCACGTTCTTTTTCTGCTGGAACCTCAAAAAAGATGCGCGTGGCAGTAGACTCGGTTTTTGTTTTATCGTGATTTCATCATGCTATGTATGCAATTACGTCTGTAACACATACTGTGAAGTTGTAGCAATTACTTTCACAAAAATGTTTTAAGATTAGGTCTCTCAGCATTCTTCTAATAATAATAGTAGGTTAGGTTAAGTTCTGTTCGCATTAAAATAATATCGCTAAATGTTTTCTAAAGATAAAGGTTCTAAATTACCTGTACATTCATTCCCACTAATCATAAACTTACATTTCTCTCGTCTTAATCTGTTCTTAAGATTTGTAACATCATCTTAGCAGACGAATTACGTGGCAGCAGCAAATTTGACGCTTATTCTTACTGCTGACACGTGCGGGGCAGCAGACTCGGCCTAATTTTAGGGATGTGCGGGACAGAATTTTTTGGGTCGGGACGGGAAAAATTCGCAATTTCTCGACAAGGTCGGAAAATTTTCGGGACTGGAAATGTTCAAAATTTTCCGAAGCTATGTAAATATCGAATTCTACGTCATTTTCACTTTAAGTGATTGTTTTCGCATTTCTGGTACAAAAACGAACAACTTTTTATATGTTCCAGACATTTACAATGCAGAAAACGTCGAGAATGAACGACTTTTAAAAATGATCATTCGGAATTTCCCGACTGCTCGGGATCCCGAAAAGTCGGGGAAAATTTTTAGATGCAATTTTCGCAATTGAAAAAAATATAGATTTAATAGGGCACAAATAATTTCACTGGACGCCATGGCATTCTATCTCTTTTACAACTTTTTTTAGATCATTCGGCGCCACCGCCTCTAGCTATAGCTCTGAACTTGACGAAAATAGAAAAGCAGATAATGCGAGCCAAGCAAGCAAGAAAATTTTTCTTTTCTCTCGATCATGGTCGCCAATATCTCTTCAGTTTTCTACAATATTCAGGCATTCCAAACGTTTGGAAATTTTGCATCAGTCTTGCCCAGTCTGGCCAATTCGCGCGGGCGCAAAGCTTGCTTCACCGTTGTTCTGGCGTTTGGCGGTTTGGGGGGGGGGACCAGTAGGAAGACCAAGACGAGGACGGAGGGATAACGTTGAGATGGACCTAAAATAAATCGGCGAGTATGGGAAAAATTGGATTGATCTTGCCCCGAATAGGTACAGATGGAAGACTTGTGTTACTGTAGTCATAAACCTTCGGGTTTAAGTATGCTAGAGAGTATAATATAGTTTTAATTAGCTCTGCATTGAAATTCCAGAAGTGTCCCTTTTCTTATTTCATTACAATTTTTATATACCTGTTATCTTCAAATATCAATATGGTATACGAAATATCAACTTTATATTCATTCTACTAATAAGATGGAATCACAATAATCACTACAATACTGAAGTGAATAAATTTTAATAAACCAGTTATGTATGAAAAAAGCTACAGAATTATTCAGTTACTAATGAATGGCTTATCCTATTTAGAAATCCTCGTCCCACACATAAATTTTGCCACATTAATCAACCGAAAATATCAACAGAATCTGTAGATGCAGTTGAAGTAAAGAAAAAAAAGTTATATCACGAAGTATCCAGAAGACGATTTTGTGTTTGTTTTTAAGCCCACTTTTATGCTCAGATAGGTTAATCGGGACTAAACCTACAGTTTAACGTGTAGTCAGAACCCGTGTGCATTGTGTTTCCACCAGAGGAGGGGGAAGTCGAACACAGGAACTCTTCATTATAATGCGACAGCGTTATGCCATTGGAGAATAATATACAGAAAGAACTCGCACCAAACGTGGAATTTTATCACCACAGAAAATGCGTCCATTTTAAGAAGATGATTGCCTAAGACAAATATTTCAGACTTTCGGAAAACAACGTCATTGTTCACGGAATTAGCTGCCTGATCCATTAATGAAACGCTGTGCAATTGAAACTACCACCTCAACTTTCTAAGAGCTATGGACTAATGAAACTCCATTTTTGGAAGAGTAAGTTGTGGTTGAGTTGTTTCATTTTAAGTCATTTTACTGCTAATTTTGATAATGACGACGATAAGGTTCAATGGTGATTAGATGAAAGTAACGAAAGGGCGAAAACAAACATGCTGACACTCAAAATACAAACCCTCATAAATTATTACTTCGACAGTGGTTCCAAGCGCCAGGGACTCGTTGCGCTGAAAGAATAAAGTTTCCAGGGTATAGAGGTTGACATTCTAGTGTGTTTGAAATGGTCACACCATACAACCCAAGTCATCTATGAAAAATAGATGAATTTTAACTGGCACGGTAGGCCCGTAGCTAGAGGGGGGCAGGGGGGGGGCAACTGCCCCCCTGAGAGCCTGCTTTGTCCCCCCTGTGAAAAATACAGAACACATTCCTACCTGGAATTCTCACAAATTTTTACAATTATATCATGTGTTACTCTAACAACATAACAAAGACACTTATTGATTTTGTGATTTATTAGGGTGTATGGGATTCCGTATAATGTCGTATCAGAATTGGGGGGAAAAATTCCCTTCCAAATTCAGACTTCGGGTAATGATTTCGCAATTTTCAGTATCTAGAACAGTTGTGACATTTTGAGTAGTCTTGTATTAAAGGTAACCTAATGTGTTCGGATGTTTTTCTTGAATGTGTTGCCCTGAACTTGGAACTGCTTACATTTTTATTTCCAAAGTCTACCTTTTGGTAATAGTGATTCATGTGGTAGAGAGAGGGAGTGCTGGATATTTGATTTTTGTTACTTAGCGTTGCTTTTCTGCCTCATCTAGCTTATCGCAACAATGAGTGATGACGTGAAATTGATGAAGAGACACTCATATACAGTGCCGCAACTACAGGGGGCAGAGGGCATTGTCCCCTCCCCCCGACATTGGACGGAAGGTCCATTCAAGGGGAAGCAAACATTGAAGTAAAAAAACAAGACTAGGAGAATCTAAGAATAGCAGGACAATTGGATACTCATGATGGAATTAGTTTTTACGTGTTCCTTGCATTTTTCTTTCAAATTTTATACAAATAAAAATACATTTCGTAAAATTTTCTTGCTCGCTCCGCTCGCAGTGTCTGCTTTTCTTATAGAACAAGCTCAGAGCCATAAATAGCTGTGAGGCGACGGGAGTCGGCCCTGGCAGCCAAACGATACATATGAAAAAAAAAGATATCTTTAAAAGAATACCATGGCGCCCCGCCCTATTAAAACAATTTCTTTCTATGAAACTTAATATGAAATATTAATGATGACACTGTAATCCAAGAAGTCATTGATCAATCGAGGGATTCCTATTTGTTTGTCAGGTGTCAAAACGTGTATTTCAAATAGCAATATAATACTGAACAATTCACACAATATTTTGCAAAATGGTTAACGTAACCAGTAGGCAAACATTGTCTGTAGTGATGCAAGAGTCTCCCCTTTGAAGGAAATAGAGTCCGTGGTGAACTAATGTGAATTAATGTTTTAGCAAGTACAAAACTGTATTACAAAGTTTTACAGAATTCATCAAAGTGTAGATAATATGTAACAATTATTATTTAATTAATTCGATTCTTCTTGCATAACACAACACAATGGTGTTGTTGGATTCTCGTTAGATTCCTTTGTGCGTAAAGATCTTGCATACTGGAAACTAGAGGAAATCATTATGAAGCATGATTTATAAAGGGCTCCCTTAATCAGTTCTGCAGAGAGGCCCAAGCTGTTGGTACATATTAATCATCTATTAACATTATCGACCTGTAAATATCAAGTAGATACAGTCCCTATTAGCCTATTTATGTTAAACTTTATATTCTTTGGCAATCTGGAAAAGTCATTATCGTAATATTGCTATTTGATGTTGCTCGAAGTTTTTTTTTGTTCGTTGCAGTTTCAAGATATCATCCCTTTTCTGTTACTATCTCTTTTGAGGGAGGGGGCAAGTGCTTCTATGTACCCTGCCAATGCGACACAATATATTAAAAATTTGCCCCCTCTAGGATTGACTTCGCCCCCCCTACAAAGAATTCCTGGCTACGGGCCTGTGGCACGGTGATCAACTTCGATGAATTCATTTGTGTCCTTAATAATTTTGTTACCTCAAAAAATAAGTTCATGTAACCATACGTGTATTTCTTCTTCCGCATTAGTAACATGACAGTTGAGAAAATGAATAGCAACTTAGCTAATAATCTCTTCAATTCTGAACAGATTTTTCAATCTTACTTGTTTATTACTTATGAGTGATATTTTGTCAAAATAACCTTTCATTAGCCTAGGAATATTTCATGGACAATGAACAAAGAATTTGTTTTCTGTGTGTGTTTTAAATCATTCCTAATAATACGTTCATTTTATTCCAAACATTCAGTGGCGGCGATTAGGAGTAGCGGGAAGTGGGGGATGTAGTTCCCCCGCCACACTTTGCCACTTTTTTGCCTCCCCCCCCCCCCGCTATGGCCTCTTTATGCTAAGCCTTTTCTACCAAGAAAAAGTATATTGTCCTTGCCTTTCAAATGTTGGTACCCAATCGCCGCTACTACAAACATTCAGATAGATTTCTCAGTTGTACAAGCCTTGTTAGCTAAGAAAAGTGACCCCCAAGGAGTAAGAAAACTCTTTCAGTCAAAAACTCATACGATGAAAATACTATGCTCAGGAACATGCATTTAAATTACGAGAAACTTCGCGATTGTCTACCATCGCACTGTCGCCGAATACATAAAATCAAGTATGTGCCTTGTATTTGCAACACAAGCTTAAACTCAACTTACATTTATTTCACTGTATTAACATGCATGAAAGAATGTGATTAGAATGTACGGCTGGGGTATGGCTGCGCATGGGTAAACACTTCCTTGAAATAATTGTGTCCATCAGAGACAAAGCGAAAGGAAATGAACAAGATGCGACCATAGATTAGAAAAGATAAAGAGGAATACAAGAAAAGGAAAAGGAAAAGAAGTAAGAGGAAAATCGGGAGTGTATACTATAAGAGCACATATAATATATACATATGGTCTTACATTTATACTGCCCACCCTAATCTATCAATAAGATCAATAAGGAGCTTCTGTCCACCCGGTCGAAAATTTCTGGCGCCGCCCCTGCGTATCGTAATCCCCGTAAAGTATTTAATTACGACAGCTTGTCTACCGAAAGTAACTTTTTCCTTAGCTTTACTGAAAATCGTTAGTCCAAGAAAATGGAATAGAATCTGAATAGAATGATGCATCTACTTAATACAACACAAATACTAAGTAATAATATAGCCTATTATAACTAATAGTATCAATGAATATAGACAATATAGGGACATCGGAACTTATTTCGGAATGGAGCGGGGGGGGGGGGGGGCAAGTTCTTAAATCCACCAACATTTTTTCTAAATCTATTTTCTATTTTCATATATATATATATATATATATATAAAAATTATAGTAATAATTATATATTCAATTTATATACATTTTATATTAAATTAGAGATGCTGCTCCCGTTGTCCTCTCCGCTCTAGGTAATATAATTGCACAAACAAGCGGTTATAAATACATTAACCAGTCAATCGATGCTCTGTTGAAGTATTTAATTTCATTTATTATTACTGTTAGCTAAACTGTGATGGTATGTATACGTTGGGGCAATACCAGCTCCATTGAGGTCACATCACGACCTAGAAGAGGGGCTCCATTTAAATATAGAACATTTCCAATGGCTAGAACAAAGTTAGAAGAACGTAATGACTGAGAATAGAAACCAACGTTTTGAGAAGCCCTTGCATTGCGGGTTTGCGGGGTCCTTATAAAATATACTGTTCTGATTTCAACACGATTATCGGAAGTGAGTTCCCCATCAAGAGTAAGACCCATAAAACTTACTTAGAATCTCCAGACCATTGCTTAAAGCTGAAGCTAAGGAGACACTCAGCATACGTAAGAACATCACATAACTCCACAGAGGATTACACTGGGTGTGGGTCCATGTGCCAGAGCCCTGGCCTGTGCATCGTACTCCCGCGTGGAGGGGAGGGGCAGAGTGAAGCATGCTTTGACAACTGTTCAGTAAAACTGAAAAACTTTTCTCAGATAAAGAGTACAATTAAGAAAGTCCTCTTTTCAACTGCGGCTAGAAGATCACTTGCTTGGGATGGTTCATTTGGACAGCTCTGATTAACTGACAAGATGAAGAAACTTAACAAAAACATGAAGTGAATCATGTTTTTCTTGAAATCGAGTTTCACACATTGGCAATGTTTTTTTTTATTGTCTAGTACAGCGGGATTTATTTAAACTCCCGGAAGGCGGGGAGTGAAGAGTAGTAGAAAGGTAGAGGAGAGGAGGATATTATGGAATAGTCGGGAAATATGGAATACCAAGGTTTTGGCTCTATTCGGTGCTGCTATCACGTGAGAATACCATGAACTACTCAAGAAAGACTCCCATGATGCAGTGCAGTGAGAGCTGACCGCTTGTTGTTGTGTTACCACTCGCTACAGAACAAAGTGTGTTTCGTGATTTTCAAGAGTTTTTGCAGGTAAGTTTTCAAACATTTTAACCTACTAGTACACATGTGACTGGAACATTGATGTTAAGCATAATATACACTAAAAGAATTGTAGTTTGTTATACTGTGGTCGTTTTTTAGCTGACAATGTTTTGTCCATCCGTTTAAAGATTAATTTTCCAAGATGGCGTGTCGGGTATTATAGAATACTAGGTATTTCATAATACCCGACGTAAAAGTATAGTATTCCATATAACCCGACAAAATATACTGAATAAAAATTTAGTTAAAAAATGAGTTTTGAGTATAATATTGATAGCTAAACAATAATTTTTACTACTTACATAAATACTAATATAGCCTAATTTAAAACCAAAGTACATTTTTTTAAAAGCTAAATCCATTTGAATGAGTTGAGTTTGAGTTGGTTTTTTAAGTCCACTTTATGCACAGTAAGGCTAATCGGGACTGGACCTACAGTTTAAAGTGGGATCCAAACCGCTTGTGCCTCCACCGGGTATCGAACCCGGGACCCCTTGATTACAAGACAATGACGCCACCACTACGCCATGGGGAAGGCCCTCATTTGAATGAAAACAAAACACAATTTTTCTGTTATTTGAAAATTAGTCTACAGTCTAGACCTACAAATAATTTGTTTTAAGATGTGTTTTATCTATTTAAACCTACCCCCCCCCCTTAGTTGCAAGAGTTCTAAATAGTCTGTTTTTTTTTTTTTTCAGATATGCCTAGAAAGAAGGAAGATGAGGGAAAGAAGCCAAAGCTTTGGTGTGAGACGCAGATGGCTAAGGCTATAGAAGCTGTTCGTGAGAAGAAGATGGGGTACCTTAAGGCGTCCAAGGAATTCCAGGTTCCCAGAGCGTCTCTCTTCCGCCTTGTCAACAGTAAGGAGAAAAATGCAAAGGTAGCAGCCTCAACTACTCTTGGCCGTAAGCCAGTTTTTCCTAAACAACTAGAAGACAAGTTACAAACATATTTAGTTGAGATGTAGGCCATGTTCTAGGGGCTCACAAAAAGGGATGTCTGCAGTCTTGCCTATCAACTTGCGGTTCGCAATAACATACCCCATCCATTTAAGGACGAAACTGCTGACAAAGACTGGTTCTACGCTTTTATGAAAAGGAACCCGAAACTTTCAGTTCGTAAACCCATGGGTACATCTTTTGCCAGGGCCAGGGGATTTAATAAAGAAGAAGTAGACAAGTTTTTTGACCTGATCGATGTTGTTTTAAAAAAAAACACAACTATCCTCCTAACAGGATATTTAATGTAGACGAAACTGGTTTGTCTGTGGTGCAAAGTAAAGTTCCTCATGTAGTAGGCCTAAAAGGAAAGAGACAAATTGGGTCCCTTACTTCAGCCGAAAGAGGTTCTCTCGTAACCATCATTCCCTGTATGAGTGCAGGAGGTGACTTTGTCCCGCCTCTTGTGATATTCCCGAGGAAGAACATGAATGAACAACTTCTTAGAGGTGCTCCACCAGGGACCATCGCATCGTGCCACCCGTCTGGTTGGATACAGACAAACATTTTTACTAAATGGTTTAAACATTTCATTGATGTAACAAAACCCTCAGCTGAGTCACCTGTTCTGCTTCTCCTTGACGGCCACACAACCCACAAGCGTAACATTGACGTAATTAGTTTAGCAAGGGAAAGTCATGTTACAATTGTATGTCTACCTCCCCACTGTTCGCATAAAATCCAACCATTGGATAAAACCTTTATGAGTCCATTAAAGTCTCACTATAGTGAGGAAGTGAGATCTTTTTTAAGGCATAGCTCAAGGCCCTTGAGTATTTTTGATATGATGGAACTGTTTGGCAGGGCCTACCTTAAAGTACAACGTGGGGACATAGCAGTAAACGGCTTCAAAGTGACTGGTATTTATCCTGTCAATAGAAATGTTTTCAGCAGTGAAGATTTTATTGCTTCTACACTCACTGTTCCTAGGCCTCAGACTATGACACCCACAACTGACCCTCTTCCATGTTCGTCTACCAGCTCTGATTCACCTCAACCCTGTTCTCCCAAGAGTCCTGATGTGGTTGTCCCTGGTACGTCTAAGTCAACAAATTTTGTCCTACCCATAGAGATATCACCACCACCTCCAAAAAAGCAAAAGTCAAATAGAGGCAGGAAAGCTGGATCTTCTTCTATAATAACCTACTCCCCATATAAAACACAGTTAGAGGATGAACTGAAAGAAAAGGACAAAAAGAAGGAACCAGAAGCTTCAAAACAACAAAACAAACCGAGCATTCAAAGACCCCCCGTTCAGAAATTAAACTTAGACCGACCTTCTAGACCTAAACCTAAAAGAGATGACTCCAGTGTTAGCAGCGATGCATCGATCCATTCTGATGTATCATCTGTAATGGACTTCATGCCCTCAACTAAAGAACCGGAAAACAAAGACGCTGAATGTATCTTCTGTGACGGAAAATTCTCCGAAGATCAACGCGGGGAAATTTAGATTCAATGCTTCAGCTGTTCTCTGTGGGCTCACCTTGACTGTACCGGAGCAGAGAAAGAAGATTATATCTGTGACTTTTGTAAATAGACTCGAAGCAGAAATGAGTTGCACATAATCTTAGAAATATGGTTTTTATAGTTCAAAATAACTATGTTTTATGAAGTCTCATTAGTTTTTCAATGGTTTAAACCACCTATTCCATATTACCCGACTATTTTATATTAGCCTCCATTTGTAACTTTTTTTAAAATATGTTTTTTTTATAACAGCAAAATAAATAGTATTTTTCTTACAAGTGACACTTCATTACAATTAGTTATAGTATGTACTCATGATGATTTTGGGTATTTTATTCAAAAACTAGTGCAGTTATTTTTAGAAATGTAAATGGTATTCCATAATACCCTCCTCTCATCTATTGTTTCACCGACCATCCTTGTAGGTATGCCTAGTATTTAGCCTCAGTTGTGACATATTTTGATGATTTTGATGATTTTTTTATGGATTTTACTGCCTTTGACGATGTTCTAGCCCTATTTTTTGCTCAATCTTGTTTTGAGACTTTTCTTGTAAGGTGGTGGAGCTCATCTTTGTAGGTATGCCATGATCTTACGTGATATAACTTAACCTATTCACTTTTTTACAGCCTTTTACGGGTTAAAATAACCTACAAAGTGTAAAATGATTGTTTCTACGCAACCCTCGTAGGTGGACTTAGTATTTAACCTCAGTTGTGACATATTTTGATGATTTTGATGATTTTTTTAATGGATTTTATAGCATTTGACGATGTTCTAGCCCTATTTTTTGCTCAATCTTATTTTGGGATCTTTTTGGTAAGGTGGTTCAATGTAAACGCCTACGGGCCCTCAGCGTAAACGGCAACGCCCACGATGTATGTCGTGGCAATAGGTTCAATGCCCCCACGACTACTTTTGGAGGAGGGGCTTCGCAGTGTTGCCAAATTACTCCACAAAAATTTCACAACATGATATTTCACAGGCGAAGCTAACCTACAAATAGAAGTTGGCACTACTCAGTATTGCCATAAATTTCTATAGTAGAGCGATTTTTTTTTTAAATTTTGCCATATGATATTTCACAGGCGAGGCTAATCTACAAATAGGAGTTGACAGCGATCTATGCTGTAATATTTTGTAGTCTTCTAAGATGATAGGTATGCAGTAAGGTGGAGAGTTAGTGAGTACGCTAACTGGTAATAGTGGTGGTGCAGTGTTGATGCTCTTGTTACCCCCCCCCTGTTTTTTTTCTAGCATACTGATCTATTGCATGCTAACCAAAAACTCTTAAGCAATATTGGGAGTCAGGTTCGTTTTTTTTGTAATGCCACGGACGGAAAAATGCATACCTCTGTCTTCCACATGTATGTAATGCAATTTGAGGGGAATGGGGTCAATTAACCTTATGGCTGACAATGTTTCTATAAAATAACAATTCCTATGAACTCTGTAAATTTCCGAGCATATGTTGTATTCATATTTTTACTATCTTCGAGTGTACATTACAAATTCGCAAACAGATTTTGGCTATCTCGTACCGTTTAAGAGATAAACCTACTTCCGGTCGCCATTTTGAATTTTTGAGCATAGGTTGTGTTCACACTTTACTTATCTTCGAGTGTACATTACAAATCTGCAAACAGATTTTGGCTATCAAGTACCGTTTAAGAGATAAACCTACTTCCGGTCGCCATTTTGGATTTCCGAGCATAGGTTATATTCACAGTTTTACATATCTTCGAGTGTACATTACAAATCTGCAAACAGATTTTCAGTGGTCAGAAGTAGCGCGGTACTTGTAGCGTCGCTACAGTAGCTAGCTACAAAATTTGTAGCTGTAGCTGTAGCGAAGCTACATTTTGAAAATTGTAGTTGTAGCGGTAGCGAAGCTACAAAATTCCTGTAATTGTAGCGAAAATTTCGCTACAGCTACATTTTTTCTCAGCATTTTGAGGTGAATTTTGAATGTGTCAACAGCGTCAAAAATAATTCGACAATAATGCTTACTTTTGTAGGAAGTTCATAAATACATGGAAATACAGATTATCTAGATTGTAGATTAAATATATCTGCATGTTATTTAATTAGTATCTAAATAATTATAATATCCAGATAACTAGCTGACATACAATGAATATATTCCAGCTAACAGTTACGTTTTTTTTATCTGCATCGCTATTTTGGGGAGAAACATGCCTCGTTTGCTGCACCGCTGGAAAAAAGTGCCTCGTTTGAATCACCCCCGGAACAAATCCTGTGGATATCCATGGTGTAAGGGACACCAAAATGCCATTAATTGCTGTGTAAAACACAACTTGCAGTGCAAAAACGAGCGATGGATTTTCCACTGCACTGACAAAGGAATAGTGCCAGCAATAAATGGTTCAGTACGTTAACAACATTGATCATTGTCAGTATATAGGATCTCACCAGCAAGAAATTATTGTTACAAGAATGATAGAGTTTCTGGACTTATAATTATTTTCGCGATAATATTTGTTCACAAATTTTGAAATTACAATACGTTTAGAACACTCGGGTATACACGACAGTTTCCTCAATAATTTTATCATATTGCAAAAAGTATGTACGAGTTATTGACTTTCCTGCAGAAACGACAATTTTCTTTAGTTATTATACATAGTTTTCAAATTTATGTATTTTTCCTACTTTTGCGTCACTTTTCTGTAACTTTTGCTAATTATGACATCATCATCATCATCATCCTTCGCCGTTTCCTGCCTCTGACTGGGTCTGCATAGAAGTCAAGCCTCTCCATTTTTTCCTGGTGTTCCACCACTCCTCTCTTTCCACGGTGTTCCAATCTTGTCCTCTTCTCGTAACACTCTCCACTATCTGCTCTTTCCACAGACATCTTGGTCTCCCCCTTGGCCTTATTCCCACTCGTTGTGCATTGTAATCTCTTACTGGTAGTCTTTCTGCATCCATCCTCTTCATGTGTCCGAACCATCTCATCTGTGCCTGATCTATCCTGTCCTGAAGCTTCCCCACATCCACTGTCTGTCAGATCTCCTCATTCCTTATTTTATCCCTTCTAGTCTTCTCCCATAGACTCCTTAAAATTTTCATCTTCACTGCCTGCATCTTTTCTTGTCTCTCTATGTCACGTAATTATTGGCACATAGTATGTGTTATATATTACCTTCTTGCATTTCATATGTACATCCCTGTTCCATATTAATCTTTGAACGTTTTGATATAGTCCACCACCCATTTATCCTCTTCTGTTTACCTCTTCAACTTTTCTCAATCATGACAATGAGGAAAATTTAATTATTATCTTATCTATAGTCGCTTTCTGCCACTTTCGGCTAATTGTGAGAACAAGGAAGAATGATGAATGATGAGCAGTGTGGGGAATGGAGGAGCAGGAGGATCCCATCCTCCCAACTTGGCGTCTTTTCTAGTTTTTGTTTTGAGTCCATTTTATGTATAGATAAACTGATAGAGAATGGATCCGAGCCACTATGTGCCTCCGCTGGGTATCGAACCTGGAGCCCTTTTGTAAACAATGGGCCCCAGGTATTTTTCATTCAAAATGCTGCCTTCATATCAGTCTATTAAAAAATGAAACATTTATTCTCAAGAAAAATATGTTGATGTGAACATAAATACGTAATCCTACCAAATTTCATTTGTGTATAGTTGTAATCATTAATTTGGGTAACACCCTAATTGCAATATTCAAAATCAAATTTGAATTGAAATGTCACTTGCATAGGTATGTTATTCTCAAAAATTATAGTAAAAATAAGTAACTGAAATAATACTGCTATCAAAATTATCGAATGGCGGGAATCATGATAATAAATAACAGAATCTATTTACCAGTAGAAGGGGATTTTTTTAATATCCACATGGTTGTTTTTAAGTTTTTTTTATGCAGAAGTAGCGCAAAAAGTAGCGAAGTAGCGAGTAGCGAACAGGAGTAGCGTAGCGAGCTACTTTTTGGAAAATGTAGTTGTAGCTGTAGCGAAGCTACATTTAGGAAGAGTAGCTGTAGCTGTAGCGAAGCTACTTTTAAAATGTAGCGTTTTGATCACTGCAGATTTTGGCTAACTCGTACCGTTTAAGAGATAAACCTACTTCCGGTCGCCATTTTGGATTTCCGAGCATAGGTTGTATTCACACTTTTACATATCTTCGAGTGTACATTACAAATCTGCAAACAGATTTTGGCTATCAAGTACCGTTTAAGAGATAAACCTACTTCCGGTCGCCATTTTGGATTTCCGAGCATAGGTTGTATTCACACTTTTACTTATCTTCGAGTGTATATTACAAATCTGCAAACAGATTTTGGCTATCTCGTACCGTTTAAGAGATAAACCTACTTCCGGTCGCCATTTTGGATTTTCGAGCATAGGTTGTATTCACACTTTTACTATCTTCGAGTGTACATTACAAATTCGCAAACAGATTTTGGCTATCTCGTACCGTTTAATAGATAAACCTACTTCCGGTCGCCATTTTTAATTTCCGAGGATAGGTTGTTTTCATACTTTTACTTATCTTCGAGTGTACATTACAAATCTGCAAACAGATTTTGCCTGTTTCTCTCTGTTTTAGAGATATTCCAAAATATATATATATTTGATAAGCGACAACAACAGAGCCATCTCTGTGCAAATGTTGGAACTCGATGAATGCTTGAGGGGGAGAAGTCATTTTTTTTCAGTACGTCAACATTTTTAACTCTTTTTGCAGTGAATGGGTTAGGTGACTTGCAACGACGAAGGCCTTCTAGCAATACGAACTTAGCTTATGCCGGCGTAATTCGCTAAAATATCTTTAATTTACATATTTCTCATACCGCCGTATCTTGTTCTATTAGACCTCTTCAAGAAAATCGCCAATTAGTGAAAACTAATTGAGCACAACAGCGAAAGAGGTGCTAATAGGGCAAGCACACAATGATATGGGGATATGTGAATTGTTGGTTTCTTCGATTCGGATAAATGGATCGAATTGAAACTGGGATATTTTGCATTTTTTTTATATGATAGCTAAAATAAAGGAGATTTTGATTGGCTAATAATTTATACGTGGTGTTTTCTGATTGGTTTAAGTAAGCAAGATTTCTATTGGCTCTATAAATCTATATAAGTCAGAGCACAATGTTTATTTCTCACCTTTGCTGGATCGGCAGAGGAACCCACATCGCGGGGGATAGAACCTGAACGGGCTCCACCAAAGTATAGGAGACTAGAAGCATGTAATTTGGCGGAAAAACCCAAGTAAGGTCATAGAGTTTTTCATAGGGAATAGTTTTATCAGGTTGGTAATAACCCATAAAATTTTATATATATTTTTTTAAAATTTTATATAAATAACATATCTGAAATTTCTATCGTTTGTTTGCTCATATTTTAAAGCATATAAAAAATGGAATCACCTACCTGTTTTACTCGCAAGAATGATAAGATCGAATGTGTCACTTGTGGGAAACTAATTTCAAAGAATAATTTATCGATACATAAGACAAGGTGTAACGGAGCAAATCGTTTGTTACATTCTAAAGCCTGTGCTCAATGTGGAAAAGAAATTAGCATTCCAAATCTAAGTAGACATTTGAAAATTTGCAAACCATCAACTGGAGAAGGAACATTGAAAAGAAAAATTGATTATTCTGAAGCTGAAGCTTCTGCTCCAAAACAAATTAAGTTAAATAATAAATATAAACCAGTTAGGTCTGCATTTAATGGTCAACTTCAGGATTTATCATTTACGTCGGAAGCAGGCCGTGACGTTCCTAGTTTTTTGCGTGAAGTAAAAACTTTTGTACTGAATACTTTGAAAAGTAATCTTGAAAATAATTCCATAAAAGTATACGTTGATTTATATTCCGAATATGAGAAAGTCGATGGTACAACAGAAGTTTTTTATCATCGTACCAAAAACCAAGCTCTTTATTTGGCAGATGTTGAAAATTTGGACGAGTTTTATTCTAATCTGTCAAATGAGTTGATTATGAAACATGACACTTTCGAGGCTATGGGGTCGGGATGGTCTTTATGTGGTAGTCCTCATACATTAACCGTTTACGTGAACAAATTCATGCCTTTCTCTGCATCGAGTTACGTTTGTCTAGCACCGACCATTCAAAGCAAGAAAGCAGTGTTAAATATTCAAAATAATGACTCAAAATGCTTTCTTTGGTGCATGTTGGCAGCTCTGCATCCTATTCATTGGAAAAATAAACCAGAGCGAGTTAATCATTACAAGCAGTACGAGACAGAGTTTGAAAATGTGATGACTAGCATTGAATACCCCGTGGCATTGTCAGACATATCAAAGTTCGAGTCGCGTGCACGAGATTCTGATGGAAAACGCATTGCTATTAATGTATATTCTTATACGTTAGAAAAACATCTTGTACATCCCATCAGGATAAATGATATCAACGATAATAATGCTCATATAATTAATCTTCTTTTAATTTCAAACAACAATATTCACCATTACTGCCTTATTCGTTCACTATCACGACTAATTAGAAGTCAAGCAACGAAGTATGCAAATCACATCGAGGTTTGTCCAAGTTTAATGATCGAAGAAAATTCAATCACCAAATATATACCGCACGGCAAATTGCTATTGAAAAACGTGTCGAACATGAAATATATTGCGGTGACAACAAACCAGCTCGAATGTTGATGCCCAAAAAGAACGAAGTCGAAGAATTCAAAATGTACAAGGCTTTGTTTGAACATCCAGCCATTATCGTTGCAGATCTTGAATCATTTCTGAAGCCACTGTCCTCCTGCAAACCAAATCCAGATATTTCCTCCACAACGCCATACCAGCTTCATGAACCAAATAGTTTTGGTTACACTGTCATACGACAAGATGAAATAAATAAACCATATGTATACCGTGGACCGAATGTTATCGAACACTTTTTTGAAAAGATGGAAGAGGAGGTTGAGAAAATTGGCAGCTTCTTGCAAATATCCAAACCGATGAATTCGTTGACACCAGAGGAACAAAAAATATTTGATGAAACTGTCGAGTGTCCAGTGTGCAATCAATACTTCACAAACGAGAATCGTAAAGTGTTTCACCATTCGCACACAGACGGTCGTTTCATCAGCGGAATCTGTAATGCTTGCAACCTCAAAATTCAAAGGCCCAAATTTGTCCCCATATTTTTTCATAATGGATCGAATTACGATTTTCATCACTTAATTCAGAAACTTGGATATGATACACAAAAAATAGATATTCTTGCTCAAAATGAAGAACGATACATTTCTATAAGAAAGAAAGTTAAGATTTCGGGGACAAATGAAACCATAGAGATGAGGTTTCTTGACTCGTTCAGATTTCTCTCTGCAAGTTTGGACGCACTAGCAAGTAAACTCTGTGACGAACAATTCAAAATTACGAAAGCTAGTTTTCCCAACATAGATATAAAACTGATTAGAAGTAAAGGGATTGATCCGTAAGTAGTGTAAGTTGATTGTTTCAAAGTAGCACTTTGTAGGTATCCTCTTTTTTTATCAATTGAATATCACTTTTTGACATATTTTGACAATTTTTTGTCAACGTTTTAGCGTTTAGCGATGTTTTAGTACAATTTTCAATGCACCACTTTTTTTCCCACCTCGCACTTGGTAGGTATATCACGCTCTTACGTGATATAACTTAACCTATCCATTTTATTCGTGCTAAACTACACGAGAGCCTCTACGTGCTTTGACCTACTTAGAGAGTAGGTGGAATGCTTTGTTCTGGCTGCATCCTTTGACCTACTTTTTATTTTACAACGTTTTACGGACTAAACTAACCTACAATGAGAGAAAAATGGAGAGAAAAAGCTCTGACATCACTTTTTAAGCTATTTTTTACCTCCTGCAAATTTTGCTCTTATGTTAACTCGTCCTTTGACCTACTTTTGAAATGACTTACGACATTTTCCTATAAGGAGGCTGTCTCCTCTCACTGTAAGGTCCCTTAGTGTAATCTACTACGACCTGCTAATATAGGTTTCTGCTCTCAGTGTAATTCGTTTTACGGACTAAACTAACCTACAATGAGAGAAAAGTGGACAGAAGCAAAAGCTCTGGCATCATTTTTTTTAGCTATTTTTTACATCCTGCAAATTTTGCTCTTATGCTAACTCGTCCTTTGACCTACTTTTGAAATAACTTAAGACATTTTCCTATAAGGCTGCTGTCTCCTCTTACTGTAAGGTTCCTCAGTGTAATCTACCACGACCTTGCTCTCAGCGTAATCTGCCACGATGTTTTTGTTTTTTTTTAACTCATGTGTGATCTTCTACAATGTGTGCCCTCCCCCTGCTACGACCTAAACGGGACACCTCTCCTACGATGTTTTTGGGCCCCCTCTCCTCCTGCTACGATGTTTTTCTCCTCATGATGCAAAAAAAAAAAAAGATATTGTAGCGACTGTGCCGCGTGAAGGGCACATGTTCAGTGAACAAATAGGAGAGTGGGAGAGAGTACAAGCAAGCGCCGCCCCCTCAATTTTTTTTTTTCAAGAATCGAGTGTTTCGAGAGAGAAATTTATTTGCTGCAGCAACTCTAAATCCGAAACGTTTCGTAATTTGTCGTAATGGATGTTCGTACAAACATCCGGCATCAGCGCGTAACTCGAAATGTGATGGACGGGATCCTCGAAAATTGCAATTCCGTGGCTCGAGCAGCGGATGCTCTGATCGCACAAGCGAGCAATGAATGCTTGCTTCCAGTGAAGAAGGGTTTCATCACGTCATAATGAAATTCGAACATGTAAAGTTTCGACAAGTCGAGAACCGTTGCGCCAATGTAAATTGGTTTTCTGAATTTCATCAATTTTATATCTAGATTGAAAAGTGCCAAATTCTCATTGTAAATTTTTCTCGACTTGAATCTAGGATCGGCCACCCACTTCATGCATTTATTTTTATCTGAAACCAATTTCACGTCTACATGATTCCGCACGTTTTCCATCGTCTTGCCATACACCGCATTATTCATTAATTTAAAAAAATCTTTGTCTAAATCGGAAGTGGCAACCGTCCTATGTTGCGTGTTTGTTTCAATGTACGGTTTGAGCCACTCGGAATGTTTAAACCTGAGGACTCTTCTAATATTCGCTACCTTAGCACCCTTCCCGATCAAGAATCGGAGATTCGAGTAATGAACAACGTATCTCTTTTCCCCTCTAGAGTCAATAAAAGCTTGCATTGATTAGAATGAGGCGAATATTTGATCTCGGATGCCGGTGGTAAATCGCTGAACAGATCGTGTAAATGGTCGGGGAATTCGATATCCACCTCTGCGAAGAAGCCATACTCACTATAATCGCAATTTTCTATATCTATTGATGCCCATTCGAATCCCCCGTAAGGAAGTTTCTGTACCATGGCATGTCCGTAGAGATTATTAACGTCGGCGTAGAAGATGTAATTCGATGCTCGATTTGAATCATAATCTTCTTTCATGTGCACGTTGTTGGCTTTTGCATATCTCTGTACACATTGTACCATCCCGCCCCGAATCCCCCTCTCGATGAAAAGTAACATGTCCACGTCCGATATCAGTTCCAGCTTGACCTTTGTCTGGAATAACATTGCCGACCACGCTAATCCCGGTAGGCTGTAGAAATACGCTGGATCTAATTTATAAATATTCGTTGCCGTTTTCCTGAACGCTTGAAAAACATCCGCGAGTATCGTTACGTCTAATTTTAAGTAGGCATCGTGGTAGTCTCCCAGTGTCCTACATTCTAATTTCTCCCACATGAGTTGCGCGTGTTGGTATTCTTCGTCCGTAATTCCTTTCTCTCTGAGTCTGCTGTAAAATTTTCTTGGAAGTGGGAGAGCGTCGTCATTAAATTTAGAATTATCACTAACATATTCGTAAGGATAAATCCCTTTACGTCTAACGAGTTCTATGTCTACGTTGGGAAAACTAGCTTTTGTAATTTTGAATTGTTCGTCTAAAAGTTTGCTGGCAAGAGCGTCCAGGCTGGCAGAGAGAAATCTGTATGAATCCAGAAACCTCATCTCGATGGTATTTTTAGTCTCAGGAATCATAACTTTCTTACTTATAGAGATGTATCGTTCTTCGTTTTGAGCAAGAATATCTATTTTTTGAGTGTCGTATCCGAGTTTCCTAATTAAGGGATGAAAGTCGTAATTAGAACCATTGTGAAAGAATATGGGGACGAATTTTGGTTTTTGGATTTTGAGGTTGCATGCATTACAGATTCCGCTTATGAAGCGACCGTCCGTATGCGAATGGTGAAACACTTTACGATTGTCGTCCGTGAAGTGGTTATCGCACACAGGACACTTGACAGTGTCATAGTAATTTTGAAGTTCGATAGCAGATAACGGAAGCATCGGTTTCGATGTTTGCAGCATGCATCCAATTTTCCCAACCTCCTCGACCATCTTTTCGAAGAAGCGTTCGATTGCATCGGGTCCTCGGTATACGTACGGTTCATCTATTTTATCCCGTCGCACGACAACGTAACCGAAACTGTTTGGTTCGTGAAGCTGGTAAGGTGTGGTGGAAGAAACTTTGGGATCCGGATCGCAGTATGAGAGTGGTTTGAGGAACGCCTCGAAATCAGCAACGATGATGGCCGGATGTTCCAACAATGCCTTGTGCATTTTGAATTCTTCCACTTCGTTCTTTTCGGGCATCAACATTCGAACCGGTCTTTTGTTGCCGCAACATATTTTATGTTCGGCAAGTTTATCGATAGCAATCTGACGTCCGGTGTATTTTCGATAATCGGATTGTTTTCGATCGTCGAACGTGGTCAAACACCTTGGGCAAACTTCGGTGTTGTTTGCATACTTGGTAGTTTGACTTCTGACCAAACGTGATAGTGAACGAATGAGACAGTAATGGTGAACACTGTCGTTGGAAATCAGAAGAAGATTAATCACACGAGCATCATCATCGTCGACATCGCTTATCCTGACGGGATGCACGACATGTTTATCCAACGTATAGGAATACACGTTGATGATTAAGCGTTTTCCTTCTGCATCTCGTGCTCGTGTTTCGAATTTTGATATATCAGAAATAGTCACCGGGTATTCGATGCCAGCCATTGCATTTTCAAACTCGGACTCGTATTGCTTGTAATGATAAACCTGTTCTGGATTATTTGACCAATAAATCGGGTGAAGTTCCGCCAACACACACCAGAGGAAACACTTGTTATCGCTGTTCTGTATATTTATTTCAATCTATACTGTGAATACAATTTTCAGGTAAATCGACGAAAATAGTTATTTTTACCGTTGAGGTATCGACTCGTGAACGATAAGTTTATGATGGGGATGTGTTTCATGTCCATCAATTTGCCCCCTATCAACAAACCGAAACTTTGCTGAAGAACGTATTGACGAATTTGGCTGCGCACGCTGACCAAAGTGATAAAGTAGATCGAAGGCAGCAAAATGTAAATGGTATCTTTCTCTATCAAACCATTCAACTGCGCCGGCGGAATGGGGACCAAATTTTGAGCACTCAATTTTTTATAATTTTTAACGTAATATTCGTATAGGTCTTGCGTCGTTACCGAAACGATGAAGGGAAATTTTTTTTTTGGACTGAAGAAATGTTTGAGATTGTAAGTGGTGTGCGTGTATCCGTAAATTTGATTCGATGCTATCGCTTTGCAACAAGATGCGAGCGGTGCGTTGATCGGGGGATACTGCAACCATCGGTTAGCATCCCTCACCATGGGCGTCCACGTACATTTTTCGTAACTCGTTGTATCTAAAACGATGGGCATGATGGTGTTGTTGAAATCTGATTTTAAGATGTGCTTGGCGACAAGATGGAAATACAATTTATAATGCATCGTGAAGACGCAAAAATGAATTTTGGATAAATATAAAATCGCATCTTGAATATGCTTGAAATCCGCAAAGGATTGACGCCGAAAAGAGAGCGAGGTCAGTATATTATTCGGCGGTGGATAGGTGAGCGTAGATTTTGCCGTGTGCGCGAGCGCAAACGGTATGGAAGGTCCGAATTTACCATCGGTGAAATACATTAAAAATTTTAACAGCGTTGGGATGGATCTTGTCGACGCTCGAAAATTACGGGGTCGTCCGGGATTTGAAAATTAACCTATACTTCCCGCAACCTTCATATATTGACGAAGGTCTGACTTTGCACCGATGCATATTGGAAGCGTCCATCATGGAACCGACGAAAATAGGAAACATAAATTTTTTGTTCGTTAGTTTCGATGATCGCCTGTGCCTCGAATTTGCCATCGACGGTTGGGTTACCAGGGCATTCGTGTCGAATCCAACCTACAAAAATTCCCCCTCGAAACGAGGAAGAAAATGCAAAGTTGATAAGTTGAGCAATAACATCCAAAGAAGCTTGCATTACTGCAACTCCTACGACCAACTCAAGGCACCGGATTATTCCACATGGACGGCCGAAAATAATAATCAATTTACTCTGGTTGCTTCCCAACACCTGGGCGAGAACTGAGGCATGATGCTGTTCCGCCTCGCTCCAGGCATCGATTGTTCGTTTGCGGATGTGTTGAATGGAAAAGATTTGCTGCAGCGCTTCAACGATCCTGCGAGGAAGCAAGAATTCATTGCTCGCTTGTGCGATCAGAGCATCCGCTGCTCGAGCCACGGAATTGCAATTTTCGAGGATCCCGTCCATCACATTTCGAGTTACGCGCTGATGCCGGATGTTTGTACGAACATCCATTACGACAAATTACGAAACGTTTCGGATTTAGAGTTGCTGCAGCAAATAAATTTCTCTCTCGAAACACTCGATTCTTGAAAAAAAAAATTGAGGGGGCGGCGCTTGCTTGTACTCTCTCCCACTCTCCTATTTGTTCACTGAATATGTGCCCTTCACGCGGCACAGTCGCTACAATATTTTTTTTTTTTTGCATCATGAGGAGAAAAACATCGTAGCAGGAGGAGAGGGGGCCCAAAAACATCGTAGGAGAGAGGTGTCCCGTTTAGGTCGTAGCAGGGGGTCAAAGGACGAGTTAACATAAGAGCAAAATTTGCAGGAGGTAAAAAATAGCTTAAAAAGTGATGTCAGAGCTTTTTCTCTCCATTTTTCTCTCATTGTAGGTTAGTTTAGTCCGTAAAACGAATTACACTGAGAGCAGAAGCCTATATTAGCAGGTCGTAGTAGATTACGCTAAGGGACCTTACAGTGAGAGGAGACAGCCTCCTTATAGGAAAATGTCGTAAGTCATTTCAAAAGTAGGTCAAAGGACGAGTTAACATAAGAGCAAAATTTGCAGGAGGTAAAAAATAGCTTAAAAAGTGATGTCAGAGCTTTTTCTCTCCATTTTTCTCTCATTGTAGGTTAGTTTAGTCCGTAAAACGTCGTAAAATAAAAAGTAGGTCAAAGGATGCAGCCAGAACAAAGCATTCCACCTACTCTCTAAGTAGGTCAAAGCACGTAGAGGCTCTCGTGTAGTTTAGCACGAATAAAATGGATAGGTTAAGTTATATCACGTAAGAGCGTGATATACCTACCAAGTGCGAGGTGGGAAAAAAGTGGTGCATTGAAAATTGTACTAAAACATCACTAAACGCTAAAACGTTGACAAAAAATTGTCAAAATATGTCAAAAAGTGATATTCAATTGATAAAAAAAGAGGATACCTACAAAGTGCTACTTTGAAACAATCAACTTACACTACTTCCGTATGAATACGTAAACAGTGAATCTAAATTTAATGACGACACTCTCCCTCCTCAAAACGAATTCTTCAGTCAACTGAGAAAAGCAGGAATTACAGACAAAGAATACGAACATGCACAACTGATGTGGGATAAACTAGAATGTAAAACATTCGGAGATTATCACAATGCATACTTGAAATTAGACGTAACAATACTTGCGGATGTTTTTCAAGCATTCAGGAAAACGTCAATGTCTATTTACAAGTTGGACCCTGCGCATTTCTTCAGCCTCCCGGGATTAGCGTGGTCTGCAATGTTGTTGCAAACAAAAATTAAGTTAGAATTATTAACAAATGTAGACATGTTACTTTTCATCGAGAGAGGATTTCGAGGTGGGATGGTGCAATGTGTACAGAGACATGCAGAAGCCAACAACATGCACATGGAAGAAAAATATGATGCAAATAAACCATCGAATTATATTTTTTACATCGACGTTAATAATCTCTATGGATATGCTATGGTACAGAAACTTCCTTATGGAGGTTTCGAATGGATAGAAACAACTTCCATAAATATTATTGATTTTGACGATTGTGAATTTGGTTTCTTTGCAGACGTGGATATTGAATTTCCAGACAATTTGCATGATATTTTTTCCGATTTACCACCGGCACCCGAACTCAAATGTCCGCCTAATTCTAATCAACGCAACCTTTTATTAACTTTGGAGAAAAAAGAAAGATATGTTCTCCATTACAAAAGTCTTCAGTTTTTGATTGCGATGGGTGTTAAAGTATTGGATATTAGAAGAGTCCTCAGGTTTAAACATTCCGAGTGGCTCAAACCATATATTGAAACAAACACACAACATAGAACAGTTGCCACTTCCGATTTAGACAAAAATTTTTTTCAAATTGATGAATAATGCTGTATATGGCAAGACGATGGAGAACGTGAGAAATCACGTGGACGTGAGATTGGTTTCATCTGAAAATAAATGCAGTAAGTTGGTGGCTGATCCTAGATTTAAATCACGAAAAATTTACAACGAGAATCTGTCACTTTTCAATCTAGATATAAAAGTGATAAAATTCCGAAAACCAATTTATGTGGGAGCAACAGTTTTAGATTTATCGAAACTTCACATGTTTCAATTTCACTACAATGTTATGCATCCTTTCTACAACGATAGAATTTCATTACTTTACATGGACACCGACAGTTTTATTTATAACATTAAAACAGCCAATCTATATGAAGATGTAAAAAATCCGTCCTTGCTTGATTATTATGATACTTCTTCCTACCCTCAACCAAACAGATTTGGAATTCCATCTAGTAACAAAAAAGTTCTAGGTAAATTGAAAGACGAGTGTAACGGTGACATCATTCTCGAGTTTGCCGGTTTGCGTTCCAAAATGTATACATTTAGAACTGAGAGCAGCATCACGAAGAAAGCTAAAGGTGTTGGTAAAAATACTGTACAAAACAAACTTTCATTTCAAGACTATATTGATTGTGTGAAGGAATTGAATAAGCAGCTACGATTGGAAAAAAGAATCCAAAGTGTAGACCACGTGATTACAACAAACAAAGTTAGGAAAGTAGCATTAGATCCACATGATGATAAAAGATGTATTTTGTCTTGTGGGATCCACACGTTGCCTTGGGGGCACTATCGTTTAGATAGTACTAAGAAATGCATACAATGCACTTAAAAAAATAACTTATGGCTGGCAATATTTCTATCAACACAAGCATATAAAATAACCATGCCTCTGAACCTGTTTGGCTTCAGGAAGCAAGCTATGGAATTGCCCGTCCAGCCTACGTCGTCGTCGAGTTTCAACGAACTCCTGCCTTCCATGCTATCTAAACTTAACGGTCTGTTAATTATACACTTGAATAGCATCCTGACGCAGTACGACGAGTATGTAGGCAAAACTTTCTATGTATTCAACAACAACTTGAATTATTACCGGTTCCCCATCTCCGGCAAACTTAAGTTCGACATGAACCCTGAGAACAAAGGGGAGGCCAAGGTTTCGTCAGGCAAGAACATCTATCGCATCAAGCGTGATAGGATGGATGCGACTACAACGTACGATGTGTCTGCTGGCGATCGCCTGTACGTGGAGCTCTTGGACGACTACGATAAACTCATCCCTCTTTTTGTGGAGATGCGAATCACCTACCCTATAATAAATAACCACAGTGGTAACAATGCCTAACGATATTTTTGGTCACACCAAACGCGACGACCACGGCGACGAGCTACTCATGCTCGACGTCAGGGTCAAGAAGTTGCGAAGCAACCTGCAGGCCCTGCAGTCCACGCTCAACTCCAACCTCCAGTCAGAGATAGCTAGCCTACAGTCTCAGTGCCTGGACCCCGTACTTAAAATTGACGCCGAGCTTAAATCGTTGCTGCAAAATTACACCGACCTCGCGTCAATAGACAACTTTGACAACTTGGCACTGAGTGTAGGCAAGCTCCAAAACGAACTTGTGAAGCTGCAGCAAACGCAGACCTCCGATGTGGAACAGCTGAAGCGACACTTGCAGGACCAAACGAGCACCATCCAGACTGAACTGCAAAACATTATCCAGAGTATAAAAACTCAAGATGACTACAATCGCGTGAATGCCAGTATTGCCAAATTGCACGAACAGTTTCAATCGTTCGAAATTCCTACGTTGGAAAGCATCAATGCTGAGCTTCAAACGGATGCTTTGCATGCAGCCATCAACGAAGTCAAAACTAAACTCGAAACGCTACAGGACTTCATCGACAATCTACCTTCGTCCAGCGAGCTGAATGCCATTGCCCGTAGCGTGGCCAACATAAAACTGCAACTTGAGACCTACGAGGATTTCGGGAAGCTGCAAGGTACCATAGCCCATATTGAGGATGCTCTCGCCGTCATCAAAAATGATCTGGCAAACGTACACGAAGCATTGGAATCCAAACTGCCTGGCATCAGGGATACTCTGGCCAGCGTCCAACAGCAGATCACCAAGTTGGAAAATCTAAACACCGAATCAGAGTTGTCGCATTTTCATCACTTGATCGACGACATACAGGCTAAGTTGGAAACTTTGCAACAATCCACCCCCACCCAGGACGACATAACGCAATTACAAGAAGGCATACGTGCTGCTGCTGCTGCCTCGGAGTTGGAAGCGATGAAAAAAGCTTTGGAGTCACTCCAAAACACGGTGGCCACCCTGCCTACCTCGCAGGAACTGAAAAGCGTGAAGAGGGCTCTCAACCGAATACTCAAATCCGACGACATCAAAAACATCCAAACCGAAATTGAATTGCTTCGGGAGTCTGTTGCAACCTTACCCACCAACCAGAACATCAGCGAGCTACACAGCTTGTTTGCGGAAATTAGTACCCAGGTCCACGACCTCGCAACCCAGAGCTCCAAGTTGACACTCGTGGAGAGCCTGCAGCAGATTATCTCCAATGTGAAAGAGCAAATTGGCAGCATCGAGGCGAGCCAGGAATCGGCCATAGCCAATTTCAGTACCCAACTACATGACTTAAACGAAAAATTCAAGAGGCTAATTGTCGATGTGAAGATCAAGCCCGATTACGACACTGTTGTCCGTGCTATCGAGGAACACCTGGAATCGGTGAACGGTAGATTGGAGGATGTGGAGAGCGAGGTTCGAACCAATGTAAACACCCTGAACGCCAGCATCGACAATCTCAACTTCACCGTTGTCATCGAACTGTACAGCATTCCAAACAGGGAATTTTCCTCGCTCTTCCATCCGGGTGCCAAACTCTACATGCTGACTCCTGCCAAAGCCTATAACCAGTTTTTCCTCGCCGGCACACTTCAGTTCGTCAAGGTTTCATACTGGTCTTTGCCTCACGCAACCCACTACCCAACCATGACCGTGACGAACATCAGTGACGAGCCTAAAATAAGAGGAGTGGAGTTGGTCGATTTCACCCACCCCGAAACTCGCGAGACTGCCTATGCCGAAGATGCCACTCAAATTATCGACATAGAAATAGGTGATAAGCTGTACATAGAAAACCGGCATTGTCTACAGCCAGAAATCCCATCCAAGCTATATTCTTATTTTCGCGCAATGTCTAGGCAGGCTATTGTGAACGAGTTGCACAAAGCTGCACGGCGAAACTACAAACGACTGGTGGTAGTGACCAAAGGCATAGACGACTTGTGGGAAGCTGACCTTGTGGAAATGAGCAGTGGCAATTTAAAAAATTTACATAGAATCAACAAGGGGTACAAGTATCTTCTCACCGTTATAGACACATTTTCGAAATTTGCGTGGGGTTTACCCCTCAAGGCAAAAACAGGAACCTGCGTGGTGGAAGCATTCAAAACTATTTTCGATGGAAGTGGCAGGCGACCTCGATTTCTTCACACAGACAATGGAATGAATTCTACAACTCTGTCTTTCGACAATTTATTCAAAAACGAAATATTCAACATTACTCCACTTTTAGTCACATCAAAGCCAGCATAGTGGAACGTTTCAACCGTACTCTCAAAACACGGATGTGGAAACAGTTCACGCTTCAGGGGAATTTCAAGTGGCTCGACATGCTTCCGGAACTCGTTAACAGCTATAATCACAGTTTGCATCGCACGATAAACATGAAACCGGCTGACGTCAACAAATCTGACGAGCGACGTTTAATTTCTACGGTTTATTGTCCAAAGTACAAATTTACAAGCAAGAAACCGAAATACAAAATTGGAGATCAGGTGAGAATCAGTAAAGTTAAGCGTGCGTTCGAAAAGGGCTTCACAAAAAATTGGAGTACGGAACTTTTCACCGTAGTTCGAGTCTTACCCGGAAACCGTCACACGTATATAATAAAAGATAATCGCGACGAAATTCTGAAAGGAAGATTTTACGAAGAGGAACTTTCTAAAACAAAATACCCCGACACGTATCTTATTGAAAAAGTATTACGTAGAAAAGGTGACAAGCTGTTTGTGAAATGGCTGGGACTCGAGGAAAAAAGTTGGATAGACGCAAACGAGGTGATTGTGTAACGGGTGCTTGGGACGTGGTACGGCGACTGCCAGATTTTCCCTCGGAACATCTGAATAGGAAAAATGGCGAGCTCCTACCCGACAACATTCGCTGCCTTATTGTTGGACCTTCTGGATGTGGAAAAACAACATTGCTTATTGATAATTTTCTTCTTGCACCCAACTGGTTAAACTGGAAGAACAGGCACCTGTACGTTTTCTCTAAAAGTTTGGAGCAACCAAAGTATCGCCAGCTGTCGAAACTGTACGAGGGGCTAGGCATAGCCATATTTGCTTCTGAAGTGATACCACTAGACTGCTGTCTCAAAAATTCGGTGGTGGTTTTTGACGATGTGATCCTGGAGAACCAAAACGAAATTCGCATTTTTTTTACTCAGGGTCGACACAGAGGCATGGACTGCTTCTACCTTGCTCAGACTTTTTCCAAAATCCCAAAGCAGCTACTCCGAGACAATACTAATTTCATTTGTTTGTTTCGTCAAGACTACACCAATTTAAAACACGCTTACGATGATTATGTAGGTGGGGACATAAACTACAATCAGTTTTCCAAATTTTGCTCTTTATGCTGGAACCAAGATGATTTCGGATTTGTCACAATAGACATGACGAGGAAACCCAATAACGGAAAATACAGAAACAAAATTAATAATTTTCTGAACGTTGCAACGTTACAAGAAACGTCTTGACCTATTACAAATAACTACATACAATAAAAAAAATGAAACGCAAACTTGCAGACGACAACCTGAAGCTGCGTAGCTACCTGGCAAAACGGTTTAAGGGGTGGAAATCCGAGAATCGTGGAATTTACGAAGAGAAAAAGCGTCAGGACCAACCTATCATCGATGCCATCAGTGGACTTGGTAAAGAAATCAAAGATGTCACCGAGCAAAACAAAGAGTTAATCAACGAGCTTGTGCCACTTACTGCTCGAAATTATACTATACCCACACCGATATCCAGCATTCACACTACTCCGTTCGAACTTGCTCCGGCTCCGAGACGTCAGGCCCTAGGCAGTACCTCTTCGGACAAGCTAGTCGAGCTGGGTCCGTTGGCGAGGGATTACCTAAGCACTGGGAAATTCGAAAAAGACGAGGTATTCGGATTGTACCCGACCATGGAACATAACGAGGGTGTGGTTTGGAAAATTGGCAAATCGAAAGTCACGTTCGAGGGCGACGACGTGAAAGTCAATTTGGGCGAGAAGAACAGCTGGACCAGGTATCCCGGCACCGTGGGACTGTGGGAACTTATCACCAAAAAAGCAACCTAAAGATTATACAGACGAGGATTACCAAAGTTACACAGAAATTTTGATCATGACGGACGCCCTGTACCAAAACAACGATGCAACACAGCATCGTGTGAAATCTAGCAGTGGAGAAAAGTACAGGAACCTCATCAAGCCGATATGGACCCAGCTCAAGACTGGCAGCGGTGTTAAACTCTACAATACCTTGCCCAAGGAGTTTGTTTGGGTAGACGACGTAAGGAAGCTTGTAGATCGATTGCTGGTTATCGCAGGCGAAGAAAATGCAGGCAATCGCAACTTCCACAACGAGAAGGTGGGCATCATGGACATGATTAGCACCAAGCTTAGCAACTTCATTGTCAACGACAGCAAGGGTATAGGTTACCTCATCAAAATCATCAACACCCTACCTCCGAAATTCTGGAATGTATCCGAGGGTCGAGGTCTCGTGAACGATATTATCAACAAGCTACCCTTCGAGATTCACCTGCCAGGTTACCAGTACTGCGGTCCGGGTACGAAACTCGAACAGCGACTGGAGAGAGGAGACAAGGGTGTGAACCCACTGGACGCAGCATGCAAGAATCACGACATTGCCTACAATACTCACACAGATCTCGACGCACGTCATGATGCCGACAGGAAGTTGGAGCATGCAGCTTTCGGGAGACTCGTCAGCAGAGATGCCTCGCTAGGTGAACGGGTTGCTGCATTGGGTACGACCATCGCCATGAACACAAAACGAAAATTGGGGTTGGGGCTGTAAATAAATAACACCCTGTGAAAAAAAAAAACAACTTTGTATAACCAACCTATCATCACTTCATTGCATTAGGGGAGCAAAACCTTACCCTTTCACGATATATATAAATAACATAATATCACCATGAAGCCCAAAGGAGTTGTTTACCAAATACCCTACGCAAACCTCAAGTCTCTCGGAGCTCTTGATGGATTGCTCACCAAAAAGCAGCGCGAGAAGAAACATTCCTGCTTGGCAAAAGGTCATGGAATGAAATTGCTGCTTAGCATTCCTCAGTTGAGGAGGTTACAAGGTTCGCGAAAACAGCAGCAGAAGACTGGAAGTTTCATATTCAGTTTCCCGGCTATTTTGGCAGCATTGGGCGCTGTTGGCAGCTTGGCAGGAGGCAGTGCCGCCATTGCCAAGACCGTCATCGATGCAAAAAAGAATAAAGCCGAGTTAGAAGAGAAGAAACGCCACAACCTGGCTATGGAGAAGAAGGGGAAAGGTGTGACCAAAAAGCGAAAAAACAACCTCGAAGCTTTGAAAAAGTTTAAAAAAAAGAAGAACCCCTGTCCAACTTCTATATTGAATCTCTGATCGATCCGTTGGGGATCAAGCACTTCAGGGGCGTTTTCATGTCTGATTCTCTACCTTCTGTTGTGAAGAAAAAAGAGTGTGGTGTGGTTAACCTAGACAGTTACGAAAATCCAGGTACACATTGGATATGCTACCTCAAAGCCAACAACGACAAAGCATTTGTTTTCGATTCATTCGGTGGCACGCCACCTGCTGGGTTGGTAAAGTATCTCATTGTTGTCAACCTCTACTACAATAACGAACGTATTCAGGGTTTCAGCGATGTGAACTGTGGCCATCTCTGCGTTTCCATGCTTGTCTTCCTCTCGCAATTAAATAACCCAACAATCGAGGATTTCCAGAAAGCATTGTGGCACCTGAAGCACTATGGGGGTATTCCATCTCACAAGCGAGACTTCGCTTCTGAAACTCGCATTGCATGACGATATCATCTATCCTAAATCTATTGCCCTTCGTGCATTCTACAGCATGTACCTGATACCTAATGTGACGGTACACAACAATACCATCAAAATTGGCAGCGAAAAAATCAGCATCACCCCTGGCCAGTACAATCTTTCTACCTTGCAGGCTCAATTACCAAGAAGTGTATTGCTGTCGCAAAATTCTGTAACTCACAGGGTAGAACTGGTGTCTGCCACGGAAACCGTAGACCTGGGTACCATTGGAGAGCTTTTGGGATTCGAGAACAACACAAAGCTCGAACCTGGCATCAAGCACATCGGTGCTAACATTCCTAAATTTCTAGCCATCGAGACTCTGAACATACATTGCAATGTGGCAGAAGGTATGATCACCAAATCCTCGGACGGCATCCCAGGGAGTCACAAGCAGACAGGTATTATCGCTACGTTCAAACCAAACTCTGAGTTCATAGAGCCAATTATCTACACACCCTCCCCACCGATATACTTTCCTGTATCTCGTAATCGCATAGACAACATAGAATTGGCAATTACCAACGAGAAGGGGGAAGTGGTTGATTTTGCAGGAGCCACGACCACTGCCGTCGTGAAGATTAACATTTAATAAATAACCATCATGGAGCAAATCGAAAGTTACGAGTTTCAGTCCTTCCCTCCCAATCGTCGCACGTTTGCCAACCTTAACGAAGCGAATCGAGAGATAGAATACGACGTGGACGTCGGGGACGTATTCATTCACCCTCACAGAGCCGATTTGTATATCAAGTTTGATGTTGTGAAGAGAGACAACGGCGAAGCATTCCTTGCCAATGCAAATTTAAGACTTGTAGATAATTTTGTGCCGTACTTATTCTCGCAGGTGGAAGTTAGAAAGCATGGCACCGTCATCGATAGGGTTGACTACCCCGGGATTACCTCTACAGCTGTGGGAACACTGAAACTCTTCAAGACCGATGCAGCATACTACCAGGCAGGGGGATTCGAAGCAGGTACAAAAATCAAAACTCAAAGTCACACAGTACTGTTTCCCATGCTCCTGCTTTCTGGCTTCTTCTCCGACTATACAGAGATCATGTGGAAGGGTGGTTTGCGCGTCACTTTTCGCAGAAGCGCCAACGACAACAATGCGCTGATGCGTTACAGCACCTTGAGTGCAGACGGTTCAGCACTTCCCAACACACTACCTGATCTTGCCAAGTGCATCATCCAGTCCATGGAGCTGCGCATGCCCGTAGTGGAATACGAAACTAACTACGCTCTCAAGTACAAAGCAGACATTTTGAAGAATCCCCAAGTACCCATTCAATTTTACGGTTACCAGTGCGTGCAGAAACCTGCTTCCGGCAACCATTTTGAATTTGACGTGACCACACAGTTTAACAGTATTCGATACGATATGCCAGAGTTTGTGGTCGTGCTCTTCCAGACGGGGGAGGACAACAACCAAGAAAAAGATTCGAGCCAGTTCGACAATTGCATGATCAAGAACATCTACCTCAAAAATGGCAGGAACGAGATATTCCCACGTGAGAACTACAACCTGAACATTGCAAACAACGACTACCTGAAACTGTACGAGGCATACACAGCTTACAAGAGAGTAACCTCCGGCAACGTGGACGTGTACTACAACCCCAATGAGTTCATAGCTCGCAGACCCATGTTCGTTATTAACACATCGAAGAGAAAGCAGGTGGTTGTTAACGATCGCACCAACATCAAGATTGTCTGTGAGTTCCACGATGCTCTGTCTGCGAACACACTGTGCAGCGTCATCCTTATTGCAGAGAAAACTTTTGTGTATGATGTCAAGAATGAAAGAGTAACGGAACAGTTAAAAATACAAAAAAAAATAATTGGATAATTCTATAAAAATTACACTGACCTTAGATCCAAAACATTCTTCACACATAAAAAAAATCACTATCCTATAGAAACTTATGGCAATACTGAGTAGTGCCAACTTCTATTTGTAGGTTAGCTTCGCCTGTGAAATATCATGTGGTGAAATTTTTGTGGAGTAATTTGGCAACACTGCGAAGCCCCTCCTTCAAAAGTAGTCGTGGGGGCATTGAACCTATTGCCACGACATACATCGTGGGCGTTGCCGTTTACGCTGAGTGCCCGTAGGCGTTTACATTGAACCACCTTACCAAAAAGATCCCAAAATAAGATTGAGCAAAAAATAGGGCTAGAACATCGTCAAATGCTATAAAATCCATATCAACGTCATATCGCACAGGCAGCTCAAGCTCCTGGCTACGGGTTGACAGGAAAGAAAGTACGCGATGATTCACATGAACGGCCCGGGACGCCTGCACATTTTAGTAAAAAAAACAACATATACTTGAGAGCCCATAATTGAATACAGATACTACATTTAGAGCACTTTCGATTTTCTTTCTGATTAAAAATTTAGAAGCGACTGAGAAATAGTGAGTGTCGTAGCACAACTGGCCAGGCTTCGCGAGTTTTGAAACTCATAGACGCTTGAAGTTTTTTTATAACGCATTTTTGTTATTTAGCGCCGCTCTCTGTCATTTTTAATCAAACACGGAGATTAGGGTGAGTAATGATTAGAAAAGACACTCACAAAGAACACCCATGCCAGGATTCGAAACCGGGAACTTCGGTGTGTGACTGCGTCAACCAATTAACACACTAGATCACTTATCCGTATGGCATATATGTGTATATTTATAAAACTGGCTGGCGTGTAAAATAAGCATGAAAATGATACATTTACTTGTATTTTAGTTTTCCCCTTAATTTTCGTCCACACACGAATTAGACAATAGTGAGTTTCTGAATTTCAAATCTTCGTCCCCCCAACCCCAACCAATCTATTAATTTTTGAGAAATTAGAATTACCGTATTCTCGCGTCTATAAGCCGCACTTTTTTCCCCGAAAAGTGGACCAAAAAATGGGGTGCGACTTATACACGCGAATGATAAGAAAAGCATGTGCGGCTTATACACAAGAATGAGAAAACATTTGCGGCTTATACACGCGAATGAAGGAAAGTGCAGCTACTGCTAGGATACTAAAATACGTACGTTGATTTGTTATCTTTATCACATAACGGATTCATTAAGAGCAAATCCAACAACAATGCATCTGTAGCAGGTTTTGCAACAATATGATATCTTATCTTTCAACTTTTTTGCAACAATATGACAATATCTTATCTTTGAACACGAATCATCTTTACTGTCGTATTGATCTGGAAACCATTCAGTAAAGTGAAGTTGTTAAAGAAGGTTGTGGGCCTGAGGTCAAGGTTGGTACTATCAAAGGGAGGATGTCTGGCAGAAGAATCAGCTACAATGCTCATTTTAAACTTCAAGCGATACGATATGCTGAAGGAAACTGCAACAGATCTGCAGCGCGATATTACGATGTGGACAAGTCTAACATTCGTCGATGGAGAAATCAGAAGGAACAACTTGCTGCAACAAGTGGCAAGAGAAAGACATTTTGTGGAAATGGAGCCACATTTTCACAGGTAGAAGAATACGTTTTGGCCTTTCTAAATGAGAGAAGAAGTGCTGGCTATGCTGTAACCGTATACATGATAAGTTTTCAAGCTCGTGAAGTAACGTCAGTCGTCAAGCTTTCCGAGCTAGTGCGGGATGGTGTTCACGTTTTATGCGTAGGAAAAGTTTATCGCTTCGCCGTAGGACAACAATTGCGCAACGTTTCCCTGCAGACTTTGATCAGAAAATTGTTAAATTTCACAAATACGTGATTCGAATGCGAAAGTCCAATAATTATAGCTTGTCTCAGATCGGCAACGCGGATGAAACACCTATTTACTGGGACATGCCTATGTCCAGCACAGTTGCACCACAGAGTAAAAATGTGTGTATGTTGTTATGAGCCAAGTATATTGAAAATTGAGAAAATGAAAAGAAAAAGTTATTTAATGTCAGTTGTTTTGTATAGGTTATGTGAAAACTAGTTGTGGTGCAATGTAAAAAGTTTAATGAGGGTTTTGATAAAAGCGCTGGTAACTATTATTGTCAATGAGCGGGTAAATGATATTAATAATTTGAAAGTAGTCTGTAATAAGGAAGAATAATTATGGAAGACCAAGGTGGAAATATGAAACGAACCTCAGAACTGTTAATGATTCTGCAAATAAAGAGTGAAGAACAAATGAGAAAGAAGATAGAAACAGTTATGCCCAAAGAAAGTTATTTGAGGAAATTCTTTAAAAAGCAAGGTTAAATAGCATTAATATAATAATGAAGTGATGAGATTTCTTGGACATAGCTATATGAGGTAAAAGTCAGTGTGTATTAAGATATAGTGCGAGAGAGGCACATAAATATAAGGTTGAAGGCGGACCGGAAATGTTTTAAAATATAAGGTCGAAGGCGGACCAGAAATGAAAAATAGTAGGTCGAAGGCGAACCGAAAATTATTGTAGTTACGTAATAAAGAACATGCTGATGTTTAAGTGAAAGATTATGTCCAGAATTCTGTTGCAAGAAATAGTTTGTTAAAAAGATAAGCGACGTACGATAGGATGTATTTTCCTGAAATTAGTAATTTGAGCATGCTGATACCTTAAAGAAGAAAAGAAAGGTAAAGATCATGGCAAGAGGAAGGAGGTTTACTGTTAGATTAATTTCATGAAGTATGATGATATTTTGTAAAGATAGAAATCAAAATACTTTTGTAATATTCTACACTTACCCTGTACCAGCTCTAGTAAATATTTCGAATCACAACATGTGGAAAATATAAAATTATGGAATTGCAGTAACAGTAAGAGAGAAATTTATGTAAGACAGTTGAAACAATTCGAAAACCTGCAAGACTAAATGTGATTGATTAAGGTTACTTGTACTGGATTGATAGACCGTATAGTGGTAATGATTGAAAGTTGATTTTATGTAAGGTATTAAGATAGGTGAACTATGATGACATATATATTGGAAAGTTTGTGCAGAATGTTAATAGTGCTTAGATGAATGAATACACATGGTGCTTATGTAAGAATTCAAGAATAAATATATGAATTTTTATTGTCGTGAATTCACGTGAAATCATTGTAATTAAATTATTATACACATATTTAGTAACTGAAAATCATACCTTACAAACATTTTTGTGCTACATATAAAGAAATATCGATATCGTTATGTGTATTTAAAGAAAAAATGATAACTGTAATGTGAGTGTGAAAAATGTATATACGATGTCTGGTCAAAAAATTCAAGGAGATGAATAGACTCTAAAAGACATTAGCTCTTCTTGATCAGTCCATCTAATGTCTCTACAGGGGAGGGGGCATCTATAACAGATTATTTTGAGGACTGATTATTTCTTCCGAGAAGAAGGAGGTTATAGAGATTAACACCCCTCGGGGAAAATGAACTCTGTCCTTACTATGCATTGTGTAAAGGGACAAAGGAAAACGCGGTGAAGTTTATCGAGTAGTGTTTGTAGAGCCTTTGAGTGAAAGGCCGCGTTGCTTCGCGCGTTGGCTGCAGAAGTTTACATGCAGCAGTTGGCGTCCAGATCTCTGGGTATGGAGAATTCCCGAATTTGATTGTGCTATCGGCAGCAAGTTGCAGTTAGATATTCGGGGAGTGTTTTTGTAGATGTCGTTTGCCTAGTGGACAGTTAACAGTGATCTGTGTTCCGGACATTAGAACGTTCGCGTGATTAGGAAAAGAGCGCGCGGAATTTTATTTAAATACAGACTGTTTTCTCGTGGCAACTTTTATAGCGAGAGAAGTGAAAAGAACACTGCAAGTGTGTAGTTGTGAACTGAGAATTGCTAATCGAGGTGACGACGTTGATACCAAGTTCGACCTTTGAACTATGAATGCGACGGTGAATTACTTTGAGGGATAGACGTCGAAGATCTTCGAGGGAAAGAAGAAGCGGCGGAAAGAAGAATATCGGAAGTGTTGATTACAGTCAAATTGAAAGCGCAGCGCTGAGTAAATTTCGTAAGTAGGTCGACCATATTCTTTTAATTGAGGTTGAAGTGTTTATTTTCTGTTTATTAATCCATGTTACTAATCTAAGATTAATCTAAGGCAACTGGAGGTAATTTTTGTATTAATATTAACTATGTAAAACAAAGCCCTCCAGCTTTCCAGGGCAAATTAAAAATGTATTAACCGCTAGTTTATTTTTGAAGTTCGTAATAAAAAAACAGTAAAGAATCTTTGGGTTTTCTTGAGCAGTTTTAAAGTGTAAATTAGAAATGTTAAACCAAAAATATGTTCTAGCGTAAACGAAACTGCGACATTAAAAGTTCAAAAACAACTTTTAATGTTATACCACAGTAAGTAATTTTATAACCAGAGCAATCCCTCTTATGGCCGTCACCCTTCACCCAGTGTTGCCAATCTCCGAATGCAGGATTTCCCTTTTATCAGTGTAAAATTTCCCCTTTTCAACATAAATTTCCCTCGATTTTCAAAACACATCTGAAGCTGGATCTTTGTATTACTATAACTGTTAATAAGGATCGTATATAAGGGGGTTTAGTGGGTTCAAACCCCCCATTGAATAAAATACTAGAAACTGATCATAGTTTCATAATATAATTATCCCAAAATAAGCATTTGAATTTTAAAATAAAACACTAATGTATTGAAAAAATCCCCAAACCAAAAAAAAAATTCGTCTGCGGCGCAATGATTGTCGGACTTTGAAACCCACCGATTGTCAAAGCATAGCTAGGGACCTGCTGTTAATATTTTTCTTTTGACGCCTGTTTTGCCTGAGGAATAAACTTTATTATTATTATTATTATTATTATTGTATCGTATGACCCTTCACTGCCTTTTAATGTTTTAGATCTTCTACTTACTAACATTTCCACTTGTAACATTAGTTTTAATGAACATCCTTTATCTAAAATTGATAAGTTTCATCCACCGTTTTCATTTTATTTTGAATTGGATAGGTCTAAAAAAGACAATATAGATACAAGGGAAAATAATATTTATAGATGTCTTAATTTCGCCAGAGGTGATTATGTGAATGTTTATAATGAATTGTTGCATTTACCATATATGGTTGAAATATCTAATGATGTACAACAATCTGTTATGGAACTGACTAGAAATGTGTATGCAATATTAAAAAACAATATTCCTTCAAAAGTTAAAAGAACAAACAATCAACTGCCTTGGATGACAAGGAAACTAAAGAGAATGATCAATAAAAAGAGAAGGTATCATGATAAATTTAAACTTACAAATAAGTGTGTATATTACACTACTTATTCCCAATTAAGGAAAGATGTTAAAAAGGAATATTCTAATGTAAAGGAGCAATACTACTCCTCCTTAGAAAACAATGTTAATGGTGACAAGAATGCTTTTTGGTTTCACTTTAATAGAAAGAAGAGAGAAAATACTATCACTGAAATTATTTATGATAATGATGTACTGTTCAATGAATATGATATTGCTAATGCTTTTAGTGAGCTTTTTCACAAATCTTTCTCAAAAAGAAGTCATGTAAATTTTAAAAATATTATTCTTCATTCATACACCAACTTAATTGATGTACCTGTTATCTTGGAAAAGGATGTAAGTGATACAATTAACAAACTAAAAGGCAGGTCTTCAATAGGTCCTGATGGCATACCTAATTTTATTTTGAAAGCAAACAAAGATGTTTTTGTACCATTGTTAACTAAAATTTACAACATGTCACTTACTTCTGGAATATTTCCAGATATCTGGAAAAATGTGTTTATTGTACCTGTAACTAAAAACAAAGATGGGAAAGCCAATGATCTTAATAATTATAGACCAATTACTATATTACATTCCATGGCAAAGGTTTTTGAACACATAATTGCTGACTATTTGTCTTTTTCTTTTAAACAATATATTGATGGAAATCAGCATGGATTTTTTAGAAAAAGGTCTACTATCACAAATTTATTGGTTTTAATAGACTCTCTTAAATCTAACATTAGGAAGCAATCCCAGACCGATATTTTATTTATTGACTTGGCTAAAGCCTTTGATAGTGTCAGCCATCAGTTATTAATTTACAAACTCGACCAAATGGGATTATCACCACGATTTCTGAAATGGTTTTCCAACTTTTTAGTAAATAGAAGTTTCTCTGTTAAGATTGGTGAAACAAATTCTTCTAAACAAGAAATACTTTGTGGAGTACCTCAAGGGTCGCCACTCGGCCCAATTCTGTTCGCTGTTTTTATCAATGATGTTACATTATGTTTTAAATCTAGCACATGTTTACTATATGCAGATGATATAAAAATTTTTAAGAGTATTTTAACAAATAATGATGTCGCTCAACTTCAGGCTGATCTCGATAGAATGACATATTGGTGCAAGATTAATGAAATGGAAATTAACTTGAAAAAGTGTAAAGTTTTAAGATGTACTAAGAAAGTTCATTATATAGTCTCCAACTATTTTATTTATGAAAATAAAATCCAAGTGTGCGACAGTCATAAAGACTTAGGAATAGTAATAGACTCCTCTCTCATATTTGATGAGCACATTTCAGAAATTTGTAAAAGAGCAAAGAGAATGCTTGGTTATATATTTTTCTCATGGAAAGTTTTTAAAAAGGAAGATACCTTAATATTCCTGTATAAAACGATAGTACGTCCTATTCTTGAATATGCAAATGAATTATGGTTTCTGACTGCAACCAGTCACCTTCAAAAAGTTGAATCAGTTCAAAAACTTTTTATCAGGTTATTATGCACAAAGTTTAAAAAAAAATACTATGACCAACATTACTCTGAATGGTTATAACAGTTGAATATGTTTTCCTTAGAAGAAAGAAGAAAAATGAAAAGGTTAAATTTTGTAGAGAAGATATTAAATTTCCAAGTTGACAGTGAATACTTTTTGAAAAATATAGCTTATAAAATTCCCAGATATTCACATAGGTATATCTCAATTCTCACATGCCTAAAGAAGGCAAGAGGTTTAGTAGCTGATCTTGTTGAAACCTACAATTTGAATTTAAGTTGATGTATAAAATTGTAGGATCTACTGTTTTATTTTATAATTATGTATTCAATTTTTTTAATTTTGTATAACACAGTGGTTGTTTAATCGTTATCATCACTTCAATAAATATGATCATTATTATTATTAGAACAATACACAGTTAATTGCACAATATTATATAACAATAAACAATTATTAGTATCAGAGATATAATAGATCTCATTGAAAACTGTAACTTGAAGTGTAAATGTGCTAACTTGTTATGTTATGTTATTCTGCAGCTTATGTATTTTATTCGTGTAACTTTGTACTTTTGTATTTGACTTAGTGCTGTATTAGGTTTCATACTGTGCTCAACACTTAAAATAAACTATTATTATTATTATTATTATTATCATTAAATATTTATGAAAATCATAAAAGTGTGAAGTAATGGGCAGCCACTCAATACGATTTTTTTTTCACATGTTTCCCAGATATCTTTTCATCCGCAGATAAATCCCCACGACGTTTTCTAAACTTTTTGGGAGTTGCAGGTAGCTTCCTATCAGTCACCTCTTCCATTCTCCTTGCAACGACACAGGACACACAAAGTCACACACACAGACACTAAGACACGTTCTGAATGATGGATGGAACAAGAAAAAAAATGAAAATCGCATACCAAATTCTTTCCAGGTGCAGCGCGGCTCTTGGCTTGAGGCCTTTCTAGGAAACGCGACAAAAATAAGACTGACCGGTCAAGTCATCTATAACAGGGAGAAAGAAATCTTACTGAAAAGTGTCACTGTTGCTTACTATTCATTTGGAAAAAGCACACGCTGAAAAAAGTATTTTACAACTTTTTAAAAGAATGAAACGAAAATGTGAGTTGAAATTTCCCTGTTTTTTAGCTATTTTTCATTAAATTTCCCTTTTCCCTTTTCACCCTCAAATTTCCCTGTGCCGAGGGAAATTTCCCTCCTTTTGGCATCACTGCCTTCACCACGCTTGACTGAGCACCGGTAGTTTTCTGAGCACTCTTGGTAGTTCTGATACTCCTCGTTAGGGAGAGCGCACAGCGCCTTACCTTCAGTTTCTCTCCAGGAGGTCCGCAAGTCCCCACCAGGAGATGGCGTTGAAAAATTTTAAGGGTTTTCTTCGAATTAACGCGAGCTAAGATCACAGCAGATGGCTAATGTAAAGAAAATTAAAATAAAATAACCAAAAATACAAGACAAATGGGGACTCGAGTTTAACTAGAATGTAGGGTGTCTAACTTATTTTATGGTTTAACAGGGTTTCCCCGATGGTGCAGTGGTTGCATCGTAACCTTGTAATCAAGGGGTCCCGGGTTCGATACCCGGTGGACGCACATAGTGGTTCGGATCCCACTTTAAACTCTAGGTCCAGTCCCGATTAGCCTTACTATGCATAAAGTGGACTTAAAGCAATTCAATGAATCAAGCATGGTTTATATATAGTTGTTGGTTCGATTCACAGGCATCATTTCGTATCAATCCCTAGGATTGTATGTTTATTTTATTAAGTCTCTCTGAACGCTTCATATTGACCAGGGCATTCACTTGTTTTTCTCAGCTGTCTCAAGCCTCTTAGGCATGTTTACAATGCATTGTGTTGTGCCATGCAAACCTCCTGAGCATTCAGGAAACAGGTAATACTTCTGGGTTTGGTGTCAGCGGTTTGCATGGTAGCAATTATGATAAACACACGATTCGGCGATTCGGCATCGAGGAAGAGCTCGATGGCCAGGGAATATAGAGGTGAGACAAGCTGGGAAGTGGCGGACTTTGGAGATTGAGTGGGTAGAGAGAAGTGGTCAGCAAGGCAGGAGGTCGATAGTGGAAGCACGCTTTGGTCAGCATTAGAGAGAAGCTTACAGAGGACTTCGCTATTTTCATTCAGCTAAAGACTTCGGATAGACAGGTAATTATCCTACACCCAGCCATGATACAGGTTCAACGGTTCACAATATCCAACGAGTGACCATTGTCTTTTCAGTAGTTTAATTCCTTTGTGTAATTTGTACCTTTCGCATGCCAAGCGATAACTCGTCATGTCAATGAGGAGTGGTCTCATCAAGAGGATGAATGATGAGTAGTTTACATCACCCCATCAATTAACTGGTTCAGATCCCTTCATTCTATAGAATGACACGTGGTGGAGTGCTTGAGGCCTTTTCATTTTTTCGGAAATGAAAAGAGTTGCAGTTAATTTTTAACCAGTTTAAATTCAACCCCACCACAAATTTTGACACGTAGTGGAGTGCTAGTTCGTTACCCACCCCAAACATTTTGCTCATTTGTTTAGTTTTTTTGGTATAGCCTTGCCAAAATTAATTTTGAAAATACATAGGGCTTAAAGCTTTTTGCATTTATGGGGGGGAGAAGAATTTATATATGCCATGATAGATGTTTAGTCTAACATGAGGATGAATTCGATTAAATTTATCGACCTCGAGTCTGGGTCGATAATCAGCGAAATGTAAGAATGCGGAGGAACTGCGCCCTAGCTCCGTCGCGGTTACCCGCGTCGGGCTGGCGCTATGGTATCAGGAGCGTCCGGCATTCCGCGTGGCGGAAGGTTCGATGTCGGATTTTAGGGAGGCCCATTTCATCAAAAATGTGGCCAGCCCAGGGACGTCCGTGGACGTTTCCCTATCAATCTGCTCCTGGTAGCTCTGTGGTTCACTCACGAACCCGGTACCATGGTTATGACAAATTCCCACCTGAGAAATTTTTACCATCCAGAATTTTAAATAAGGAATAAGGGAAAGGCATTTAGATTTGATGATTTCTTGCATTGACAGTGATTTTAGATTTTTTTTACATAATCTTGAATACGAAAATTATTACAACGTTGGTTATGAGGATGCAGTAAGCTACAGTGAACAGTATACTATTTTACCCTTAACATTTTAATTAATTAACAACGTGGATTTTAAAGTTATTTAAAGTGGATTTTAAAGTTATTTATGAATGAGGAAAATAAATTAGTGCCACCGAGCCAGAGTCAATCGCCACTATGGTGCATTTTAACGAGTTATGGCACAGAGTATGCTTGTTTGAGTCAATATATTGTTATTATTATTATTATTAATTGAAATTTCTTAAAAGTTTAATTTAAATTTGTTTTAAAAACTGACCGTAACTTGTAAAGGATTTAGAATGCTTGAACTATGACTGCTAAGACTTTTGCAACGAGGATATTACATTTTATACATATATAGTTTTGGGAACGAATAAGGCCCCGAGGACCACTCATTTATATTCTTAATGACTGAAGTCTCCTAGCACCTCATGAAGGGAGCTTAGATTAAGGAGATAGTCAAGTTTATACGAGATAGTCACTTGCCTTACGTTACCTTAACTTACGCATACATTGCCTGAAAATTTTTAATTCATGTTAATATGAAAAGAAACAAAACGCCAATTATATTCCTCGACACGCTGTACAATTATGTCCGCTATTACGCCAGGCGTATATAGTTAGAGTGGCGTACCGTAATTTAGGGTATAAACCGCCCAATTAATTAAAAGTTCTAGTTGAGAAGTAATAGATGTATAATTAGGCTGCAGTGACGAGAGATGTCCGTTCACAGGTAAGCAGTAGTGACGAGAATGAGTCCGTACACAGATATACATATACTTATATGCTTTAAGCAAAGTTAGGCACAGCCAACTTATTTTGAATAACTAGAAGAGAATTAGGAGAGCATCACACGGCGTGGACGTTTCTCACATATTAAAGAGATTTTATTTTGTTAGTATATATTTATATATTTTTTTCTCTGTCCGAAACAATGTTTTGTTTGACAGTTGAATATTTATCCTTAGCAAGTAGTAGCTTCGAATGTTAAAAATTTTAAAATGCAAATTGTTTTAAAATTTTAAATATAAATATTGCAATTTTGCTCTAAGTTACGGCATTTATTTAAGTGAAACAGGTCTAATATTTTAAATCCACTCGCGTGACATAATAATAATTTATAATAAAATAGCACTAATAATATTAAAGATTAAAAGCAGACTTATTATTTAATAATGTGCTTTAGGCACAAAAGTTTTTTGCAGTATGTAATAATACTAGCTCAGCGAATATATCACTAGAATTTTATAGTTACTCTTCAGAAGAAGGTATATGATTATATTAGCAAAGTTTATTTTAAGCGCCAGTTATGAGAATATTTATATTATATGAATATGTAGACGTCGACGTCAAGATTTTTTGCGCTCCAGTTACAAGTATTTTCCTTCGGATATTGGATAGCTACCGATAATCCTGGAAATCCATTCTGCCATCGCAGAATGATTATGATTAAACCACAACGGTTTTAGTTTCTAACTTTGCCACAATAATATGCTAAGCATATTTTAGAATGAGTAGAGAGAATTAAAGATTCTTCAAGTTTTAGTGATGTTAGTATTTTAATGCATTTAAAGATCGCATAAATAATAATAATTATTTTATTTCAGGTAGTCAGGAGTAAATCAGTCTCAATTTTTCCTTACCTTGTACCTCAGTACGGTTCGATTGATTTCAAGTATTTAAACATAAAGTTAACACCTGAAATTAAATAAGATAAGTTAAACAGTGCTAATAAATTTAGAGAATAAATAAATTATATTAAATCAATAAATTAAGCAGATAAATTGAGCCTAGAGTCAGAAATAATTAAAAGTTGAGTTAAAAATATCTACTACTTAGACTAGGCAGGCTTAAAGTACGTATTAGTTTTGAAGAACTGTTTGTTTTGATTGCCTAAGCAACATGAAAATCATTGCGATTTTAGTTATTTTAAACGGATTTCTTCCATACGTAAAAGCTTTTAATTTTATTTATCTGTTGAACAAGTCCTTTGACTATCCTTATAATATAATTACAATTTTATTATTAACAACATTTATTATTAGTATGTTTATAATTTTCATAATCTGTTATTTTCAATGTCACCGCAAGAAATCTATTACTTATGACCATGAGTGTACCAACGAATTACCGTTAAGCAAACTTAATGATTCACCGTCCATTGATCAGATTTACGACGATGTTGCACCGATTGTTGAAGTGGTACCATTAAAAACGAGTCACCCGCCAATTCCCCCACCCCTGCCTCAGTCCATTATGTCTAACTCACACGAAATTCTGATCTCAGATAATTTCAGTTAATAATTCCCCTCGACAGATGAGAATAATTTAGCCATCTCGTCAGACTAGAATCAGGATATGATTAGACGAAAATTCCCGGTATCGCTACCGTTATCAATCGGATGAATTATGCTTCAGTGACTTATAGCACACAGCTCTGTGCTCATAGTAAGTTTCTGTGTCCCACTCCCCCCCCCCCATTCCGCGCAAGTAAAATATTGTGAAACCCCTTAGAGTAAAGAAGAAATTTATTGAGAATCCCATATTGTACATATCATTGTTGATAGTAGATAGGACAAACGGACGCACAATAGTTAGACCCCAACACACACAAACTTGCACAAGAATTAAAATACATATCGAAATAACTGTATGAGGACATTCGGGATATTTTATTTTGCTTCACGCAGTGGCGAAGTCATGGTTCTTTCTTGGGGAAGGGAGGATTCTTCGTGCGGAAAAATATATAATACACGATCTTTTGTATTTTTGTGCTTCATACAATTCTAAACAAAAACAATTAGCCTACACATTCATGCATTGAAAAAAAATACAATTTTGGAGGATTATTTAAAAGGTATTAAAGACTACTCTTTTGAGCTTCGAGGTGCGAAGCGATTCAGCACCAAAAACCTTCCCATCGCTTAGAAAGTCAAATATTCAAAGAAGAAGCCACATTCGTCAACTAATACTAATAGTAACAAATATACGACAGCAATCTTGTGACTTCAATGCTTGAGATTGGATTGCCCGTGCTGTCTCAGCATCACAACGTCAATTATAATCTACAGAAGGAAATAGAACGGCGATGGGACTCGATTCGCTGTTCATGTGTCACCCAACAAGGAAGTCTATTGGAAAGACCTGAACCTCGAAAGTTGTCACAGGACCGCGGAATTATGTTGGTGCACGTCGATACTCTTAAACATAATTTTAACGATGATATTTTTCCCCCATATATCACTGTGTAATCAAGGTGTCCCGGGTTCGATACCCGGTGGAGGCACATAGTGGTTCGGATCCCACTTTAAACTCTAGGTCCAGTCCCGATTAGCCTTACTCTACATAAAGTGGATTTAAAACACCAAATCAACCAATTGACCAACCTGTAAGACAGAAGGGGGGCGTACAACTTATTATTGGTTTCTAGGGCATTGGGCTTCATCTCCTACTTGAGTTTTGGAGCCCCTTTCAAGTATTTAACACTTAAAAGAATAATCAGTTACCTTAACACAGTACAGGTAAGAGTTGAGAATCACGTGTAATGCATAACAGATGTGCACAATGTTGGCCTTCTTGGCGTCGGCTGTTCTGTGAAAAGTTCATAAATTATCAAGTTTGATTATCGTGTGGCAATACGAGACAGACCGGCTCAACAACAGAATATTCCTAACTCTATGCAATTTACACTTTACCAGTTTATAACGAATGGTGTATAAAGGTACAGTCGCGGACACTTCTAGATTGTAACAATCCCATTAACTTTCCATGGAATTGTTACAACGTAGAAATGTTGCTAGTGCCACTTGGCTACCTTTGATCAATCCGATTATTTGTTCTGATGGTAGGTCACAAATGTGTGGGATAACGATAATATGATGATAATATAATAAATGCAACTAACCGTCAGACATAATTTAGCCTAAAAGTTGCAAAGGAAATTTTAAATAGGGGTGACTGGATCGATGGCTGAGCCATTCAGTGGGTGACATTTAATTTCCTTACTAACGTTCCTCCGTTCGAGACCCGACCTGGAATTGTTTTTCTTTCGTTCATCAATTTGAACACATCTTCACTCATCCATACCGTTACAATTAGCCAAAAGCATCAGAAAAGTAACGCTATATGACAAAAATATAAATGCTCTACATATATGAAGGGGGTTACAAGATATTGTTGCCCTAGGCCTTAACGTATAATATGAATCTGTTTTGTATGCGAAGCACATTTACCTTTGCAAAACAGAATGCAAGAAGGATTTCCTTCTCCTTGGTGAAGGGAAAGGAAAAGTGAAAGTTGTCAGAAATACCTCCCCTGGTGTGACCTTCGACTGAAGGGTGAAGAGCTTGCAAAGAAAGGTAGCGGGGGCCTGTATGAACCCAATTGCCAAGAGCTTTAGGACAACGGCTTGAGGTCACCTTTGTAAAAGGTGTCCGAGAAAAGTGGTTCTGCATCTTCATTTTTATTGAAGTATTATTAATTCATTCTTGAGAAGAGTGTATTTGGACACACATATGCATTAAGTTTCCTGTATATTGACTGGCCTCTTGGTGAAAAGACGACCAGTTGGGTGTAGTTCGACATAAGGTGGAGGCGCATAGTTGTTCGGGTCTTACTTTAAACTGTACGTCCAGTCCCGATTAGCCTTCATGTGAAGAAAGTGGACTTAAAGACTAACTAAACAAAAGCTAATACTCATTAAGCAAGCAGACTTGAATTGTTATTAATATTGTAGTTATTACGAAAATATTAGTACACTTAATATTTCTTTAATTTTTTTGTTCTATAAGGTCACTTTTCTAACTTTCAGGTAATCGGGACGAAGATTGTATAGATGAAATAAATTATAGAACAAATTATTTGAAATGCACAAAGTTAAAAATAATATTGCATACAAACAAGAACAATTGTGTTTTACTAAAAATTGTGGGAGATATATTCGTTACTACTGTGAAACAAAATTACATTTGTATTTTGTGATAAATCAAATGAGGAATATTAATTTCTATAAAATAAAAAAAACTGATATAGTTATGATGAAACTGCAAACGCGAAGGAGAAACTGTCATTGCATTCAATAGCGTAGTAACTCACTACCTTAGAACTCAGAAACCAAATTCTTTTTCCAGTTGTGGGCTCAAGGGGGATTGTAGGGGGTCATCCCTCCCCCTTTTGATCCAGTAATCCTATAGAAAAGAACATCAAAGGCAAGAAAAGATGGCAAAGTGACGGAAGGAACCCCCGTCCCTTTTCGAAAATCCTTGGCAATGGCAGGCCACTGACTGCTTCCCTTCATCAGGTAGCTCCACAGATATATATATATATATATATATATATCTTTATCTGTGGTAGAACTACGTTGTACGTTGGGGGTGGTAGATTGTTATTTATTACAGATTTTTTCTTTGCGTTTTAGCCTTAAACCTCACATAGGAAGATAAACCCCAATTGCTATTTGTTTCCTTCTACTTTTTTTAAAAAAATATTACTACTTCCATAAAGAGGACAATTACACATGTTCGCTTTCGAAATGCATAGTAGGAGCTAATTTAGGCACGTGTTTAGAAATTAATTTAGGGGGGTCAAAACCAAGTTTCTCAGAAATAATAATAATATAAACACTTAAATTAATTATATTATACTAATATTAAATTAAAATAATATCAACAAATATTAAAACACATTAATAGGTAAAACAATATAAGAATACGTATAATAAAAGCATGTATTCATTATCTAGTGTACAGTTAAGATCACTGAAACTTGTATGAAATCAACTGCCCTGGCAAGGAAATCAGTGCCAAATATATCAAGAATTGAATATTTATTAAATGTCAAGAAAAAATGTTAGATCCAGTTCAGGAAAATTAAAGTTTGAGATTAATATCTTTGGTAGTGTCACTCAAGGTTAGGTGGAATAAATAACTATCGATTATACAGCAAATGCTAAACAACTATACATTTTCATTCTTTAATGTAGTACTTTTAAAGTCTATCGGGGAGGAGGGGGTAAAGATCCTTTGGCCTCACCCCTACATACGTTCTTTACAGTGAGGTAGGATAGTTTAGTCTCAAGCTTCTCCCAATAAAATCATTTTGTTTTTGTTATGCAACATCGGAGTCATTGTACGTCAGCTTTTACTTAGATACACACACACATCAATTTAACATTAAATAAAGCAATTATAGAAAAACTCAATATTTACTGCCTTCAAATTAGTTGAAATAAAAAATCCTCGATTACACAAAAAAAATTAAACAACGCATATTTTCATTATTTAATATATGTGCTTGGTAAGTCTTTCGGGGAGGGTCCTCAATACATCCTTGGGAGTTATGTGTTTTAAGAGTGGGGAAACTGATGTATGCTGCTTCATAATACCTGGGTGTACACGACATTGTAATTAATATTAGTGCCTGTTCTTTCACTCCAGCTTCTGTTTCCTACTATGTATGCACTACGAAATGCACCGCCAAAATACTTTTCGGTTATCATCATTTTCGTGTATTTAACGTGGAGAACTGTAAACATCGTAAGGGGAATTAATTATACATAGTTTCCTAAATTTTTTTGTGTTTGGGTGGAAGGAATTTTCGGCACTTTTACGTCTGTTTGTTACCTTACAAAAAAGTTACAAAAGTTGGAACCAATATGTAACGTAATTGCTGTTAATTTATTTTCTATTCCCTTACGTTTTGATTACATTGACAGATTCCTGTTCTTACTTCACCGGCCACTTTCCAGCCACACACAGTTTAGAGATAGTGAAGATTAGGTCCTTCACGCATCAACGGGCAGGAAGCATTTTAAAAGCTACCTCCCTCCCTTTGGGTCGTGGCCCGGCTTCCACGTTCCAGCGAGTCCATAATTGTCACTGCCGGAGGACAACTATCCCATCTGCTGTGTAGAGGAAGGAATCCGAATCCTTCTGCCAGAGAAACCATCCATTGGTGTGGACGCACAAGAAACTCTGAAATGGACTCGCCGAAAACTCAGCATTCCCTGTCCGTAGTAGATTTTGCTCTCTTGTTTTCCCCTTTTCTATCTGTCTCTGTTTTCACGCTCCATTTTCTTTAAAGCTATCGCTTACTTTCTCTCTTTTTCTTCTGTTTCTTTATGTGGATTCGTATTGTTCCCTTTTTCTTCCTTACTAGCTTTCTCCCTTCCATCACTATTTCTATCGCTTTCTCATATCTCCATACTTCCATCTCTTTATTTCATTCGCTTTATTTCTCTCCCAGGCCCTCACCCTTCATGTCTACCTGTTACGTCGTATTTCCCACAACCTTGGGATTTGCCCAATTTTTTTTCGTCGGAAGCGGGGAGGATGGAGGATGAGCCAAAATAGACCCTGAATTGAACCTGTGTGGAAATTGTGAAGCAGATGTCGAGGAAAATTTGGGGCGTTTGGCCACGTCATACTCTGTGTTGTAAATGTTACTCCTGCCATAGAAAGTAACGTGTGTATTACATCAAAGTTAAACGTGGAACGGAAAACGCAATAGTGCGCAACATATTATTATTTTCTATTAACATAGGAAGAAGTTACTAAAGTTATCTCTTCATTTTATATTTCTACTTACGGATGAAGGCAGGTGCCCACACAGACAACATCGTCGAAGTGACAGGCAAACTGTTATATAATATGGATATCAATGGGTGTAATTTCAATTTTTAGAAATGTTTTTCCAAACAAATTTCGGTGTGATTCTTAATGGACGAGAGGCCCAAGTTAGTATTTCTTGAAGTTGGACTTTCTTCGAATATCCAAGATCACATTCGATCATCAAGACGCTTTAAATAACTTGCTGAGGGGTTTGGAAATAAAAAGGCCATCAAAAGAGTGACGGGAAGGGAATCCTGACTTGGGCATGAGTTTTCTTGCTGAGTGTTCACTATCATTTTCGTCTAATAACAAGCCACAAATTTGCACAATAGTACTTTCAAATTTCTCACCATACGGTATGTCAGCATCTTCCAGGGAAGATCTACTAGGGTGAAATGGGGGTGAGGTTTTAAATTAAGGCAGAATCCCTTTACAAAGAATATAGTGGGAAAATACTGAATATATTATGAGGTTCACTGCATGTATCCTAAGTTTCAATCTCTATTATCTCAGATTTACATTGTCGTGGAAACTAAATCATGATTGGCAGCTCGCTACATCTCTGGTAAATCTATACAATCCATTCACAATCACAACTTTTTTAGGCAGAATTTGATGTTTCGGCGTGTCTAAATTCTGCAATACTGAAGATCTCTTCAAATACTAATAATATTAACTATCAGATGCGCTATACGAATAATAAATTATAAAATAACAGATTATATGCAAGACAATTACGAAATATGCCCTTTTACAGGGAAATTGGAGAAATGTGTTGTAAAAACGCCAAATTGGTCACATATGTCAAAATATGGCGTATCAAGTTTGTCTAATTCAGAGTATTCATCAGATATGGAAAGACCTCACCCCAGTATTCGATGTGATGCCAAATACAAAATATGTTAAAACATAAAGTCCCGGGCCCTAATTATAAAGCATCATTTATGTTATCCATTCTTTAACATATAATAACAATATTAATAATTTATAATTACCGATTAGTAGGTGAGATGGTACGTTCTGGAACGGCCCTTTGACCTACTTTTTATTTTACGACGTTTTACGCACTAAACTAACCTACAATGAGAGAAAAGAGGACAGAAAAAGCTCTGGCACCACTCTTTAAGCTATTTTTTTACCTTCTCCAAATCTTGCTCTTATGCTACCTCGCCTTTTGACCTACTTTTGAAATGACTTACGACATTTTCCTATAAGGCTGTCCTCCCTTACGATGTTTTCCCGTGAGGCGTACCTTTGACCTACTTTTGAAATGACTTACGACATTTTCCTATAAGGGTGTCTCCTCTTACGATGTTTTCCTGTAAGGCGCACGTTCTAGCAATGCCCATTGACCTACTTTTGAAATGACTTACGACATTTTCCTATAAGGCTGTCCCCCCTTACGATGTTTTCCTGTAAGGTCCCTCAGTGTAATCTACTACGTTCTGGAAGGGCCCTTTAACCTACTTTTTATTTTACGACGTTTTACGCACTAAACTAACCTACAATGAGAGAAAAATGGACAGAAAAAGCTCTGGCATCACTTTTTAAGCTATTTTTTTACCTCCTGCAAAATTTTGCTCTTATGCTACCTCGCCTTTTGACCCATTTTTGAAATGACTTACGACATTTTCCTATAAGGCTGTCTCCTTTTAGTGTAAGCTCCCACAGTGTAATCTACTACGATCTGCTAATGGGCTTCTGCTCTCAGCGTAATCCGTTTTTACGACGTTTTACGGATTAAAACTAACCTGCAATGAGAGAAAAGTGGATAGAAAAAAGCTCTGGCATCACTTTTTAGGCTATTTTTTTACCTCCTGCAAATTTTTGCTCTCACCTTTTTGACCTACTTTTGAAATGACTTTCCTATAAGGCTGTCTTCTTTTACTGTAAGGTCCCTCAGTGTAATCTACCACGACCTTGCTCTAAGCGTAATCTGCTATGATGTTTTTTGTTTTTTAAAACTCTCAGGTGCGATCTTCTACAATGTGTGTGTGTGTGATAATCAAAATTTATTTTTGTTAAGGAAATCCCTGGCCCCTCAAAAAAAGAAAATATCCCGCCAGGGGTGCGTGGTGCCCAACACAGTTCTAATGGCCACGGCTAACAAAGCCATGCCTCTGTAGAGTTTCATGGGTTCTTTTTTTTTTAACCCCCCTATGACTCCCTACAGAGAACCTCCGTGTGTAATGTGTGTGTTTTATGATTGAAGAGAAGAAAAAATTTTGGTTAAGAATGGAATGTGTAAGAACTAAAAAAGTTTCCGTGGGGGTGCACCATCTGAAAAAAATAAAAAAAATATACTCAAATAGTGTACATAATATGATAGAAAAATATAAAAAAAATGTGTGAATGCAAAAATTAGTCTGAATGATTGTTTTTTTTTAAAAAAAAGTGGTGCAAGAAATAATACGTACTTTTTTGATGCAGAAGTCTAATGGTGCGAGCAGATTTCTTCCTCGTCATGGCATCCCCATTCTCGGGTGTGGATGTTGCAGTCCAGTAGCCTCAATTTGGTGTCGTGGGGATCAAGCGCCACTTTGTTGATCGTGGATGTACGCAACTGGTCGATGGTGCTCGTGATCCGATGTTCGGTTATGCGTTTGATTTTTTTGTCGAACAAGCACGACTTGTAATCTTCTACGGTTAGTTTGTTTGTGCTCGAACGCCCCACCCCCTTTGCCTTCTTTATTTCGGTCTCATCCTGAACTTTGATGGCGTACATTTTCGCTCGAAGACCAGCAAACTCTGTGATGATGCGGCCGTTGACTTCATCCTTCATCTTCCCGATCGTCATTTTTTGACTGTCGTCGAAGAGAGCGTGATCTTTCGGATAATTAGAGAAGTCGAAATGCTGGCTCATGTTTTTCAGATCTTCGTATAGATCATCGGTGTGGATGTTGTACACGAAGCTGTCTGTGTCGGTGTACGCCACCTCGATCGCCTCTCCATAGCGTGGTTTCATGATGTTGTAGTGAAACTTGTACATGGCCAGCTTCGACAACTCGAGGATCGCGACTCCCACGGCGATTGGTTTGTCGAATGTTATGTGGCGGAGAGCACGTTCGATCAATACCAACGTGTCGCTCAGTATCGTGAAGTTCTTGTACGTGGGCTGAGCGACGAGCTTGTTTATTTTCTTCGGGTCGGAGACCAAGTTGATATTTCTTCTTTTCCTCGCATCTTCCATGCTCTTGCCGTAGATGCTGTTGTTCATTAATTTGTATAGGTCTTTGTCTGCGGAAGAAGAAGCTGATGCTCGACGTTGAGTGTTGCCGTCGATATAGGGTGCTAGCCACCTGGTCTGTTTAAACTTCAATCCCGAGTGCACGCGCTTCAAAACCAATCCATGCTGGAGGTAGAATTGTAGGAGACGATAATGCACCACGTAATTCTCTTTGCTCTTGAAGGTGAGCATCAGCTTCTTCTCCGGAGCCGATTCCATCACAGGTGCCATCGCAAATCCATGGTGTTCTCGATGAAGCGATGCAGGATATTCCAAATCTACTTTCAGGAAACATCCATTTTCATGATCTTCGCTCCATTCCAAACAATCTTGAAGTTCCTGCTCGCTCATCCACTCGTATTCTCCGATGGGCAGAGTCTCGGACATGGCATAACCATACAGGTTGTTCATGTCCCAGTATGCCAAGAAGTTTGTCGGTTTCCCTGCATCGAAATCGGCAACATATGAATTGTTGGCCTTGACGTATCGAAGGGGGCACTGGACGATTCCACCACGTTTTGCCTCTTCGACAAACAAAAATTGATTGATGTCTTTGATGAGTTCAATCTCCACCTTCGTGGATTTTAACATCGCCTGCCAAGAATAAGCCGGTGTGGTGTAGCTGAAAGCGGGGTCCAAACCATATGCTGCCATTCCTCTCGAGCGATGGAGATGAAAACGATCGCTCAAAAGCGTAACATCCAGCTTCAGATACAGATCGTGATAGTCGGCCATGGTTTGACAAGAGAATGTAGACCAGACGAGGTGAGCATGATGGTAGTCCTCTTCGGTGCAACAGGTGTCGCTAAGACGACTGTAGAATGCTTCTCTCGGTGGTAACGATGTTTCTGAGAATTTGGAAGCATCCGTCATGTATTCGTAGGGGTAAACACCCTTGCGTCTCAACAGCGCTAAATGTTGGTCGCCAAAACATTTCCTGGTGGCGACCAAATCATCGTCGGTGAGTTGAGACGCGAGTGTCGCCAAACTCGAAGACAGAAAGTTGTTGGAGTCCAAGAAGCGAATTTCTACGTGATTGCCATTTCCAACGTCCACCTTCTTGCTGAATGAAATGAATTTCTCATTGGTGCGAGCTATGACGCTAATGGGTTGAGCGTCGCATCCCATCTCCTTTATGAAGATTTTGGCGTCGTAGCCCTCCAAATTGTGAATGAATACAGGAATAAATTTCGGTTTCTTGATTTGTAGATTACAGTTGTTACACAGGGGAGCCACATATTTTCCCGTGTGATGATTGTGGTGGCGAACTTTGACATTTTCGAGGGTGAAGTTACTTTCGCACACACCACACTGAGAGGCAAGGTCGTATGCTTCCTTCTCTTCCTGGGTAAGAGGCTCTATTGCTTTGTCTTCTCTTAGTAGAGGAGCGAATTGTATGGCCATCTGTTTCAAGGTTTGAATGAATTTTTGTGGAGCATCATTGCCACGACGTAAAATAACATTGCCTGTGTTGTTGACCATCAATCCAAAAGCGCAGGCTTCGTGATGTAGAATTTCGGTGGTGCTCGATACGCTGGGATTCGGTTCGCATATGGCGAGTGGAAGTTGGAAACTTTCAAAGTCGGCGCATATCACCACGGGATGCCAGAGTAATGCCACGTAGTTGGAAAATGTCATGTCTCGAGAAGGCATTTTGATAGCCGTAGCCGGATGTTTACTACACATTTCATGATGATCTCGGAGTTCTTCATCAGCATTCTTTTTTCCTCGACCGTAGAATATACTCAGGCATCTGTCGCATACTCGAATTTTATGGTGATTTGTGGTAATTTGACTTCTTATTAATTTTGGAAGATTCTGAATTAGACAATAATGATAATTATCATCATCTTCGATCAGGAGTAATCTGATGACATGATTACTTTTAATGTTGCTGTGTCTGAGAACGTAGATGACGTTGTTTTTGTCTAATCCGAAGATGTGTACTGCTATACTTTCGTTTTTATCTGTTTTGTACTGTGCCTCAAATTTACTAATGTCTTGTAGATTTACAGGGTAATTAATGCCAGCCATAGGTTTTTCAAATTCTGAGAGATATTCTGGCTTGTTGTAGTGGCATAAACGATGTTTGTTATTATTGGCTGGGTGATGATCGGCAATGATGCACCACAAAAAGCATCTGTAATCCTCATTTTGTATGTTGATTATGGCTTTCTTAGCGGCTATTTCCCGAGGCAAATTGATGTAGCTGGATGCTCCCATCGGGTTGTATCGTGCCACCTTCAAAGTTAAAGTGTGAGGCGAACCGCAAAGTGTCCAACCCGATCCACGTTCTTGGAAAATCTCGTGCTTGTTCAACAAAGCGTCAAACATCTGGTTGCAAATGGCATCCACCTCATCGACGTCGGCGGTGTGGAGGCTCTTTACACCAGTGTAATGATGGAAAGTTTCTCGCTCTTTTTTCATGTTTTCGTAAATGATGGAAACGATGAGGTGGATTTTCAACGAGCATTGCAGCAAAGCTTCGGTGATAGACGAAATTAACTTGCTTTTGACCGAGCGAAAAAAGTTGTTTAGATCAGATGTTTCTTCAGATCGGAAAGTCTCCTCGGTTAAAATATTTCGAATACTTTCGCCGCCACTCTTCTGCTTCTTTCGTGGCGCTTGATCGTCATCATCGAGCTTTCTCTTACTTGATCCTTCGCCATGCACATTCTTCCGATGTCTTCTCAAGTGAGAAATGGATATATATTTCCCACATTGGTTGCATGCACGTTTCGCTTCCTTCTTCTCCATTTTTTGCTAAGAAAAAAAAAAGATGAAGTTACTAAAAATTGCACATTTTTTTGTGGTGTTATTTATATTAGATACGATCTCAATTTTTTCTTAAATAACCAACATGAATCTTTTTGGTTTCCGAAAGCAAACAATGGAGACTGTACACCGCACGACGACAGATCATGAATTTCTAACTTCCGTGTTAACTAAACTCAACGGTCTGTTGATCATTCACCTCAACAGCATTTGGACGAAATTGGATGAGGACGTGGGCAAGATGTTTTACGTCTTCAACAACAATTTACATTTCTACGAAATTCCGATCGACGGGAAACGTCGGATCACCGTGAATCCGGAGAACGTAGGCGAAATCAAAATATCTACCGGCAAGAACATTTTTCGAATCAAGCACGACAAAATGCTTTCTAACATGGCATACGATGTTTCTGCAGGAGATTACCTTTACATGGAACTCCTCGGAGATTACGACAAACTCATTCCTCTCTTCGTAGAATTACGAATCGTCTATCCTATTATAAATAACCGTTAACCAAAAATGCCTAACGACATTTTCGGCAACACCAAGCGTGTGGACCACGCAGAAGAGATTCTCATGTTGGACGTTCGTGTTAAGAAGTTGAGGACCGATTTGATCGCTTTGCAGGAGACCTTAAACAAAAGTTTAGAGTCGGAAATCGCTACGCTCCAAACGCAATGTCTCGACCCCATTCTGAAAATCGATTCCGAACTGAAAACGCTCATAAAAAATTATGTCGACGTACCTTCTTACGACAGCGTTCAAAATATACAGTTGAGCGTGGATTCGCTTCAAAATGATTTGGCCAAATTACAGCAATTTCAATCGAAAAATGAAGATTTGGAAAAATTGAAACTCGAAATCGAAGAACGAACTTCCGCAATCGAAAAGAATTTCTCCGAACTTCAAACCGTGGTGAACGATATTGATGTAGAACGCTTGCACGTCGTCGTTTCCAAATTACAAGAAGAATTCACCGGCACGTTGGAAGAAATTAAATCCAAGTTACAGACTTTGGAAGATACCATGACGAACCTACCATCGTCGGACGAACTGCAGGTCATCGGTAAAAGCGTCGCGAACATAAAAATTCAATTGGAGGCCTATCAAGATTTCGAACACATTCAAACCACCATCGCTACGCTTCAGGCGTCCTTGGAATTGATCAACGAAGAAATTAAAAATATTCACGCTGAAGCGAGAGCGTTGACGAGCATTCAAGACACGTTGAGCACGGTTCAGCAGAAGATCGAATATTTAGAAAATTTGAACGTCGAATCCAATCTCGCTCATTTTCATCACGTACTGGACAACATACAGGGTGACTTGGAATCGTTACGGACGAGCGTACCTTCGAGCGAAGATTTGGAAAAATTGAAAACGGCGGTGACGGCACTATCCAAATCGTGCGACATCAAAATTTCTTTGAGCGATCTCGAGAGTAGGGTGGCCAATCTCCCCACCTCCAAAGAATTGCACGCTTTGAAAAGGAACATATCACGTATGCTGAAACAACTGGAAACGGAAACGGCGAACGTGGAACAGATTCGAGACGAAATCAGTTCGCTGGTGTCGACGCTGCCCACTTCGCAGAGCGTCGCCGATCTTCACACGCAGTTTACAGAGATGCGAAGCATCGTGAACGATCTTACCGAGAAGAGCTCGAAATTGAATCAAGTCGAGAACCTTCAGAACATCGTCGTCAACATCAGAGATCAAGTCGGAGTGCTGGAATCCGCGCAGGAATCGACGCTGGCTTCTTTCGGTGCCAAGTTGCAAGAACTCAACGAAAACTACAAGCAGTTGAACGTGGAAGTGAAAATCAAACCGTCGTTGTCTGCCGTAACGGATACCATAGTCGAGCATTTGCTGCCCATCGAAAATAAACTCGGACACGTTCACAGTAATCTGCTCGGCGTCGACACTAAATTCGCTAAACTGCATTCTCTGCAAGCCATCGAAATCAACAGCGTACCCAATCAACAGAGAATCTCCACGTTCGTCGAAGGTAACAAACTGTACATGTTACATCCTTATCATCCGTACTACAAGTTTCTCCTCGATGGCACGATTCAGATAAACGAATTTTCGTACTGGTCTCACGGTAGAAAAGCTAGCGTTCCCACCATGACTTTGATATCGAATCGTGGTGTCCAGAAAGCAGGAAACATTCCTCTGGCACGTTGGAATGAAACGCGCAACATATATGAAATACACGAAGACGAAGATCTTACCGTTTTCGACGTGAGTGCCGGCGATAAGCTGATCATTCAAAACACGAGCGAGGTGCCACCCTCTTTGAATCCCATCACGCTGGTGCTTCTTTTGAAACGTAATCTCTAAAAAATGTCTAGGCAAGCCATCGTCGAAGAATTGCATAAACCTGCACGCCGTAACTACGAACGTTTGGCTGTGGTAACCAAGGGCATCGACGACCTCTGGCAAAGTGACCTCGTGGAGATGAGCAGCGGCAATTTGAAAAATGTACATAAATTGAACAAGGGCAACAAGTACCTCCTCACCGTCATAGACACGTTTTCGAAATTCGCATGGGCTCTACCTTTGAAAGCCAAAACGGGAACATGCGTCACGGAAGCATTCAAGACAATTTTTCGCGAAAGCGGCGGCAGACGACCACGGTTTCTGCAAACGGACAAGGGGAAGGAATTTTACAACGCTGTATTCCAAAAGTTTATTCAAAAACATGACATTCGACATTATTCGACCTTCAGTCACATCAAAGCCAGCATCGTGGAAAGATTCAATCGAACCTTGAAAACTCACATGTGGAAACGATTCATGCTTAGGGGAAATTACAAATGAGTCGACATCCTGCCGGAACTCGTCGACATCTATAATCACACGGTACACAGAACGATAGGCATGAAGCCAGCTGACGTTACGAAATCCGACGAGCAGCGTTTAATTTCTACAGTTTACTGTCCAAAGTACACACCCACGACAAAGAAAGCTAAATACAAAATTGGAGACCAGGTGAGGATCAGCAAATTCAAACGCACCTTCGAGAAGGGATTCACAAAAAATTGGAGCACGGAACTTTTTACCGTGGTTCGAGTTCTACACGGAAACCGACACACGTATATAATAAAAGATAGTAGCGGCGAGATTTTGAAAGGAAGATTTTACGAAGAGGAACTCTAAAACGAAACACCCCGACACGTACCTCATCGAGAAAGTATTGCGTAGGAAAGGTGACAAACTGTTTGTCAAATGGCTGGGACTTCCGGAAAAGAGTTGGATCGACGCGAACGAAGTGATCTTGTGAGTACGTGGAACGTGGTGAAGCGTCTACCGGATCCGGAAAGTCAAACGAGAAAAAAAAAGAACGGCGAGTTGCTTCCCGACAGCATCCGCTGTCTGATCGTAAGTCCTTCGGGGTGTGGGAAAACGACACTGCTCGTGGACAATTTTCTCCTCGCACCGAATTGGTTAGATTGGAAGAACAGGCATCTGTACGTGTTCTCGAAAAGTTTGGAGCAATCCAAATACCAGCAACTGATGAAAATGTACGATGGTCTGGACATTGCAACGTTCGCTTCGGAAATAAAACCACTCGACGATTGTCGTGAAAATTCAGTCGTTGTGTTCGACGACGTCATCCTGGAAAATCAAAATGAAATTTGCAACTTTTTCACGCAAGGTCGTCACAAAGAAATGGATTGCTTTTACCTAGCTCAAACGTTTTCCAAAATTCCAAAACAGTTACTACGCGACAACGCTAATTTCATATGTTTGTTTCGTCAAGATCACACCAACCTCAAGCACGCGTACGATGACTACGTAGGCGGAGACATGAACTACAATCAATTTTCGGAACGCTGCTCTTCTTGCTGGAACAGTGACGATTTCGGATTCGCTACGATCGACATGACGAGGAAACCCATCGACGGAAAATACAGAAACAAAATCAACGACTTTCTAAACGTTGCAACGTTGTGAGAAACGACGTGTATAAATAACGTCATGACGAAACGAAAAATCGAAGACGAAAATCTCAAGCTTCGCGATTACCTCGCGAAACGCTTCAAAGGTTGGAAATCCGAGAATCGCGGATTCTACGAAGAGAAGAAACGTCAGGATCAACCCGTGATCGATGCCATCAGCGGTCTAGGTAAAGAAATTAAAAGTGTCACGGAACAAAATAAAAATTTGATCAACGAACTCGTACCACTCGCAGCTAAAAGTTACGCTGTACCCACGCCCATTTCGAGCATTCCTTCGACGCCGTTCGAACTGAAGGACGTACCGACACGACGTCGAGCCATAGGCAGCACGTCGTCTTCGGATAAGATCGAGTTGGGGCCTTTGGCACGAGACTACCTGAGCACGGGGAAGTTCGACAAGGATGAAGTGTTCGGATTGTATCCGAGCATGGAAAGCAACGAAGGCGGCGGTGTGGTGTGGAAGATTGGGAAATCGAAGGTGACCTTCGAAGGCAACGACATTAAAGTCAATTTAGGCGACAAGGATAGTTGGAACAGGTATCCGGGTACGGTGGGACTGTGGGAACTCGTCGCCAAAAAGCAGCCGAAAGATTACACCGACGAAGATTACCAAAGTTACAAGGAAATTCTGATCATGACGGATGCCTTGTACCAGAACAACGACGCCACGCAGAATAGGGTGAAATCGAGCAGTGGCGAGAAGTACAGGAATCTCATCAAACCGATTTGGAACCAGGTCAAAACAGGCAGCGGCGTCAAACGCTACAACACGTTACCCAAAGAATTCGTTTGGGTGGACGACGTTAGGAAACTCGTGGACCGATTGTTGGTGATAGCCGGCGAGGAGAATGCAGGCAATCGTAATTTCTACAACGAGAAGGTTGGCATCGTGGACATGATCAGCACGAAACTTTCCAACTTCATCGTGAACGACGACAAGGGCATAGGTTACCTGATCAAAATCATCAACACGCTGCCTCCGAGATTCTGGAACGTGGCCGAAGGAAAGGGACTCGTGAACGACATCATCAACAAGTTACCTTTCGAGATGCATTTACCTGGCTACCAGTACTGCGGACCGGGTACCAAACTCGAGAAAAGATTGGAGAGAGGAGACAAGGGTGTGAATTCGTTGGACGCGGCATGCAAAGATCACGACATCGCCTACAACACCACGCAGACGGATCTGGACGCACGTCACGAAGCAGACAGAAAGTTAGAGCACGCAGCTTTCGAAAGGTTCGTCAGCAGAGACGCTTCGTTGGGTGAAAGAGTTGCAGCACTGGGTACCACCATCGCCATGAACACAAAACAAAAATTGGGGTGGGGTATATAAATAACATACAGTAAAAAAACAACATGGCTTGCATAACTGATTTGCCGCACGAACTACTATCTAAAATATTCAAAAAGATAGTTAACGGAGATGTTAATAAACTTGTGATCATAGCTAAAACGACGCCGGCATTTCACATGGGATGCGAAATAGTTCTCAAGGACCGTCTTCGGGAGATCAGTGGAATGAGGTGCGGTGATCTCGACACTCTTCTGTCGACCGCGGGGGAGAAATTGAACGAGAGGTTGGATGAACTGCACGAGGCGAGGCAGGGAAGAAGACGATATACTGATGATTGGCGTAAGTCCAAACAGGAAACTGAAGAAATCATCACGCACATCATCGCGTTCTCCGAAGCACGAACTTTCTTCCTCTGTTAAAAAAATCTTCGATACAAATCGTGAAAAAAAAAATATATATAAATAACACACATCGTGAAAAAAAAATAATCTTCGGTATAAATAAATAACACACATCGTGAAAAAAAATTAAATTTCTCTAACACACACACTGAAAATTTCTCTTCTTCGATATGACAACTGAAAAAATGAGTGACCTCCAAGCATTAAAACAAATGCTAAATTTGTCAGTCGAGTATGTAAAAATTCAGGAATTGGAAGTCGACAAACCTTACACGATAACTTCCGGTTCAATCGTTTCTACCCAGTATGGTCCCAAGGTGCGTCTGTTGCTCAACGGACAATACAGTCTATTTTTACCAGATCGATACGCTATCATGTTATCCGACGAGAAGCTAGCTATCTTAATCGAGAACAAAACTCGTATCGTGTACAAGGGGACAAAGGAACTTCTTGGTAAGAAAACAAAGCATGTAATAGAATTTGTGTAACGGGGGCTACGCGGAGTATATATAAAATAACATCCATTGAAAAAAAATCTCAGAACATTTATATATAAATAACATACCGTGAAAAAATAACACATAGAGCATCAACATGAAGCCCAAGGGTGTCGTGTACCAGATACCATATTCGAATCTAAAAAATCTAGGTGCCCTCGATGGGTTACTCACCAAGAAACAGCGCGAGAAGAAACGTTCTTGCTTGTCGAAAGGACACGGAATGAAATTACTGCTCAGCACACCTCAATTGAAAAGATTGCAGCGTTCGCGGAAACAGCAAAAGATCGGAGGTTTCATATTCAGCATCCCGGCCATCCTGGCAGCATTGGGGGCCGTGGGAAGTTTGGCCGGCGGAAGTGCCGCCATCGCGAAAACCGTCATCGACTCGAAGAAGAACAAGGCCGAGTTGGAAGAACAGAAACGTCACAACCTGGCCATGGAGAAGAAAGGGGGGAAGGGCGTGATGAGAAAGTTTAAAAAAAAGAAACAGCAGCACTCACCAACCGAGACATTGAATCTCTGATCGAACCGTTACGAATCAAACACTTCAGAGGAGTTTTCATGTCCGACTCGTTACCTTCAACCGTCAAAAGAAGAGAATGTGGAGTAGTCAACTTGGACAATCAAGAAAATCCAGGCACGCATTGGATATGTTACCACAAAAACGACAATAACAAAGCATTCGTTTTTGATTCTTTCGGAGGTGTTCCACCTACAAATTTAGTCCATTATCTGAAAACGAACAAAACCTCTATATACTACAACGACGAACGCATTCAAGATTTCGGAGACGTGAACTGCGGTCATCTCTGCCTCTCCGTGCTCGCGTTTCTCTCTAAAATAAATAACCCCACGATCGAAGATTTCCAGAAAGCACTGTGGAACCTGAAACAGCATCACGACAATGGGCGTGTTCCATCTCACGAGCGAATCTTCGATCTTGAAACTCACGCTGCACGACGACATCGTCTATCCTAAATCCGTGGCTCTGCGTGCATTCTACAGCATGTACCTCATACCTAACGTCACGCATCACAACAACAAAATTAGCGTCGGAAGCGAACACATCGTCGTCACGCCAGGCCAATACAATCTTTCCACTTTGCAAGCTCAGTTACCCAAAGGCACGTACCTTTCTCAAAATTCGGTCACCCACAGAGTGGAAATCCTATCCGCGACGGAGACCGTGGACCTGGGCACCATGGGAGAACTTTTAGGTTTCGAGAACGACACCAAACTCGAAGCTGGCATCAAGCACGTGGCAACCAACATTCCTAAATTCTTGGCCATAGAGACTCTGAACGTACACTGTAACGTGGCGGAAGGAATGATCACGAAATCTTCGGACGGATTGTTAGGAAGTCACAAGCAGACGGGAATCATAGCCACGTTCAAACCAAGTTCCGAGTTCATGGAACCGATCATCTACACGCCCTCTTCGCCGATCTATTTTCCAGTATGTCGCAACCGCATAGACGACATAGAGTTGGTGGTGACGAACGAGAAAGGAGAGGTGGTGGATTTCGCAGGTGCAACGACCACTGCCATCGTGGAGATCAGCGTATAATAAATAACACGCATAGTGAAAATGGAGCAAATCGAAAGTTACGAATTGCAATCTTTCCCTCCCAACCGTCGCACGTTCGCCAATCTCAACGAAGCGAACAGGGAGATCGAATACGACGTGGACGTAGGGGACGGGTTCGTTCATCCTCACAGAGCGGACCTCTACCTTCAATTCGACGTGGTGAAGAAAGAAAGCGGAGAAGCCTTTCCGCCCAATGCCAATTTGAAACTCGTGGACAACTTCGTGCCTCACCTCTTCTCGCAGGTGGAGGTGAGGAAACATGGTACCGTCATCGACAGAATCGATTATCCTGGCATCACGTCGACGGCAGTGGGAACATTGAAATTATCCAAAACGGACGCGGCATACTATCAGGCCGGGGGTTCGAAGCGGGAACCAAAATATCGACGACAAGTCACACGGTGCTCTTTCCCATGCGTCTGCTGCCGGGATTCTTCTCCGACTACAAGGAGATCATGTGGAAGGGGGGACTGCGCGTCACCTTTCGAAGAGCGGCCAACGACAACGACGCACTGATGCGATACACCAACTTGAACGTCGACGGCACGCCGATAGCCAACACATTACCCGAAGCAGCGAAATGCGTCATCCGGAGCATGGAATTGAGAATGCCGATCGTGGAATACGAGACGAACTACGCCCTCAAGTACAAAGCGGAGATCTTGAAAAGTCCGCAGGTGGCGATTCACTTTCACAGTTACCAGTGCGTACAGAAGGTGGCATCGGGAAGTCACATGGAATTCGACGTGACGACGCAGTTCAACAACATACAGTTCGACATGCCAGATTTCGTCGTAGTGCTCTTTCAGACCGGGCGCGATAACAACCAGGAGAAAGATTCCAGCAAATTCGACGACTGCAAAATCAAGAACGTTTATCTCAAGAATGGACGCAACGAAGTGTTCCCGCGCGAGAATTACAACCTCGACATGACAAAAGACGATTACCTCAAACTTTACGAAGCGTTCTCGGCTTACAAACGCGTGACCGAGGGAAGCGTGGACATGTACTACACGCCCAGCGAATTCAAAGCACGCAGGCCGATGTTCGTCATCAACACCACGAAAAGAAAGCAGGTGGTGGTCAACGATCGCACCAACATCAAGGTCGTCTGCGAGTTCAACAGTCCGTTGCCCGAGGATACCCTATGCAGCGTCATCCTGGTCGCAGAGAAGTCCTTCGTCCACGACGTGAAGAACGAGAGGGTCACGGAGCAGTTTTAAAATATATCGCTTTCGTCGAACAAGAATGACTTTTTCTACAACCACCCATTACAAAAATTTTTAATCTAAAACGCCCAAAGCACTCCAATAGGTTTTGCAGAGTTTTAGGATCAAATCGAAATTCTTGAAAAAAAAATTGAGGGGGGCGGGCGCGCTTGCTTGTAGTTGAGTAGTTATCATCAAAACCTATCCAACAAACCCACAATCATCATCCTAGCTCAATTAGGAGCCGAGAAAATCAATGTCTTGGAAAACGTCTTAAGATATTTGTCTTAAGAAAATTTTCTTGATAGACCGGAAGTAACATCTTGACAGACCGGAAGTCGACTTTCTTAAAGATTAAGATAATTGTCTTAAGACGTTTTCCAAGACATTGATTTTCTCGGCTCCTATGGGACCTACAACAATGTAACTTTTTGGTCTAGTGCCTTCACGGATCTCCCCTAACTCTCTCGCCTTTTGGATTCAGAACAACTCGCATATGTGATGTGGTCAGCACCACACAACCACACAGCAGACAGGGCCTCCCCCCATGGTGCAGTGGTAGCGTCATTTGCCTTGTAATCGGCGGGTCCCGGGGTTCGATACCCGGTGGAGGCACACATTGGTTCGGATCCCACTTTAAACTGTAGGTCCAGTCCCGATTAGCCTCACTGTGCATAAAGTGGATTTAAAACAGCAGACAGCCCCCTGCAATCATAGTCATAGCCTTTGAGCTGAAATTTTTTTTTTTGAGCATAAAAAGTTAAAACAGATAAGATCCGAACCACACTTTCCACTTGATATCAAGCGCAATAAAAAAATGGCCTAATAATGTGTCCCGCACACACATTTTTTCCTATCAACAAACGGTACACAAACAAAAAATGCATGCTAAAATGTATGTGTAGTTCTGCGAGTATATTTTCTTCTACAATACGTTAAGGGGCTGTTTGGTTTGTTTCATGCGAGTCGCATCCACAATCCCCTTTCACGTCTGTTGGGCTCGTTTCAAAAATCAACTCACAGAACAAAACACCAATAAGAAAACATATCATGCAAGGTACTTACTTTTCTCTGGAACACACACTCAACAGGAACAAAAAAACTTTCTATACTTTGTGTTCTGTGAGTGTATATTTCCTTCAACAATACGTTAAGGGCTGTTTGGCTTGTTTCATGCGAGTCGCATCCACAATCCCTTAACGTCTGTTTTGGTTAGTTTCAAGAATCATCTCGCTGAACAGTCGCTCTAGATGATATGGAAGTTTCCATGGCAGAGCTTCGGATTATAAGGGGATGCGAGGAGTGATATGTTGAGCAATAGTCCCTCAATTCGCATTGTCTGAACTGAACGTCATCAACCCCACGTTTTTTCGATGAATAGCCAGGAAGTACTCTTCCGCTCTCCTATTTGTTCAGTGAACATGAAGAGCGGAAGAGTACTTCCGGGCTTTTCCCCCTTCACGCAGCACACTCGATTTCAAATACCGCTACAATACCAATTTTTACATCATGAGGAGTAATTTACAGAAAAATATCGTAACAGGAGGCCCAAAACATCGTAGGAGAGGTCGCCTGTTAGGTCGTAGCAGGGGCCAGGGATTTCCTTAACAAAAAATAAATTTTGATTATCACACACACATTGTAGAAGATCGCACCTGAGAGTTTTAAAAAACAAAAAACATCATAGCAGATTACGCTGAGAGCAAGGTCGTGGTAGATTACACTGAGGGACCTTACAGTAAAAGGAGACAGCCTTATAGGAAAGTCATTTCAAAAGTAGGTCAAAGAGGTGAGAGCAAAATTTTGCAGGAGGTAAAAAAATAGCTTAAAAAGTGATGCCAGAGCTTTTTCTGTCCATTTTTCTCTCATTGTAGGTTAGTTTAGTGCGTAAAACGTCGTAAAATAAAAAGTAGGTTAAAGGGCCCTACCAGAACGTAGTAGATTACACTGAGGGACCTTACAGGAAAACATCGTAAGGGGGGACAGCCTTATAGGAAAATGTCGTAAGTCATTTCAAAAGTAGGTCAATGGGCATTGCTAGAACGTGCGCCTTACAGGAAAACATCGTAAGAGGAGACACCCTTATAGGAAAATGTCGTAAGTCATTTCAAAAGTAGGTCAAAGGTACGCCTTACGGGAAAACATCGTAAGGGAGGACAGCCTTATAGGAAAATGTCGTAAGTCATTTCAAAAGTAGGTCAAAAGGCGAGGTAGCATAAGAGCAAGATTTGGAGAAGGTAAAAAAATAGCTTAAAAAGTGGTGCCAGAGCTTTTTCTGTCCTCTTTTCTCTCATTGTAGGTTAGTTTAGTGCGTAAAACGTCGTAAAATAAAAAGTAGGTCAAAGGGCCGTTCCAGAACGTACCATCTCACCTACTCCGATTATTCACGAGGGGTAAATGACTTCCTTGAGATGTCCTGTTTTTTGGATCAAAATATTATGGTCTCCCTGATAAGTAAGGCTCTCGAAATTTTTGATCCTTGCAATTTCGTAAAGATGTTCAATAAGTGTTGAATGCTTACGACGTTCAGGCGATTGGGACCACGGCCAGGATAATCCTCTGTGGTGCTCCCTCTTCTCTCATGTTATGGTCCCTCAAATGTACTGTTGTGATTGCAAGGCTCTCGAAATTTTTGATCCTTGCAATTTCGTAAAGATGTTCAATAAGTTTTGAATGCTTACGACGTTCAGGCGACTGAAACCTCGGCCAGGATAATCCTCTGTGGTGCTCCCTCTTCTCTCATGTTATGGTCCCTCAAATGTACTGTTGTGATTGCAAGGCTCTCGAAATTTTTGATCCTTGCAATTTCGTAAAGATGTTCAATAAGTTTTGAATGCTTACGACGTTCAGGCGACTGAAACCACGGCCAGGATAATCCTCTGTGGTGTTCCCTCTTCCCTCATGTTATGGTCCCTCAAATGTACTGTTATAAATGCGAGGCTCTCGAAATTTATGATCCTTGCAATTTCGTAAAGATGTTCAATAAGTTTTGAATGCTTACGACGTTCAGGCGACTGAAACCACGGCCAGGATAATCCTCTGTGGTGCTCCCTCTTCTCTCATGTTATGGTCCCTCAAATGTACTGTTATAAATGCGAGGCTCTCGAAATTTATGATCCTTGCAATTTCGTAAAGATGTGCAATAAGTTATGAATGCTTACGACGTTCAGGCGACTGGGACCACGGCCAGGATAATCCTCTGTGGTGCTCTCTCTTATCTCATGTTATGGTCCCTCAAATGTACTGTTATAAATGCGAGGCTCTCGAAATTTATGATCCTTGCAATTTCGTAAAGATGTTCAATAAGTTTTGAATGCTTACGACGATCAGGCGACTGAAACCACGGCCAGGATAATCCTCTGTGGTGCTCCCTCTTCTCTCATGTTATGGTCCCTCAAATGTACTGTTGTGATTGCAAGGCTCTCGAAATTTATGATCCTTGCAATTTCGTAAAGATGTTCAATAAGTTTTGAATGCTTACGACGTTCAGGCGACTGAAACCACGGCCAGGATAATCCTCTGTGGTGCTCCCTCTTCTCTCATGTTATGGTCCCTCAAATGTACTGTTGTGATTGCAAGGCTCTCGAAATTTTTGATCCTTGCAATTTCGTAAAGATGTTCAATAAGTTTTGAATGCTTACGACGTTCAGGCGACTGAAACCACGGCCAGGATAATCCTCTGTGGTGCTCCCTCTTCTCTCATGTTATGGTCCCTCAAATGTACTGTTGTGATTGCAAGGCTCTCGAAATTTTTGATCCTTGCAATTTCGTAAAGATGTTCAATAAGTTTTGAATGCTTACGACGTTCAGGCGACTGAAACCACGGCCAGGATAATCCTCTGTGGTGCTCCCTCTTCTCTCATGTTATGGTCCCTCAAATGTACTGTTATAAATGCGAGGCTCTCGAAATTTATGATCCTTGCAATTTCGTAAAGATGTGCAATAAGTTATGAATGCTTACGACGTTCAGGCGACTGGGACCACGGCCAGGATAATCCTCTGTGGTGCTCTCTCTTATCTCATGTTATGGTCCCTCAAATGTACTGTTATAAATGCGAGGCTCTCGAAATTTATGATCCTTGCAATTTCGTAAAGATGTTCAATAAGTTTTGAATGCTTACGACGATCAGGCGACTGAAACCACGGCCAGGATAATCCTCTGTGGTGCTCCCTCTTCTCTCATGTTATGGTCCCTCAAATGTACTGTTGTGATTGCAAGGCTCTCGAAATTTTTGATCCTTGCAATTTCGTAAAGATGTTCAATAAGTTTTGAATGCTTACGACGTTCAGGCGACTGAAACCACGGCCAGGATAATCCTCTGTGGTGCTCCCTCTTCTCTCATGTTATGGTCCCTCAAATGTACTGTTGTGATTGCAAGGCTCTCGAAATTTTTGATCCTTGCAATTTCGTAAAGATGTTCAATAAGTTTTGAATGCTTACGACGTTCAGGCGACTGAAACCACGGCCAGGATAATCCTCTGTGGTGCTCTCTCTTCTCTCATGTTATGGTCCTTCAAATGTACTGTTATAAATGCGAGGCTCTCGAAATTTATGATCCTTGCAATTTCGTAAAGATGTTCAATAAGTTTTGAATGCTTACGACGTTCAGGCGACTGAATCCACGGCCAGGATAATCCTCTGTGGTGCTCCCTCTTCTCTCATGTTATGGTCCCTCAAATGTACTGTTGTGATTTCAAGGCTCTCGAAATTTTTGATCCTTGCAATTTCGTAAAGATGTTCAATAAGTTTTGAATGCTTACGACGTTCAGGCGACTGAAACCACGGCCAGGATAATCCTCTGTGGTGCTCCCTCTTCTCTCATGTTATGGTCCCTCAAATGTACTGTTGTGATTGCAAGGCTCTCGAAATTTTTGATCCTTGCAATTTCGTAAAGATGTTCAATAAGTTTTGAATGCTTACGACGTTCAGGCGACTGAAACCACGGCCAGGATAATCCTCTGTGGTGCTCTCTCTTCTCTCATGTTATGGTCCTTCAAATGTACTGTTATAAATGCGAGGCTCTCGAAATTTATGATCCTTGCAATTTCGTAAAGATGTTCAATAAGTTTTGAATGCTTACGACGTTCAGGCGACTGAAACCACGGCCAGGATAATCCTCTGTGGTGCTCCCTCTTCTCTCATGTTATGGTCCCTCAAATGTACTGTTGTGATTGCAAGGCTCTCGAAATTTTTGATCCTTGCAATTTCGTAAAGATGTTCAATAAGTTTTGAATGCTTACGACGTTCAGGCGACTGAATCCTCGGCCAGGATAATCCTCTGTGGTGCTCCCTCTTCTCTCATGTTATGGTCCCTCAAATGTACTGTTGTGATTGCAAGGCTCTCGAAATTTTTGATCCTTGCAATTTCGTAAAGATGTTCAATAAGTTTTGAATGCTTACGACGTTCAGGCGACTGAAACCACGGCCAGGATAATCCTCTGTGGTGCTCCCTCTTCTCTCATGTTATGGTCCCTCAAATGTACTGTTGTGATTGCAAGGCTCTCGAAATTTTTGATCCTTGCAATTTCGTAAAGATGTTCAATAAGTTTTGAATGCTTACGACGTTCAGGCGACTGGGACCACGGCCAGGATAATTCTATGTGGTGCTCTCTCTTCTCTCATGTTATGGTCCCTCAAATGTACTGTTATAAATGCGAGGCTCTCGAAATTTATGATCCTTGCAATTTCGGAAAGATGTTCAATAAGTTTTGAATGCTTACGACGTTCAGGCGACTGAAACCTCGGCCAGGATAATCCTCTGTGGTGCTCCCTCTTCTCTCATGTTATGGTCCCTCAAATGTACTGTTGTGATTGCAAGGCTCTCGAAATTTTTGATCCTTGCAATTTCGTAAAGATGTTCAATAAGTTTTGAATGCTTACGACGTTCAGGCGACTGAAACCACGGCCAGGATAATCCTCTGTGGTGCTCCCTCTTCTCTCATGTTATGCTCCCTCTCCACTTCACGTTTCCTTGCGACGGGGAGAATTTACGAGGATTTAGAATACTTCCGAAATATATATTATTGTTATTACTATTATTATTACAATTGTATTAATATTGCAATAAATCCATACAATATCTCATCTAATGCAAATAATGGACAAACCCCAAGTTGCATTGGTAAGAGTGTTGTGGCCTTTTAATCAAGGAGTCCCGGGTTCGATTCCCGGTGGTGGCACATAGTGGTTTGGATCCCACTTTAAAACTGTGGGTTCAGTCCCGATTAGAATTTCTGTGCATGAACTGAACTTAAATCAAGTAAGTCAATACAAATAATGGCTGGATGTGCTATATATAATGCTCTAGATCTCGTTCTGGGTTTAATTCGAAAGTAATGGAACGAAAAATCTGAAGTCTTGTCATGTGGAAGTAGCGAATAAACATATATCTTTTAATGCAGGGTGGAATTTGAAGGGTTGGGGGATAGGAGGAATATCTATTACCCCCTCTGCACTTGCCACTTTGTCATTTGATATTTAATTTTTTTTATAATATCCGGGGGGGCTGTAGCCTCTTAAGCCTTCTGCGTATGCCAGTACATAACATAATAAGTATATTGCAAAATAATGAAGTAATTTATGAGATTATTGTTATTTTCAAGTCATTATGTCGGTATTAAATAAACGCGTTCAGTAACACTATCATTTATTAAAAAGGGCTGTTAACCCGCCACATATCAATGAGCTGTTTGTTCATAGCACTGAGTACGCTTATGTCTGTCACTGTATTCATCGCTTTTGACCTTCCACAGACAAGGCATAGACAAATACGTCTCATTTTCAACCAGGTAAATAAACACGCGATTTGGCCAGTCTGGTGCAAAACTTCCAAATATTTGGAATGCCTGAATGGACCTGGTCAGAGCAAACTATTGTAGGTGGCAGTACCCCTGTTGTGTCCCCACGCTTTTGATGGGCAATTGTTCTCCCATTTAAATACATGAGGAATTTCATGCCGAAGGTGCTGTTATTGCAAGTTTAATTTAATCTTAATCTCCGAAATTATGTCGGAGCATGACAGATAAATAATCAGTGCTGTGAAACTAACAATTTAAATAAGACGATCGTCAACAACAGAAAATATATCGGAACTCGAAAAAGCCTTAAAATTTGCGCAGCATTTGTTTACGTCACTTGCAATTTTCATAATTTACGTGCTTCATTCTTGTGAATCTGGTAAAGAATAATACATAACAATTCCACTCAACCACGAAAATACGAGAGGAAAATGTTTGCTCAATACAAAGAAAGCACATGTTAATAAGTTATCGGAAAGGGCATAGTGTATTATAATAAATACCATGCGCTTTCTCACTTAATACATTTTTTCTTTGTAATATGGTGAGTTTCTCTGTTGAATTTTACGTACAGGGTGTCCGGCTTAGACCTTTAACATTACAAAAGAGCATAATTTTGAAGAGAAACCCAATTTTATTACCAAAATTTACATTTTGGTAGAAAAACTCATGCATTATTTTGTCCCAGCACCAGCACTTCACACAACCTCGATATGAGTCCCCCTGTTGCACGGCAGATGTCGATCCGATATTCCAATTTCGTCCAGGTATTCACTAGCATTTGAGGGAGAATTATGTTACGCAGATCTTCCAAGTTCTCGACGGGCATACTGTAGACTTGGTCCTTGATGAACCCCCATAAGAAAAAGTCTAGGGGGGAAAGATCCGGCGAGCGCGGAGGCCAAGCAAGTGGTTTAGATTCTCTTCCTATCCATCTTCTGGGAAAATGCTGATCGAGAAATTCTCGTACAATGATAGCAAAATGTGCCGGGTCTCCGTGTTGTTGGAAAATGGTTTCTGGAGGCATTTGAGGCACAGCAAAGAAGAATGGCCTATTATCTTCTCTTTCATTAACCCACGCCACACATTAACTTTTGGAGAGTCTCTCATAATTTCACGAAATTCATGAGGATTGTCACTTCTCCAAATACGGCAATTTTGCTTCTTCACTTTGCCACACGTGTGCAATGCAGCCTAATCAGAAAAGCATTGTTGTTATTGTCAATTTCGGTTAACATTTAGCCCGAAGACGTATGTCTTTTAGGTTTATCATCAGGATAATTTCGTTGATCTAACTGCATCTTGTACGCCCGTAGACGTAACCTTTTGTGCACAACGTCATGGATAGTAGACCAAGGAATGTTGAGCTCTAAACTTGTACGTCTTATTGATTTTCTTGGACTTTTTGTGAATACAGTGCGAATCACTTCAATGTTTTCCTCTGATACCTTCCCCTTCGCGTACTTCCCGCGCACCGACACAACACTTCCAGTTTCTCTTAGTTGTTTATCCCACTTAGCAATACTCAAACAGGAAGGAATATTGTCGGGACGTTGAAGATTGAATTCACGCCTAAAAGCACGTTGAACAAGCTTCACAGATTTGTTTGCTGCCAGTGAAAGAACGCAGAACACTTTCTGCTGAACCGTCCACTCCGCCACCTTGGAATCTATGCGTTACACGCGCATGCGCGTCACTTCAACTCGACGTACTGGTGATTCTCGAAAATTGCCACAGTTGCCCGTCCCATACAAACAATAAGTTTTATTTGAAGTTGAATGTAACTAAAGTTATACTGTTTTGTAATGTTAAAGGTCTAAGCCGGACACCCTGTATTCGCAAGTCGCAAGAAGAGGAAACATAAAAGCGTAGTGTAAAAATTTTAAAATTTTGTATTATAGACCCATGGCAGCTAGGGACTACCAAAATTACGTCAAGTTTATTGCTCTTTGTGATAAACATACCATTTTTAGGCCCGTCTGAGCTACCCTGCGTGGCGCTTTAATATATGAATTCTTAGGTTCAGGAAAATGTAATTTTCGGAAAACAATGTTCAAGGTTTGCTAAGCGCATTTTTGATATCGATTTTCACGAGAAATTCTTACCATCGTTGAAAAAAAACGTTTGAATTGCCATCCTATCGCTCTCCAATGTAAAGCTTAGGGCAGCCAGATGACGAACGAAATTCTTTTGGAACCTGACCCCACCCCCATCAACTTTCACATCTGGTTGGGGCAGCAGAACCGTTTTCATGCTCTGTGCGAAGGCCAACAACCTTGAGCGGCAGAAAAGAGCACATGTTTGCTTGCAAATGGATGGCCCGCAGTCGGACACACGCAGGCACCGCCAAGCTTTCTCTGCAAGTCTTCCATCCCCAATATCCGCCGACAGCTATTTTACCCCGAGGGTGGCAAGCTGGTCAAGGGTCTTCGGTCTACAAGGACAGGGCAGATTGTTTTGTATCTTGGGAGTCTAGTCAGTCCGGAGAGGGGAGGGGAATTTCTCACAACTCAAAGGAAGCAGGAAATCCTTTTTTGTATAAACCCATTTAACCCTCCCAAAACAATGTATGTGAAAGCCTGGGGCGCACAATATCTTTTAACCATCTTCACGTACTGCATTTACAAGTTTGCCATTTAGTGTCAATTTCTGCTCATTTTGGCTAATTGTAATGGTGGGGATGATTGGAGATGAGTTCAAAATAGATGAACCAAAGAAAAATAATTCCCAGATCGAGACTCAAACCCGGGAACATTGGTGAGGAGATCGAAAGTCAACCACTGAATAGCTTGGCCACCAATCTGGTTCCCTAATTTACAATCTCCATTGCAACTTTTAAGTTATGTCTGACGATTAGTTACATTTATTATATTATCACCATATATTCGATATCTCATTAATTTGTGACTTACTTCTTTCGTCTCAGCCTAATCATCACATCAGTGGCGTGCCCAGGATTTTCAAAAGGGAGGTGTTACGTACACTCTTTCTGGTAGTCAGCTCTCATTTTGCCATCTTTTCCATTTGACGATCTTTTCTTTAGGAATATTTGGCTAAAGGGAGTACATAACCCCCCCTCCTCGGGTACGCCACTGGGTGTAGAGGATGCCCCCTCAATGCAAGGGGAGGTGTACGTAAGGGCTCAACAATGTTCTCTCCGGTATCCTGAAATTTTGGGTGAAACCAGTATTCATATAGCGTTGTTTATACGGATTAAAAATCAAGAGATGTGTACAAACATTGACAAAAATTCGAACTGGAAACTCTTTGACATGAGCTCTGAATTAAGAAAACACTCTTGATTTTTTTTTAATGTCGATGATCTGTGAATGAATGGACAAACGAGTTGAAATTTTGGGTGCGCCAGCAATTAGGCTATCTTGCAACGGTCACATTATTCGGGATCCAGCGGCTTACCATATCTATAGACATAATTGTAATGTCGAACGACTAAAATATTCTTACTTGGGTTAAAACCTGAGTCTGTAAAGGGGCTATCAGAACACACAAGGACTACACACACACACACACACACAGTCCTACAAGGATTATACGGCCACAGGTTCAGATGCCAGAGCCTCGTTTGTCTGCCAAATATAGTCCAGGGCACAGACTAGAAATGTGTACTGTGGTGTGTGAGTTAAGAATACCGAAAATAAATTCCCGACTCAGTGTTGATTACTATTTTTTTATTATGTAGGAGGTGCTAGAGTGATTTCCCAGTGACATGTCAAGATAATAAGCAGGCTTTGGCAAATTGCCAATCAATAGGATGGGAAAGCCTTTTATGAACTTTTTACAGAACAGCCGACGCCAAGAAGGTCCCTTTCCCTTTCATATTCAAATAAGAGCCGAGATAAAGGATGGTTGATTGATTTATTTGCTGTTATAAGTCCACTTTATGCAGAGTAAGGCTAATCGGGACTGGACCTAGAGTTTAAAGTGGGATCCGAACCACTATAATAATAATAATAATAAATTTTCTTTATTCAGCGGGCGAGGTTCAGCCAAGGGCTGCTCTGCCACCTAACCCTTGTCAATATGAGAATACATATGAGATGATATAAACTTATGGAGCAGTAAGTTAAACGTAAAAATAATAATAATAATAATAATAAATTAAAAAATGAAGAAAGAGAAAAAAATACATAGGAATTAGTTGCATACAAAAAAAAGTGTAACTAGAAATACAAAAGACAATAGTAGTAATAATACAATTCCTTATAGTGAGTGACATGATACCTTCAGTATGTGCCCCGACTCTGCCATTGTTCCTTAACAGCAGATCTTTTATTTTACCTTTGAAATATAATTGGTTGTTTACGCTAGCGATATTTGGTGGCAATGCATTCCATGCTTTGGGAGCCGAAAAGGAGAAAGAGGATTTGTAGGCCGTGGTAGAGTGATGGGGTAAATCGAAGTTGTTCCGCTTACGGGTAACATACTGATGGATTTCCCTACGGGAATGCATCTTCTCAAACAGGTACTGCGGTTTACCTTCTGTCAGTATGCGGCGTATGAAACAGAGATAGTGCAACTTCCTTCTGTTTGCCATGGTAAGAACGTGATTACTATTAAAGAATGGAAGAATATGATCGGATCTTTTGGCTTGAAAAATGTATCGGAAGCACGCATTTTGCACCATTTGTATTTTTTTACTGAGTTTTTGCAAGAGTTGAGGGCCGTAAACATTATAACAATAGTCGAACATTGGGTAGATTAATGCTTGGATGAGTCTTAGCTTGCATTCCGCAGGGAGGAAGTCACGGAAACGATTCAGATTCCTAAGTGTTCCATAAGCTTTCCTACATTGCGTCTTTACATGTTCTGTCAAATCAAAAATTTCGTCAAAAATCAGACCAAGATTTTTAGCAGTGTTATTCCTGACAATGGGCAAATTGTTTATTTTGAGCTCGATCTTAATATTTTTAATTAACGACCTTGAATAATTAGAACCAATGATCATGAAAGTGGATTTTTCTGGATTTATTTTTAGACCGTTAGATACACACCAGTTACTGACGATGTTCAAGTCAGAATTTAGTGACTGAAGCTTATGTTCCAACGAAGCGTAATGATCTGAGAAATATAACTGGGTATCGTCTGCGTAAAAATGTGGAGTAAAAAATCTTATGACTTGCTGCAAATCCGCAGTGTAAAGGGTGAAGAGGAGGGGGCCTAATATCGATCCTTGCGGCACGCCTGCTTTCAGCGTTATAGGTTGAGACACGTGAGATGGTGAATTATGTAATACGACTCTTTGACGTCTGTTAAATAGATATGTTTGAAACCAGTATAATGTTGAAGGAGAAAACTTGTAATATTTAAATTTGGTAATAATAAATCATGCTGCACAGTGTCAAAAGCCTTACTGAGATCCAGAAGTACTAAAATAGTGACTTGCTGTTTATCAATGGCATAGAGAATATCACCGGGTATCGAACCCGGGACCCCTTGATTACAAGGTTACGATGCAACCACTGCACCATCGGGGAAACCCTGTTAAACCATAAAATAAGTTAGACACCCTACATTCTAGTTAAACTCGAGTCCCCATTTGTCTTGTATTTTTGGTTATTTTATTTTAATTTTCTTTACATTAGCCATCTGCTGTGATCTTAGCTCGCGTTAATTCGAAGAAAACCCTTAAAATTTTTCAACGCCATCTCCTGGTGGGGACTTGCGGACCTCCTGGAGAGAAACTGAAGGTAAGGCGCTGTGCGCTCTCCCTAACGAGGAGTATCAGAACTACCAAGAGTGCTCAGAAAACTACCGGTGCTCAGTCAAGCGTGGTGAAGGGTGACGGCCATAAGCGGGATTGCTCTGGTTATAAAATTACTGTGGTTGCACCGAGAGACTCGCACACCGTATCGATCAAGACCACGGGTGCAGGGAAACAACGATGCACTGTAATGTTGGGTGTTCTCGCGGGTGGAAGAAACTGCCACCGTATGTTGTGCTGAAGCGTACGAATGTGCCATAGGAGGCATTTCCGCCGGGTATTATCATACGTGCCCAGCAGAAAGGATGGATGGAAGATGAACTGGTATTGGACTGGATAGACAAAGTGTGGAATAGAAGGTCTGGTGCATTGCTGAAGCAAAAGAGTTTGCTGGTGTGGGACAGCTTTCGTGGTCACCTAACAGACAGAATACAGACAAAATTACAACAGTTGAAAACGGATGTAGCTGTGATTCCTGGAGGTCTAACGTCTGTTCAGCAGCCGCTAGACGTTTGTGTAATTCGCTCGTTTAAAGCTGCGTTCCGGCGTCCGTATAATGACTGGATTATTGCAGGAAACCACGAGCTTACAGCAATAGGAAAGATCAAACATCCGACTGTCAAGCAAGTGTGTGAATGGATTGTGGCAGCATGGGAAAGTGTAAAGTCGGAGACAATTGTGAAGGGTTTTCTGAAGTGCGGCATATCCAATGTCCTAGACGGTACCCAGGATGAAATGTTGTGGGATGATGATGCTAGTGATGATGATGACAATACCTCTTGTGCAAAAAATATTTCAACGAGTATCGTCCACATCGTAATATCGCGCTGCAGGTCTGTTGCAGTTTCCTTCAGCATATCGTATCGCTTGAAGTTTAAAATGAGCATTGTAGCTGATTCTTCTGCCAGACATCCTCCCTTTGATAGTACCAACCTTGACCTCAGGCCCACAACCTTCTTTAACAACTTCACTTTACTGAATGGTTTCCAGATCAATACGACAGTAAAGATGATTCGTGTTCAAAGATAAGATATTATCATATTGTTGCAAAAAAAGTTGAAAGATAAGATATCATATTGTTGCAAAACCTGCTACAGATGCATTGTTGTTGGATTTGCTCTTAATGAATCCGTTATGTGATGAAGATAACAAATCAACGTACGTATTTTAGTATCCTAGCAGTAGCTGCACTTTCCTTCATTCGCGTGTATAAGCCGCAAATGTTTTCTCATTCTTGTGTATAAGCCGCACATGCTTTTCTTATCATTCGCGTGTATAAGCCGCACCCCATTTTTTGGTCCACTTTTCGGGGAAAAAAAGTGCGGCTTATAGACGCGAGAATACGGTAATTCTAATTTCTCAAAAATTAATAGATTGGTTGGGGATGGGGGGACGAAGATTTGAAATTCAGAAACTCACTATTGTCTAATTCGTATGTGGACGAAAATTAAGGGGAAAACTAAAATACAAGTAAATGTATCATTTTCATGCTTATTTTACACGCCAGCCAGTTTTATAAATATACACATATATGCCATACGGATAAGTGATCTAGTGTGTTAATTGGTTGACGCAGTCACACACCGAAGTTCCATGTTTCGAATCCAGGCATGGGTGTTCTTTGTGAGTGTCTTTTCTAATCATTACTCACCCTAATCTCCGTGTTTGATTAAAAATGACAGAGAGCGGCGCTAAATAACAAAAATGCGTTATAAAAAAACTTCAAGCGTCTATGAGTTTCAAAACTCGCGAAGCCTGGCCAGTTGTGCTACGACACTCACTATTTCTCAGTCGCTTCTAAATTTTTAATCAGAAAGAAAATCGAAAGTGCTCTAAATGTAGTATCTGTATTCAATTATGGGCTCTCAAGTATATGTTTTTTTTTTACTAAAATGTGCAGGCGTCCCGGGCCGTTCATGTGAATCATCGCGCACTTTCTTTCCTGTCAACCCGTAGCCAGGAGCTTGAGCTGCCTGTGCGATATGACGTAACAGTCAGGTAGAACCACCTGACCAGGCTCGTCCCTAGCGACATCCACACAGCTGTCTGGAGAAGGAGAAGAAGAAGCTTCACTCCCCGCCTTCCGGGAGTTTAAATAAATCCCGCTGTACTAGACAATAAAAAAAAAACATTGCCAATGTGTTAAACTCGATTTCAAGAAAAAACATGATTCGCTTCATGTTTTTGTTAAGTTTCTTCATCTTGCCAGTTAATCAGAGCTGTCCAAATGAACCATCCCAAGCAAGTGATCTTCTAGCCGCAGTTGAAAAGAGGACTTTCTTAATTGTACTCTTTATCTGAGAAAAGTTTTTCAGTTTTACTGAACAGTTGTCAAAGCATGCTTCACTCTGCCCCTCCCCTCCACGCGGGAGTACGATGCACAGGCCAGGGCTCTGGCACATGGACCCACACCCAGTGTAATCCTCTGTGGAGTTATGTGATGTTCTTACGTATGCTGAGTGTCTCCTTAGCTTCAGCTTTAAGCAATGGTCTGGAGATTCTAAGTAAGTTTTATGGGTCTTACTCTTGATGGGGAACTCACTTCCGATAATCGTGTTGAAATCAGAACAGTATATTTTATAAGGACCCCGCAAACCCGCAATGCAAGGGCTTCTCAAAACGTTGGTTTCTATTCTCAGTCATTACGTTCTTCTAACTTTGTTCTAGCCATTGGAAATTTTCTATATTTAAATGGAGCCCCTCTTCTAGGTCGTGATGTGACCTCAATGGAGCTGGTATTGCCCCAACGTATACATACCATCACAGTTTAGCTAACAGTAATAATAAATGAAATTAAATACTTCAACAGAGCATCGATTGACTGGTTAATGTATTTATCACCGCTTGTTTGTGCAATTATATTACCTAGAGCGGAGAGGACAACGGGAGCAGCATCATAATTTTTATATATATATATATATATATATATATATATATATATATATGAAAATAGAAAATAGATTTAGAAAAAATGTTGGTGGATTTAAGAACTTGCCCCCCCCCGCTCCATTCCGAAATAAGTTCCGATGTCCCTATATTGTCTATATTCATTGATACTATTAGTTATAATAGGCTATATTATTACTTAGTATTTGTGTTGTATTAAGTAGATGCATCATTCTATTCAGATTCTATTCCATTTTCTTGGACTAACGATTTTCAGTAAAGCTAAGGAAAAAGTTACTTTCGGTAGACAAGCTGTCGTAATTAAATACTTTACGGGGATTACGATATGCAGGGGCGGCGCCAGAAATTTTCGACCGGGTGGACAGAAGCTCCTTATTGATCTTATTGATAGATTAGGGTGGGCAGTATAAATGTAAGACCATATGTATATATTATATGTGCTCTTATAGTATACACTCCCGATTTTCCTCTTACTTCTTTTCCTTTTCCTTTTCTTGTATTCCTCTTTATCTTTTCTAATCTATGGTCGCATCTTGTTCATTTCCTTTCGCTTTGTCTCTGATGGACACAATTATTTCAAGGAAGTGTTTACCCATGCGCAGCCATACCCCAGCCGTACATTCTAATCACATTCTTTCATGCATGTTAATACAGTGAAATAAATGTAAGTTGAGTTTAAGCTTGTGTTGCAAATACAAGGCACATACTTGATTTTATGTATTCGGCGACAGTGCGATGGTAGACAATCGCGAAGTTTCTCGTAATTTAAATGCATGTTCCTGAGCATAGTATTTTCATCGTATGCGTTTTTGACTGAAAGAGTTTTCTTACTCCTTGGGGGTCACTTTTCTTAGCTAACAAGGCTTGTACAACTGAGAAATCTATCTGAATGTTTGTAGTAGCGGCGATTGGGTACCAACATTTGAAAGGCAAGGACAATATACTTTTTCTTGGTAGAAAAGGCTTAGCATAAAGAGGCCATAGCGGGGGGGGGGGGGGGGGAGGCAAAAAGTGGCAAAGTGTGGCGGGGGAACTACATCCCCCACTTCCCGCTACTCCTAATCGCCGCCACTGAATGTTTGGATTAAAATGAACGTATTATTAGGAATGATTTAAAACACACACAGAAAACAAATTCTTTGTTCATTGTCCATGAAATATTCCTAGGCTAATGAAAGGCTATTTTGACAAAATATCACTCATAAGTAATAAACAAGTAAGATTGAAAAATCTGTTCAGAATTGAAGAGATTATTAGCTAAGTTGCTATTCATTTTCTCAACTGTCATGTTACTAATGCGGAAGAAGAAATACACGTATGGTTACATGAACTTATTTTTTGAGGTAACAAAATTATTTAGGACACAAATGAATTCATCGAAGTTGATCACCGTGTCAGTTAAAATTCATCTATTTTTCATAGATGACTTGGGTTGTATTGTGTGACCATTTCAAACACACTAGAATGTCAACCTCTATACCCTGGAAACTTTATTCTTTCAGCGCAACGAGTCCCTGGCGCTTGGAACCACTGTCAAAGTAATAATTTATGAGGGTTTGTATTTTGAGTGTCAGCATGTTTGTTTTCGCCCTTTCGTTACTTTCATCTAATCACCATTGAACCTTATCGTCGTCATTATCAAAATTAGCAGTAAAATGACTTAAAATGAAACAACTCAACCACAACTTACTCTTCCAAAAATGGAGTTTCATTAGTCCATAGCTCTTAGAAAGTTGAGGTGGTAGTTTCAATTGCACAGCGTTTCATTAGTGGATCAAGGCAGCTAATTCCGTGAACAATGACGTTGTTTTCCGAAAGTCTGAAATATTTGTCTTAGGCAATCATCTTCTTAAAATGGACGCATTTTCTGTGGTGATAAAATGCCACGTTTGGTGCGAGTTCTTTCTGTATATTATTCCCCAATGGCATAACGCTGTCGCATTATAATGAAGAGTTCCTGTGTTCGACTTCCCCCTCCTCTGGTGGAAACACAATGCACACGGGTTCTGACTACACGTTAAACTGTAGGTTTAGTCCCGATTAACCTATCTGAGCATAAAAGTGGGCTTAAAAACAAACACAAAATCGTCTTCTGGATACTTCGTGATATAACTTTTTTTTCTTTACTTCAACTGCATCTACAGATTCTGTTGATATTTTCGGTTGATTAATGTGGCAAAATTTATGTGTGGGACGAGGATTTCTAAATAGGATAAGCCATTCATTAGTAACTGAATAATTCTGTAGCTTTTTTCATACATAACTGGTTTATTAAAATTTATTCACTTCAGTATTGTAGTGATTATTGTGATTCCATCTTATTAGTAGAACTCGCGAACTTTCGACGTGGCCTTTGGCCACGTCTTGTACGCTCGCATGCGTGACCTTCGGCCACGTTGTGGGCGCAATCATGTTATAGATGGGGTTCCACAATGATCTTAATGACTTTGAAAATGTCTGCATGTTGTATTGGATGATGGAGAACATGTGTATATGTTCGCTAATTTGAAAAGTTTATAAAGTAACTTTGTGTGTGTATGGGCTCTAATAAGGTACAAATATTGAAAATATTATTGTATCTTAATAATAAACTGAGTAAGTAATAACCGTTTCAAGATAATTAGTTGGATGTGTTTGCATAAACGAATTCAATAGCGACACTAAATTGAAGATGTTATATTTACTTCTTTTGTCATTTTCACATTTTTGAACGTAATTGGATAATAACTGTTTTCCGTCATTCCCCTCAAATGCCTACCTTGCCTCTGTAATAAATTCTGGTTCATGCATCTGTGTGCTATTGATCTGTGACAAATATAATGTAGCTAGACAATTAAGAATTGAAGGAAACAATGTGTGCAAAAGAAACGCCCGTGGCAACGGTTGCTAAGGGCGTGAGAAAAGGGCATTTTCACCCTTAAGGAAGGGCCGATTGAGCGATTTTTTAATTTTCTCGGCCTTTTGGGACGATTTCATGGGGGGTCGTAATCGGCCATTTTTCACCTCCAGGGCTTCCTTCATGGAGAACATTTATGTCAGTGAGTGAGTGGTGGGATTGGGGCTATATATATATTGGACTCGCGCACTTTCGACGTGGCCTGTGGCCACGTCTCGTGCGCTCGCCGACGTGGTTCGCTTATTTGGAAAGTTTTGAAGTAAATTTATGTGTGTATGCGCTGTAATATGTACAAATAATCAAAATATAATTGGTTTCTTTCTTAATAATAAGCTGGGTAAGTAATAACAGTTTCAGGATAGTTAGTTAGATGTTTTATGTAAACGAATTCAATAGCGACACTAAATTGGAAAAGTAACATTTTACTTCTGTAGTCAGTTTTACATTTTTAAACATAATTGAAATAAAGAAATGTTTTCCTTCATTCTTCGCAAATTTCTATCTCTCCTCTGCAATGAATTCTGATGCTCACATTTTAAAATTCTAAAACTCTAATACTGTGCACAAAGTGGACTTAAAACACCAAATCAATCAATCAATCAATCAATCGAAAACTCTAGCATAATTCCCTTACATTAGCATTCGGGGTGAAAATAAACTTTCCTTAAGTTCCCTAGCAACGTCCGTTTCCATGGTGAACAACAAGCACGGCAAGCTCTAAGGAATTGCATGTCATTATACCCCCTAAACATTTAGTTGAAACAAGCACGATGCAGATATTTACGCATTGAGTATAACAATATATACGTAATTGTATCTGGGCTGAAACTCCTTATTATGTAGATGTCACCCTTGTTTCAGGCACCTTTTCAAAGTCAGGAGTTGATTCATCTGTGTGTTACTTATCTGTGAGAAATATAATGTAGCTGGACAATTAAGAATTGAAGGAAACAATGTGTGCAAAAGAAATGCCCGTCGCAACGGTTGCCAAGGACGTGAGAAAAGGGCATTTTCACCCTTAAGGAAGGTCCGATTGAGAGATTTTTGAATTTTCTCGGCCTTTTGGGACGATTTCATGGGGGGTCGTAATCGGGCGTTTTTCGCCTCCGGGGCTTCCTTCATGGAGAACATTTATGTCAGTGAGTGAGTGAGTGGTGGGATTGGGGCTATATATATATATATTGGATTGGATTACGATGTGGACGAGTCTAACATTCGTCGATGGAGAAATCAGAAGGAACAACTTGCTGCAACAAGTGGCAAGAGAAAGACATTTTGTGGAAATGGAGCCACATTTTCACAGGTAGAAGAATGCGTTTTGGCCTTTGTAAATGAGAGAAGAAGTGCTGGATATGCTGTAACCGTATACATGATAAGTTTTCAAGCTCGTGAAGTAACGTCAGTCGTCAAGCTTTCCGAGCTAGTGCGGGATGGTGTTCACGTTTTATGCGTAGGAAAAGTTTATCGCTTCGCCGTAGGACAACAATTGCGCAACGTTTCCCTGCAGACTTTGATCAGAAAATTGTTAAATTTCACAAATACGTGATTCGAATGCGAAAGTCCAATAATTATAGCTTGTGTCAGATCGGCAACGCGGATGAAACACCTATTTACTGGGACATGCCTATGTCCAGCACAGTTGCACCGAGAGACTCGCACACCGTATCGATCAAGACCACGGGTGCAGGGAAACAACGATGCACTGTAATGTTGGGTGTTCTCGCGGATGGAAGAAACTGCCACCGTATGTTGTGCTGAAGCGTACGAATGTGCCATAGGAGGCATTTCCGCCGGGTATTATCATACGTGCCCAGCAGAAAGGATGGATGGAAGATGAACTGGTATTGGACTGGATAGACAAAGTGTGGAATAGAAGGTCTGGTGCATTGCTGAAGCAAAAGAGTTTGCTGGTGTGGGACAGCTTTCGTGGTCACCTAACAGACAGAATACAGACAAAATTACAACAGTTGAAAACGGATGTAGCTGTGATTCATGGAGGTCTAACGTCTGTTCAGCAGCCGCTAGACGTTTGTGTAATTCGCTAATTTAAAGCTGCGTTCCGGCGTCCGTATAATGACTGGATTATTGCAGGAAACCACGAGCTTACAGCAATAGGAAAGATCAAACATCCGACTGTCAAGCAAGTGTGTGAATGGATTGTGGCAGCATGGGAAAGTGTAAAGTCGGAGACAATTGTGAAGGGTTTTCTGAAGTGCGGCATATCCAATGTCCTAGACGGTACCCAGGATGAAATGTTGTGGGATGATGATGCTAGTGATGATGATGACAATACCTCTTGTGCAGAAAATATTTCAACGAGTATCAGCAACGACAGTGAATAAGGGCTTTGAGGACTCAAACAGAATGATACGGTATTAATATGTAGATCATTGCGCTAAAACAAAGGTTAAAATACTTTTAAAATACTTACTTGAAATTGGCTACCTACGGGGGAAAAAAGCAGCAATCCTGCGGCTTATACACGAGAAATTTTATTTTCCTGAAATCTAAGGCCAAAAAAGGGGGTGCGGCTTATACACGCGTGCGGCTAATAGACGCGTGAATACGGTACTACACTAACACAGAATATTTACCTAGTATTCTTGATATATGCCCACCTGAAAATATTTCTTTAGTTGAGAGATTTATTTCGATCTGCGCAGTTTTTTGAGGAGAAGGATCGAGAAATTATTCAAACTGGTAAAACAATTTGAAATTATAACTTGACTCGTGTTTCCAAAAGCATGCGCATTTAAGTAGTGATTGCTGCAAAACACACACACAAACGGAAAGGGGATTCGATCGATTTACTAAAATAATGAAACAAGTCTGTGTTAGGTGATCGGATATGAATTTGTTGATTTGCATTATTTCATAAGTCAAAACAATGAACTGAGAACGTAGCTAAGTTAATGGTAGTGAATTTTTATTCATGAAGATCTAAGGGTCAGAATAACCTCAACCTATTGGAACCAACCTCTTTTTTGACGTGAACTTGTTACTAATATAAAATTGTAGCCTTACATAAGTCGGTGATTCATACAAAATACTGTACTTTACGCCTATCTATTAGGACGGATTGTATGAATGAAAAATTCCATTAATATTAATAATAATAATACACCAATATTGAAGAGACCTTTGTTACTTCTAAGTGATGCCGTATACAAGTGAGGTGACAAGGGGTCAAATCAGGGGGTGCTCGTTGCTATGTGAAGTACGTATGCATTACGTCATCTGGGAGGATCGGGTTTGACGGTGCTCGTTGCTATGTGCTTAAGTTTGGTGAGGGGTACATTTAGCTACTAACACGGCGCAAAAATCGGAACAAGCAGGTTATTGATTTTGTAGCGTTCGATTTATTTTTATTGTATTTTTGTACTTGCAGACTGCAATCATGTCTAATTGTGCTGTAGCAAGCTATGAAAACTATAACCAGAAAATAAAGGAACTGACATAAAATATCATAGATTTCCAGTCGATAATTGCGTAAGTAAACAGTGGATTCATGCTTGTTGACGAAATGTAAAAAATGCAAGTGTGCAGTGCCAATTATTGTGAAGAAGACTATGTGCGAGATCTAAAAGCAGAATTTCTGTATTTTCCACCAAAGAACGTGCTGAAGCCAACTGCAGTGCCATCGCTAAAATATTTCGTAGTTGGAAAACATATTCGATCGTTTACAAAGGAGAAACACACGTCTGCATTCAGAAGCAAATAAATTAAAGATTACAAACAACCTCTATCAACCTGTTTTAACTAAATAAAGAAATTCAAAATCTAAAACGTAACCTAACCGACAGTACCACAAGAAACGTCATCAATATCTTGAAAATGTGTTCAACTAGTGCGAAGTACGTAGTGAGCCTAACTGATTTGTTATGTACATTTTATGTAAGTCGGATTTATAATTACTAACAAATTTATTTATTTGACACAAACCTATGTTGATTGTGATTTGTATGTTCACATTATTGTGAAAAACGTTGTCGACAATGTGCATTTCGAAGATCGCGTACTAACTTCCACGCTATTGGAAATTAAATTCACTTAGTACACATTCAATTCGAGTTACATAGAGTTGTACGTATGCACGATGTTAAATATTGCATGAGTGAATATTACACCCATCATTGAAATTTTTGCAACTTTGTTCAATTTTGGTATTTCACAAATACATTGTAAATAATTTTGTACCTTTGTACTCAATATAAACCATTGGATGTTACATGATTTCTTTATAGTACATTTCTGTCAAAAAGAGCAAGATCTAAGATTACTGTAATGCAAGTTACTTCGTTAATGTATAAATCAGCCCTGGCTCATATCCATGGTAACGGTTGAAGTTTTTGCGTACGATGACGTGTAACCGGCCAAGTCAATGCATCACTTCAATGTAAATTCACGTAAAATGACAGAACGACAGTGTTGCAGTATGCAGATATTAAACACCAGAATAAGAACAATGTCTAGATGAGGATGTGTACTGCAGGCTGTGGAAAAGGAGATGCGATAGCCACTAACGCCGTCAAACGGTTGGGCGGGAACTTTACGTCAGATGCCATGAAGAAGTAATAGGATCTGAGCTGATTATGTCCATCAAATGATTTACTAAATCTCATCAATTTACATTGTCGAGTTCGTTATTTGTGTTCTTTTTGGTTTAGGTTCAACATCTTGTCCGAAGAGAAAATTATGCTAATTTCTTTGTTTTCCAGGGTCAAGGAAGTCAGTAATAAGGTGTGTTGTATACAGTGTACACCTATAGATTGAATTGTATCTTCTCCAAATATGATATATAAAGAAACAAACTGCCGGAGAACTAAGTGAGGTGAGTGTACAATTTTATATTACTATTATAGTGGAACCACAAGCAAAGAAACCTGCGCAAACTCGCGAGTCCTGTGCATCGTACTCCAGTGTGGAGGGGAGGGGGAGAGTGGAGCATGCTCTCTTATAGCCCGAGTTGAACGGAAGAGGAGGAAGGTGCGCGGGACTTTTCGACGAAGATTCTTTTTCTTGTGGTCGCTCTTCTAAGTAAGGGGAACTGTGATTGGTCATTCATCTATTTTATCACTTCTTCATGATCTCAATTGACTTAAATGGCCGGAAGAGCAAAGTAAATTTATCAAATATAAATACAAACAGATACCGTTTAATAAATAATCAAAATAGAATGAAAAATTAGCAGTTTGTATCTTTATTGCTTTATGTGAATTTGTAGGGAAAAGCGAGAGAAAATTGTACACCAATGGCAAAAGAAATGGTAGGCGAATTGCCCATCACAATTTTCCTCCAGTCTGTTTTCCCCCAATCTGGTGATCACAAATTGAAATAAGCAGAGGACAAACATCTGCTTTCCATTATTTAAAACAACACAGAATGTAGAACAAAAAAAATAAAATAGCGATGGACAATTTGCCTACTATTATCTATCTCTTCAAGAATAAAAATACATCTAAATTTAGAACCACAGTAAAGAATATTTGTTTTATAGAAGATTATTTGGGTCACATTTTCCATTAAGGAACATTAACTTTAATATTTTTCTTCTTATTAAAAAATACACTGCACTACTTCTTAACTTTCTTAGAGTATTATTGTTTTTACTAATTTAATAGATATAACTAGACTGATCAAGTGAATGGAAATCAATGAATTAATATTTGTAGTTGGCTGTACGCCTTTAATTTTGTTTTAAATTAATGTTTCAAGAAAACTATATTTCTGCCCTGAATGAAAAAAGTATTGACGGATTGAAAGTATTCCAGTCGAAATTTATGTGTCTTTACAATTTGTTTAACTCCATTACATGCCCGGCCATGAGTAATTATCCTTAGGAGCGCACAATTCCTCCACCTTTCTCCAATTCATATTTCATATGATTGTTAAGGACCACTGCAGCGATGCTTCATATCGCAAATTATTCACGCTATCTATTGTTACGATTAATGTGTACTACTGTTCATTTTCATTAATTTCTACATAATTCCCACATAGGTATGAGGATGAGTTTAAATAAATATTCCTTGTATCATCTTAAATTTAACTTCTGACATGCAAATGAATGATACTATCATTGCTTCAAATGTTCAAGTTATGTGTTCAAGTTATGAAATATCAAATTTATTGCTTATTTGCACGGCAAATTTAGCGGATGAGAATGTGAATATATTTTACATTTTGTAACAATTAACAGTTTGTCAGAAACGTAAGTGGAATGCAAGTATCATCATTTATTAAAATAAAAACAAACAAACATGGCACAGTGAATTTGTCTTTGCTGTGAAATGTATTTAATCAAATCATCGTTCATCCTAATCGTCGAGCGTAAACTAAAGAAGGAGCGTAAGGGGTAACCCTTCCACATAGTACACCCAATTCAACAACCCAACGTCCACGGAGTACATCCTGGACTGCATTTTGCAGACTAACGAGGTTCTGGTGTCTGAACCTACGGCCAGTATAATCCTCGTAGGACTGTGTGTGTGCTGTCAAAATTGCACAAAAAGTACATAATTCTTGTATACGTTGTGCATTTAGCTTGAAACGAAGGGATCACATACTGCCTTACTTAAATGACGTTAATTGGCTGAATATGACACGACGCAGAAAACTACATCTGGCCTGCACAATATTCAAATTTCTGCAAACAAAAACACCGACATACTTATACGACAGACTCCAATTTAGACACGACATACACAACTACACGACTCGACACTCTAAGAAACTTAATCTGGACAGATTCTCAAAATCCATATTCCTGTCATCCTTCAAAGCTGCTTCTGCATATTGTTGGAATGCGCTGCCACCAGATGCTACCTCGTGTGCGACATACAACAGCTTTAAAAGGGCAGTAACAAAAATACTTCTACATGAGCAAGGACAGAGCCTCAGTACACATGACTAGATTCAGCATGCTTACGTTGAAATCAAAACAAAAAATGAGCAGATTTGAACCCAAGATGAACATTTTGATGTGTGTGAATGAGAAAAATTGTTTTTATCTTTTTAGTGTGTAAATTTATTGAAATAGAAGTGAAAATGTAATGGAATTTTTATGTTATAGTAGTAATTGTATTCTGTTTGTTTTAGTGTACTAGATTTTGCGGGTTAAGTGGTAGAGCAGCCACAGGCTGAACTTCGCCCATGAATAAAGAAATTCTAATTCTAAATTCTAATGTCATGCACACATTTTTTTTATAATCACTCACTCACTCTAAACTAAAGAAATATCACAAAGTAAAATAACATAACAACACAACTTCAGCAAATGACGTCCCTACTTTTCTGGATCCCGAGCAGTCGGTATTAATTCTTGACGTTTTCTACATTGCAAGTGTCTGGAACTTATCGGAAATTGTTAGTTTTCATTCCAGAAATGCAAAGACAATCACTTAAGGTGAAAATGGCGTGTAGAATTTGAGATTTCCAGAGCCTAGGGAAATTTCGGAAATTTCCCGTCCTGAAAATTTCGCGACTAGTCGAGAAATTGCCAATATTTCCTTTCCGAATGTCGGGATTTAAAAAAATTCCGGTTCCGATCAATAATATTAGGTCCCGCATAACACGAAGTACCTATCGATATTTATTTTCAATTTGTCTGAAGCCACAAAATGAAAATGGGTGGAAATGCTCATTTGTGTACTCGATTTCGTGTGTTCAGTTTCTGGCATGTTTTCCTATCTGCATAGTGCAACACTAGCGCATAGATTTGGAATTCATTTCATGGATAAATTCACCTCTTACCGTCGTTTCGTCATCACGAGTAAACAACGGATTGGCCCAACCTATACTTCTAATAACCTTGGTATAAATGTGTGTCGCATATCAGCCTTGGAGTATATTTTCCGGTTATACAACTCAGACACACATGGAAATGAAAAATCTGTGGACAAAGTCCTTTAACGAATAATAATTCGTACACTTGCACAGTCAATCATTGTGAGTTCATGTAACTTTTCTCCTTTATTGTTTAATTAAACTAAAAACTAAGATATATTCATCGATATTCTCAAAGCGTTTCATTTACCGTGTGATCATAAATCTATTTCTATAGGCTTGAATTTAGTAGGTTAAGACATTTAAGTTTGATGTTCCTAGCACTCATCAAGTATTTAGAGTAGGTTAAGTTAATTAAATTAGTACTTGTACACTTTGGCTCGTCTTCTGCACGCGTTTGTATGTAAAGTTCTTAATACGAAACAATACTTTTCAGAACTATGACAACGATAACTTACAGCCAAATTTGAACCAGAGAAATTTAAAATATCTGCAAATTACAAACTGGAATTGCGTTTTCAAAGTCTGAAACTACTATCTTACAAACTATTTCGTCATTCTTTCTCCACATAAAACTTTCCAAAAAATTTTTGCATGTGGAACTTTGATCCATAAATTATTGTATAGTAAATAAATATATGAAGAAGGTTGGGGATTCTTTCGAATTCAGAGTAAGTTTCAAATGCAGAGTAAAATTTTATCTAGATTGTATATTGCATCTTTCACTTCATAATTTTAAAAATTAAGTTACATTATGGAGAACGGTAAAGATTGGATTTTAACTATATCAGTATATAATACTTTCTGATGTTATGTAATGTATGTTATGTAAAATTTGAAATGTTCTTGGAAATGATTGCAACGTTCTGAATGAATAAGAAGGAACGATTCAGTCCGAAAACTAAATATTAGGCTTTTGTACTGCGTTGTGTTAAATGTTGTAAATTGATTATACCGGACTACTACCGAATTAAAAATTAGGGATATTCAAGTTTGGACTCAATTAAAAGTTAACCAGTAGAACCACATAAAAACGAATTACATCAAAATTCAGCTTATTCAATTCTGTGTCAATCTATAGTTACCAATTTTTTTTGATTATGCCTTCTATTTTTATCGTCGTGAGAACAAAATAGAATTTTTTTTTAGTTTGGCAAACTATCGCTCTCTTTGAAATTCTATAAATAAAGAACGTTTTTTTTATTTATAGATTATATATTATATAATTTATTTATTTATTATCCAAACTCTAATATCCATAATTTATAATCCGATAGTACTCCTGTGACGTTCTGTGAGGTCCGTAGTACCACGGAGGCCTCTGACGATCTCCGTGGGGGAGTTGTTAGAACAGCGCACTACGACGCCAGGGGTCCCGGGTTCGAATCCAATCGGGTAAGACATTGATTTGTCCTTAATGAGAAAATTGAGAATTTAGTAAATGTGATTGATTGATTGATTTGCTTTACTTTACTTCCCTTCTTGTGCCACTTCTGGCTAATTTGCGAAGATAGGGTTGAGTGATGAAATTATGCAATTGATGAATGAACACTCACAAATATCCATGCCCAGACCAGGATTCGAACCCGGACACCTGGCGTTGAAGCGCGATGTGCTAACCACTACGCCAAGGAGGCCGGCTTGTGGAAAAAAAGAAAGAGAACGACGTGGGGGGGACTACCTCTTATGGGTTTTCCTTTCATATTTAAAAAAAGACAGAAAAGCAAAAATAAACCAAATCTGTCAATCAATTCTTTCTTTGTAACTCTTTAACTATGCAATTCTTCTTTAGCATGCAACGTTTTTTATTAAAATCATAATACGATTTATGAAATGATGAAATCTGAAATGCTAATGAGACCACGGACAACCTTCTTTGTTTGCATGTTTTAAAGGAATACCTCAATACCATCCCGAAGTATGATAATTAATATTTACCCCTCAAAGTAATGAAACACTTTTCCTCTTTGAAAGTCGTATAGAAATGATAGCGGCCGTTTGCTTCGGCATAGCCCCGAACGAACATAACCGAAAGTGCACCGAGCATAACCGATCCTCCCACATGACGTCATGCGCTCGTGCATGAACGGCAATTTTCGGATGGCGCTACCTTATATATTAAGTTACCTTGGGTCAAATGATCGGAATGTCGGAATGTGGCCGGTCAGTAGAAGATATCGCTATGGCTGTTGGCAGAGACCCATCTTGTGTTAAATATTGGATTAAAAGATATGAAGAGGAGGGTGAAGATAGTTTAAAAACTCGCAGAAAATCAGGCCCGAAACGAAAAACCGCCATGGAACAAGATGCGGAAATATTAAATATGAATAGAATGAATCCATTTCTACCAGCATCAAAAATTTGTCAAGATCTGAACCTGCCATGCGCAGGAGGCGTCTTCATTCGGCAGGTATTCACAGCCGAAAGCCAGCAAGGAAAGAAATGTTGACAACCTATCACAGAAATGAAATAATTGGATTTGCTCTGGAATATATGAGCAAACCTGCAGAATTCTGGAACACAGTTGTATGGAGTGACGAAAAGGTGTTCAGTTCAGATCAACTGGGTCAACTTACGGTGTGGCGACCAAAAAATACTCGTTACGCTCCACAACAGAAAAGAAGTGGAAGGGTGAGTGCTGCATTTTGGGCCTGAATGAGCAGTGCAACTATGGGTGAATTGATAGAAATTTCACCCAGAATGAATTCACAGGAGTACGTTTCAGTGTTAGAAGAATATATGCTTCCTACTGTCCGTACAGTATACCCAGTTGAGGAGATGCCTATCATTAATTTTGTACACGACAATAGCAGTGTCCACACATCTCATGTAACCACACATCTCATGTAACCAATGTCAACTTTACAATGGCCACCAAAATCACCTGACCTAAATCCTATCGAGCACATCTGGTCGATAGTTGTAAGGGAGTGGGAACCACGGCAAGAACAGAGAAGAGAAGAGTTGGTTGCCCATGTTCAGGACGTATGGAAGACCGTTCGAAACCGACCACGAATTTGTCAGAGACTAGTTCAGTCTGTTCCTAAGAGACTTAATGAGGTTATAGATTGTGACGGATGGTGGACACATTATTAAATAGTATTGTAAACAGCAATATTAGTGTAGAAAGCAAAGAAAAGTTCCTGTTGCAATTGTAATTTTCTATGTAAAGGGTGTGATTTAACTGAAATAGTAGTTTGTAGAATAATGTGTAATAATTATTTGGTGAATAAGGGAAAGAATAGGAACAATACAAAAAAAAGAAACTTGATGACAAAAACATGTTTCACTCTATTTGTACTGTCTTGATTTTGTATTTGCTTTATAATATTATGTTCGTAATTTTACTTATGAGTGAAACAGGAAAGACAGAGTGAGAAGCATTTGTGAATAGAATAAATAGGTTATAGTGCTAATAAATAATATTTTAATTTATGGACTAAATTACAAACTACAGAAAAGTGTTCATTCTATATTTTAATACACTAACAAATATAAACCTACATTATCGTCTTATAATAAACACTTCCTCTCTCGGTCTCTTGTAAAACATGGCAAAGTGTCCATTGGAAAAGATATCTTGGGCGCATCTAACACATGGGCATCTGGAGAGGGGGTGGGGAGCAAACCGATTTCTGCGACTACCTTGGAAAATGACATTTTAAATCAGAATAAAAGCTAGTTAATATTGTAACCGATAAACGAAATAAATATGCCACCAGAGTAATGAAAGTATAAAATACATGAACCAGATCAAAACTTCATGTTTTCATATTCTACTACTTAATCCAAGTTCTACATGAATCCACGAGTTTTAAGAAATTGAATTAGGAAGATGTAACAAGTTACTAACTAACTAACTAACTCCATAGCCTTCTTAAACCCGAAGGTTCATGGCTGCAGCAACACAGGCCTTCCATCATTCCCTATCTTGAGCAAGTTCTATATACTCTTTTCCATCCCTACCGATTTCCCTTAGGTCCATCTCAACGTTGTCCCTCCATCTTCGTCTTGGCCTTCCTACAGGTCTCTTACCATCAGGTTTCCCAACAAAAATCCTGTAAACTCCTCTTTCCTCTCCCATTCGTGCCACATGGCCAGCCCACCTAAGTCTTCTGGATTTAATTATTCTAATAATATCTGGACATGAATACAAATTATGTAGTTCTAAATTATGTAGCCTTCTCCACTCACCTGTCTCCTCATCCCTTTTAGGTCCAAAGATTTTCCTAAGGATCTTATTTTCAAATACTCTCAATTTATGTTCCTCTTTCAATGTAAGGGACCAAGTTTCACATCCATATAATACTACAGGCAAAATTACTGTTTTGTATATTTTAACTTTTAGTTTCTTAGATATTAAACGAGAAGACAAAAGTTTATGAAGAGAGAAGTAACATGCATTTCCTGAATTAAACCTACTTTTTATTTCCTCTTTAATATAATTTTCATTTGTTAATATTACTCCTAAGTATTTGAATTTGGAAACTGGTTCAAACGAGTTGTTATCAATAATTAGATTTTGATTATTACCTAACACTTGGTTTCGGCCTGTAAGCATATATTTAGTTTTCTCTTTGTTAACTTCCAAACCTATTTCTTTAGCAGTTTTGAAAAATATTTTAGCATTATTCTTAATTGTATTCACATCATCCCCCAGTAAGTCTACATCATCTGCATATGCTGACAACTGAGTCATACCATTTAATTTTAGTCCTCTTTTAGTTTCTTTTACCTTCCTAACAGCATATTCTAAGGCAAAATTAAAGAGCAATGGAGATAATGCATCTCCTTGTTTTAACCCATCATGAATTGTAAATTTGTCAGACATATTAATTCCCACACGAATTTTACTTTCTGTTTCACTGGTGCATATTTTTATCATACTAAAAAGCTTCTTAGGTATTCCAAACTCTACTAATATATTATATAATTTATCTCTTTTGACCGAATCATATGCTTTTTTGAAATCAATGAATAGCTGATGGATATTTTGATTATATTCCCACTTTTTTTCAAGTGTCTGTCTGATATGAAAAATTTGATCTGTAGTTGATCTGTTACGTTTAAATACACATTGATAATCACCTATAATTTCATTAGCATATGGGGTTAGTCTTGTTAAAAGAATGTTAGATAATATTTTATATGTTGTTGAGAGTAGAGAAATTCCACGGTAATTATTGCAGTTAATTTATCACCTTTTTTAAACACAGGAACAATTATGGATTCTTTCCACTGTAACAAGTTACAAAGCGCAAATATATGATTAAAATTTTGCTTTTAGTTTCAAAGATTTTTGTTAAACTAGCTGCGTAAAAGTTAATTACAAAATAAAATAACTACGCATTTCAGTGTATTAAATATAACGGATTTTAATTAGTGTAGTGGCTCGAATAGAAGTTTGTCCGAAGGCAATAATAATAATATTTCAGTCATTAGGGCGTCTGACTACCATGCGAGAGACCCGGGTTCGATACCGGCGGTGGTGAACCGGGATATATTCCACCTGTTCAATCGGCTCCGGCACTTACCTAGATAAACAGTTGCCTACATTACAATTTTAAATTGGAAATATTGTCCACGAAGACTTGCGCATCGTGTTGATCACAATGTAATCAAGTATTTTTTGTATTTCGCCTCTAGCAAAGTTGCTATGGCTGTTGGATTATCTTATTGTAGATGGGTTTTGATTATACACACGTTTAATGTATATTTTCCCAACTGTTTTAACTACTTATAATAAAATATACGCGGTAAATAATGGAAGTTGACATGCGGTTCACATGTTGCAACTAGGTCCTCCCCAGTGTAGCAAAACGAAGGGCTCCGACGTCTAGCCTCGATTAGCCTATTTGTGCACAAAGTGGACTTGAAACTAGGCTTGTCAACCCTCTCGGAATGACCGAGAGTCTCCTGGAACCGAACTCACTCTCCCGGTCTCCAGTACAACTTTTGTTATCTCCCGGCATGACAAGATTGAGTATTATTACATTTTCATTATTATCATTTTTCTTTTTTTTCAATTGGTATGCACTAGCAGAGTGAAGATACTTGTTATTGCAAAAGAAACAAACTTCAAAATATTATTTCGAAGGTTCATGAAAAATTAGTCCTTATTTTTCTGAGTGAGATGAGGAAAAGATAGAAAATTTAAACATAATGTTGCCCCAAAGCGTTTACACCATAGGTGCAGAAAACGAAGAGAAAGGCATTGTCTCGAGACTTCCTTATTTCCCTGCACCCAATTTTGGTTCATTATTCACATTTAGTTCGTTATTGCACAGTGTGGTTATCAGTTCTTGTCATTACCAGTTTGAGATCGTGAGAAAAGAAAATAAAGTATTACTACACTGCAATTCAATAATGCGTGGGATAGTTATTTCGATTGGTTAAAAGAGTCAGTTTGAAAGGGAATGTAGAGGCCCTTTAAGTGTAAGACTGTAGAGTATATTAATTTTGATCTGTTTAGTTACAAATTGTGGTTGCTCTGTTGCTTTGATAAAATTTTGTATTCCCAATAAAACAGGTTGCAAAATCCAGGGGGACGGGGGTATTTCCCCTCACCAACTATCTTGGCCTCAAAAATCCCTCACCAAACATTTTCGGGGGGGGGGGAGTTTTTGTTACAACAAACAAGAGATAAACAATAACTTTTAATTTTAACTATACTGTGCTAAGAATAATATCGAATACATACACAAATTAGTGTAGTTGAGAGTGTTCAATGCTTTTTCTCTCTCAAGAGATCATTAACAAATCTACATCAATACGCACAATAAAAGTGAAACAAGAATGCAAAACAATAATAACTATGAAATCTAATTGATTTATATTAACATAAAGCAAAAACTTAATAAAAAACTTACACATAATAAAACCACTTTAACTATTTCATAATATACTAACATCTTTAATCAATTAGTAAAGGACGTAGTTTGCTACATTATAATATCTGATATTTAAAAGTAACAAATTTATTTATTTTTGGATAAACAATAATACATTTTTAAGTTAGTAATTTATTTTTACTTTTAATAACATTATGAATATGTATATCGTATATTTTATATGTATGTTTGTGGGGAGGGGCCTTTGTAGATTAAGATCTTCTCCCCCCCTCCCAACAGTCTTATATGATTTCGCACCCTGCAATAGAAAGTCCACAAACAGGCAACAGCTAACGTTCAGGGGGCATTAATCTTCCATAACATTTTAATCTAAACCGTTCAAAAGCTGAAAAGAAATCTCCCGGAATTTTATTTTTTGAAGTTGGCAAGGCTACTCGAGGGTCAAATTCCTGTTACAGCTTCCTTCCCCTTCTCTTAGCAAATACTTGTAATAATAACTGGATTGAGCAGTCATTAAAGATTCCTTTCTCAACAAGAAATCTTTTGATTTTCCTTTGTGCTATACCAATGAACTATCAAGGCATATAAGCTGACATGGCATCAAAATGTGTTTTTCAGAGGATTCAAACTCACGATCTAAAGCCTTCCTGCTCTTCAAATATACATGTGCATTTTTCAGTGCTGCCATTAAAAGTAACAAACATGCAGGTGTTTATTTCGCTGTATACCTCCATCTATCTCTCCCCCTCCCTCCATTCAGCACGAGAAACCGGTTCTGCAAATGTAGTTCGCCGCTATTTCACAAGCGTCAGTTAGATGAAACCTTTCAACCCAGACGTTACTTGCCTCGTACCAAGCAAACAACGTCTTACCTGTATGGAAGGAGAGTTTCCCTCCCCACCGTCCGGAAATACAAATGGATTCCGCTGTACATAATGCAATGTACGTATTTCTCTTTAGTATTTCCATAATCCAATAGCGCAACAGCCCAATATCGGGCCAAGGCTTACCTACCGACTGCTGGCCTCTCTCCCACGCGAGCCACCAAGGGGGCGTGGAGATCTGCAGCCAGACTAGGGGGACGGGTGGTCAGCCCGACCGACCCCCAGCCGTTGTATAGTGGAACCACAAGCAAAAAAACTTGCGCAGAAGCAAATCGCGCCGGCGGGTGCGGGAAAGGTCAGGGGGAAGGAACATTCAACCGGCTAACGTCAGCGTTGCCAGGCCTATTGATTTCTCGGGAGAATTCCTTAATAAACTATTGCTATGGAACCTCCAACGGCCAGCTCAAAAACACATTTCCTGCTCATCTTACTTGAACATGGAGGGAGAGGTGGAGTGGAACTCCACTCAGCCGTGAAAAGTGCTGTTTGAACTCTGAAATTATGTCAAACGATACTCAATTGTGCTAGGAAATTATTTTATTACTTTTACTACATTACTATTTTAAGATGGCTGTGTTTTATCCCACCCCAAACTATATTTCTATTTTTGTTATTTTACGTAGCTTTTGTGCCTCTGCGGGTAAGTACGACAACAAGAATGAATGAAGAAGTGATGACATGGATGAAGTGACACAAACACAGTGAAACGTCCATGCCTGGCTAGGTAGAATCTCTGACTTCGTAGCGTGGGCAAATTATTGTGTGTGTGTGTGTGTGTGTGTGGGTGTGTGTGTGTGTGTGTGTGTGTGTGTGTGTGTGAGAGAGAGAGAGAGAGAGAGAGAGAGAGAGTATGCTCTTACACAGTTTGATAAAATAGCAGTATAGGTATGTATCATAGAGAAGTTAATAATAATAATAATAGTAATTTTAGAATAACCTAACAAAAAAAGGTAGTTTGCTTTAGAAATAAAAATAAATTTACGCTACCGTTATAACAAAATGTCAAAAGTAACATGAAATTTTATATTTATAGTGAAATAACAAACTTTCTGATATAGTAAAGTAATGAATAGTGTCAAATCTCCCAATTAGTGTATAAATTTCTGTCTAGCATACACTTTCAATAAAAAATGAAACAATACTAATCTCTGAGTAAAATAATTTAAGTGCAAACATTATTTTTTGTTTGTTCTTAGGTTCTCTGATAGGAAAAATATTAATATATTACGCGACCATACTATAAATTAAGCGAGCTTTGATATTCTTGTGGTACATAATAAGTCTGAAATATACTTTAAAATACTCTGTCAAATAGTTGTGGGTTATCTGAGATCGAAATAAGCCTCAATAAGCCTCAATAAAATTGGGTAAATGGCAGTTGGAGCGTGGTGCTGATCGAATCATCTCCAAAATAGTCAAAAACAAAAATATATGGACCCCCTACCTCATATATTTAGGAAATTTTACCTGCTGTTAACAGTGAGAAAATACTCACCAAACTAAAATAAACAAACTTTCCTACGTAGCAGAAATACAAATCCAAAAATAGCAGTGGAAATCTGTAAACCCTAACAAGAACAACAACAACAACAATAATAATAATATAATTTGTGTCTTAAAGTTTTGCCAAAAGTACTTTTTCTTTAGCGTCTAAAGAAATAATTGAATAAAAACAAAACTCTAACTTAAAAACTAGTAAATATAAGATACAAAACACAATAAAAAAATTAAAACAAGTCCTGTAAAATATTCAGTTAAAAGTTGAAAAAAAAACATTTCGTGTGTCGAAAGTGCAATAAAAAGTCTTTCCTGAACATATTAACTTGTGTTACTTGATTAAAAATTTACATAAACATGCAAATTATAAGTTAAAAGTTGAAAAATCTGTTTGTAAGTGCAAAATGTAATAAAAGATTATTTTATGAACAGATTAAATTGTGTCATTTGAGTAAAAAGTTACATAAACTTGTAAAGTAATAAGTTAAAAGTTGAAAAAACTCACTTCGTGTGTTAAAATCGTAATAAAAAGTATTTAATGAACAGATTAAATTGTGTTATTTGAGTAAAAAGTTACATAAACTTGTAAAGTAATAAGTAAAAGTTGAAAAAACTCACTTCGTGTGTCTAAATGTAATAAAATATTATTTCCTGAACAGATTAAATTGTGTTATTTGAGTAAAAGTAAGCCTAAACTTGTAAAATAGTAAGTTAAAAGTTGAAAAACCACACTTCGTGTTTTGAGAAAGTAATAAAAAGTATTTCCTGAGTAAAGAAAAGTTACATAAACTTTTAAAGTAATAAGTTAAAAGTTTGAAAAACCTCACTTCGTGTTTCAAAATTGTAATAAAAAGAATTTCCTGAACGGATTAAATTGAGTTATTTGTGTTAAAATAAGCCTAAACTTGTAAAGTAATAAATTAAAAGTTGGAAAAACTCACTTCGTGTGTTAAAATTTTAATAAAATATTTCCTGAACAGATTAAATTGTGCTATTTGAGTAAAAATGTACATATACTTGTAAAGTAATAATTTAAAAGTTGAAAACCACACTTTGTGCGTTGAAAATATAATAAAAAGTATTTCGTGAACAGATTAGATTGTGCTCTTTGAGTAAAAAGTTACATAAACTTGTAAAGTAATAAGTTAAATGTTGAAAAACCACAATTCGTGTGTCGAGAATGTAATTTTGATTTGATTTGATTTACTTTATTTTACATCGCGTTTTGTGCCTCTTGGATAATTTGCGAAGATGGGGATGAGTGATGAAATGATGAAATTGATGAAAGGACATTCACAAACAACCAAGCCCGACCGGGATTCGAACCCGGGACCCTTGGCGTCGCAGCGATGTCGAGAATGTAATAGAAAGTGTTTCCTGAAGAAATTAAATTGTGTTATTTGAGTAAAAAGTTACATAAACTTGTAAAGTAATAAGCTAAAAGTTGAAAAAACTCACTTCGTGTGTCTAAATATAATGAGAGATTATTTCCTGGACAGATTGAATGGCGTTATTTGAGTAAAAAGTTATATAAACTTGTAAAGTAAAAAGTTAAAAGTTGAAAACCACACATCGTGTGTTGAAAATGTAATAAAAAGTATTTCCTGAACAGATTAAATTGTGTTCTTTGAGTAAAAAGTTACATAAACTTGTAAAGTAGTAAGTTAAAAGTTGAAAACCTCACTTCGTGTGTTGAAAACGTAATAACAAGTATTTCCTGAACAGATTAAATTGTGTTATTTGAGTAAAAAGTTACATAAACTTGTAAAGTAGTAAGTTAAAAGTTGAAAAAACTCACTTCGTGTGTTAAAATCGTAATAAAAAGTATTTAATGAACAGATTAAATTGTGTTATTTGAGTAAAAAGTTACATAAACTTGTAAAGTAATAAGTAAAAGTTGACAAAACTCACTTCGTGTGTCTAAATGTAATAAAATATTATTTCCTGAACAGATTAAATTGTGTTATTTGAGTAAAAGTAAGCCTAAACTTGTAAAATAGTAAGTTAAAAGTTGAAAAACCACACTTCGTGTTTTGAGAAAGTAATAAAAAGTATTTCCTGAGTAAAGAAAAAGTTACATAAACTTTTAAAGTAATAAGTTAAAAGTTTGAGAAACCTCACTTCGTGTTTCAAAATTGTAATAAAAAGAATTTCCTGAACGGATTAAATTGAGTTATTTATGTTAAAATAAGCCTAAACTTGTAAAGTAATAAATTAAAAGTTGGAAAAACTCACTTCGTGTGTTAAAATTTTAATAAAATATTTCGTGAACAGATTAAATTGTGCTATTTGAGTAAAAATGTACATATACTTGTAAAGTAATAATTTAAAAGTTGAAAACCACACTTTGTGCGTTGAAAATATAATAAAAAGTATTTCGTGAACAGATTAGATTGTGCTCTTTGAGTAAAAAGTTACATAAACTTGTAAAGTAATAAGTTAAATGTTGAAAAACCACAATTCGTGTGTCGAGAATGTAATTTTGATTTGATTTGATTTAGTTTATTTTACATCGCGTTTTGTGCCTCTTGGATAATTTGCGAAGATGGGGATGAGTGATGAAATGATGAAATTGATGAAAGGACATTCACAAACAACCAAGCCCGACCGGGATTCGAACCCGGGACCCTTGGCGTCGCAGCGATGTCGAGAATGTAATAGAAAGTGTTTCCTGAAGAAATTAAATTGTGTTATTTGAGTAAAAAGTTACATAAACTTGTAAAGTAATAAGCTAAAAGTTGAAAAAACTCACTTCGTGTGTCTAAATATAATGAGAGATTATTTCCTGGACAGATTGAATGGCGTTATTTGAGTAAAAAGTTATATAAACTTGTAAAGTAATAAGTTAAAAGTTGAAAACCACACATCGTGTGTTGAAAATGTAATAAAAAGTATTTCCTGAACAGATTAAATTGTGTTCTTTGAGTAAAAAGTTACATAAACTTGTAAAGTAGTAAGTTAAAAGTTGAAAACCTCACTTCGTGTGTTGAAAACGTAATAACAAGTATTTCCTGAACAGATTAAATTGTGTTATTTGAGTAAAAAGTTACATAAACTTGTAAAGTAGTAAGTTAAAAGTTGAAAAAACTCACTTCGTGTGTTAAAATCGTAATAAAAAGTATTTAATGAACAGATTAAATTGTGTTATTTGAGTAAAAAGTTACATAAACTTGTAAAGTAATAAGTAAAAGTTGAAAAAACTCACTTCGTGTGTCTAAATGTAATAAAATATTATTTCCTGAACAGATTAAATTGTGTTATTTGAGTAAAAGTAAGCCTAAACTTGTAAAATAGTAAGTTAAAAGTTGAAAAACCACACTTCGTGTTTTGAGAAAGTAATAAAAAGTATTTCCTGAGTAAAGAAAAGTTACATAAACTTTTAAAGTAATAAGTTAAAAGTTTGAGAAACCTCACTTCGTGTTTCAAAATTGTAATAAAAAGAATTTCCTGAACGGATTAAATTGAGTTATTTGTGTTAAAATAAGCCTAAACTTGTAAAGTAATAAATTAAAAGTTGGAAAAACTCACTTCGTGTGTTAAAATTTTAATAAAATATTTCCTGAACAGATTAAATTGTGCTATTTGAGTAAAAATGTACATATACTTGTAAAGTAATAATTTAAAAGTTGAAAACCACACTTTGTGCGTTGAAAATATAATAAAAAGTATTTCGTGAAAAGATTAGATTGTGCTCTTTGAGTAAAAAGTTACATAAACTTGTAAAGTAATAAGTTAAATGTTGAAAAACCACAATTCGTGTGTCGAGAATGTAATTTTGATTAGATTTGATTTAGTTTATTTTACATCGCGTTTTGTGCCTCTTGGATAATTTGCGAAGATGGGGATGAGTGATGAAATGATGAAATTGATGAAAGGACATTCACAAACAACCAAGCCCGACCGGGATTCGAACCCGGGACCCTTGGCGTCGCAGCGATGTCGAGAATGTAATAGAAAGTGTTTCCTGAAGAAATTAAATTGTGTTATTTGAGTAAAAAGTTACATAAACTTGTAAAGTAGTAAGTTAAAAGTTGAAAACCTCACTTCTTGTGTTGAAAACGTAATAACAAGTATTTCCTGAACAGATTAAATTGTGTTATTTGAGTAAAAAGTTACATAAACTTGTTAAGTAATAAGTTAAAAGTTGAAAAACCACACTTCGTGTGTCAAAATTGTAATAACAAGTATATCCTTAAAAGATTAAATTGTGTTATTTGAGTAAAAATAAGCATAAACTAGTGAAGTAATAAGTTAAAATTTGAAAAAGAAACACTTTGTGTGTCAAAATTTTAATGAAAGTATTTCCTAAGCAGATTAAATTGTGTTATTTGAGTAAAAAGTTACATCAACTTGTAAAGTAATAAGTTAAAAAGTTGAAAAAATCTCTTTGTTAGTCCAAAATGCAATAAAAATGTTGTTTAAATCGTATAGATCGAGTTATTTTCGTAGAAAAAAACTAAAGTTTTGAAGGAATCTGGTAGAAATCGACAAGACACACTTCGTGTGTCCAAAATATAATAAAAACTCTTGTCTTTTAAAATTAAATTGTGTTATTTGAGTAAAAATAAGCCTAAACCTGTAAAATATACAGATAAAAGTTTGAAAAACACACTTCGTGTGTCCAAAATATAATAAGAGACACGTTTAAGTCGTGTTCTTTGAGTAAAAATTTCCATAAAGGTGGAAAGTAAAAAGTTAAAAGTTTAAAAGAACACTTCGTGTTTCGAAAATGTAATTAAAAGACTTTCCTGAACAGATTAAGTTGTGTTATTTGAGTAAAAATTTACATAAATATAGAAAATAAGTTAAAAGTTGAAAACTCTCTAAATACGTCCAAAATGCAATGAAAAAATGTTGTCTAAATCGCATAAATCTAGTAATTTTGGTAGAAATAAGCCTAAACTTGTAAAATATACAGATATAAGTTGAAAAACACATTTCGTGTGTTGAAAATATAATAAAAAGTATTACCTGAACAGATTTAATTGTGTTATTTAAGTAAAAAGTTACATAAACTTGTAAAGTAGGTGTTGGGAGTTGCGTTGATTCTCTGAAGAAAACACAATCACAAATGCACACGCTGATTCTTTTAAGATATCTATATTCTACCTGTAAAGCACTAACTACATTGAAGAATAACTGAAAAGCAATGCTGGTCACATCAGACGACGATTGTTCTAGGTAATGTCCAGCTGCATGTCACCGCGATTCGCGCCATGTTGCTTCTCTCTCACTAACCGTTATCTCTGCTTGGCGCCCACGCAATCAGCTGATACTTGGACTACATACGCCATCTCTTGACAACAAAAATAATTTAACTCACATCATCAAAACCAAATAATGAAAACAAGAATAAATGAAACACATTCCTATACATATTCCCCCCTCTTCATTGGATAAATTCCAATCAACAGATTTGCAAATTCAACTGCCATTAGGTAAGGGAATCAATTTGTTTACTGGTCTTTTAGTAAAACCAGTTTTTGATCTAATTTTTGCCACACGCACTACACCGTCTTTACCAGGAAACGTCTCTTCCACTATTGCTATCTTCCATGTAAGTGGAGGTGCGTTGTGTTCCTTGACCAGAACCACCATGCCTGGTTGAAGATTTTCTGTTGAAGCCGTCTATTTACGGCGCTGTTGTAGTTCGTGCAGATAATCCTTCGACCATCTCTTCCAAAAATGTTGTTGTAATTGCTGAATGTGTTGCCATCTAGAAAGACTGTTTTTGGGCAAGTTAGTTAAATCAGGCTCAGGTATGGACATGAGAGGTGACCCTATAAGAAAGTGACCAGGTGTTAAGTAAAAGGTGTCACTGGGATTATCAGATATTGAGGTCAGGGGTCGGGAATTGAGGCATGCTTCAATTTGCGTTAACAATGTTGCAAGCTCTTCGTATGTCAAAGTAGCATTTCCCACTATCCTCTTAAATTGATATTTCATAGACTTTACAGCGGCTTCGCACAATCCTGCAAAGTGGGGCGCGTTAGCTGGAATGAAGTGCCAGTTGATTCCGTCTTTTATTGCAAAATCTTCAAGTCCACCTTTTAGTTGTTCTGCTTTGAAGAGTTGACCGAGCTCTCTCAGTTCTCTATTAGCTCCAACAAAATTAGTCCCGTTGTCACTGTATATGTTTTGACATTTTTCTCTTCTAGAAACAAATCTGCGTAGAGCAGCGATAAATGCCTCTGTTGTTAAGGAAATCACTGCTTCAATATGCACTGCCTTAGTAGCCATGCACACAAATATAGCTACATATCCCTTGTTAGTGATTCTGCTTCTTCTGTTTGTTCTTATGATGCAAGAACCAGCATAATCTACTCCTGTATTTAAAAATGGACGTGATGATGTGACTCTTGGGCTTGGCAATTGTCCCATGAGTTGATGTGACGCCTTGGCTTGCAACTTAAAACATATTAAGCATTTATGCAAGACAGATCTTACTGTTTGTCTGATATGTGGAATCCAGTATTCCTGTCTTAAAGAGCTTATCAGCAATTGAGGCCCTGCATGTAATAAACGACTATGTTCTGATTCAATTATGAGTTGCGTCAGATGATGTTTGGTAGGCAAAATTAATTGATATTTGCTCTCATATGGCAATTCTGAATTTTCGAGTCTTCCACCAACTCGTAACAGCTGTCTGTCATCAATAAATGGATGAAGATCCTTGATAGGACTATTTTTTGATACTTGTTTTCCTTCTTCTGCCATGAATTTCTTGTGGAAATGAAATGCGTTGCACAATTAAGATACATTTCATTAGTACTGCACGTAATTCAACATAAGAAAATCTTCCTGTTCTCTTCGAAGCAGGATTCTTAACATTGTAAATGAATCTGTAGCAGGTTGCTACTACACGAAGCAATCTCTGTAATGTGGAAAATCTCAGTATGAAATCTGCTTCTATTGCATTAATCTTGCTAAACATTGATGTAGCAATGTTCCTTTCTTCTGTTATGCATTCTTCTAGTTCACTATTTTCCATAACATCTAATGGCCAAGTATCTTCTTTTAACCATGTAGGTCCATTCCACCAAATTTCTGAATCCTCGAGGGCTCTTGGTTCTACTCCCCTTGTTATCAAATCTGCTGGATTGCACTTAGATGTGACATGATGCCATTGGTTAATCACAGAAAGTTCCTGGATCTGTGCAACACGGTTACCTACGAAGGTTTTCCATCGAGTGGGGACGCTGCTAGCCACCCAAGTACGATTTTAGAATCTGTCCAAAAATATATACTGTCAATTGGAATTCTCAAAATTGGTGTTGTTTTCTTAACTAGTTTAGCTAATAGAAGAGCACCGCATAATTCAAGTCGTGGCACAGTAACTTTTTTGATTGGCGCTACTCTTGACTTTGCGCACAGTAATTTAACATTGATTCTTCCTGAGTCATCTCTTGAACTGATATAAATGCAACAACCATAAGCTCCTTCTGCTGCGTCGCAGAACCCATGTATCTGAATGTCATTTGTCTTTTCTGTTGTCAGTACAAATCTCTCTATTTGGATGTGAATTATATCTGGTAGTTGTTGATACAAATTTATCCATTGGTTTCTTAAATCTGAATCTAATTGTTCATCCCACTCCAATTTACAACTCCAGAGTTTCTGCAAAAACATCTTGTATAAAATGACAGTTGGACTGATAAGTCCCAGTGGATCAAATATGTAGCTAACAATTGACACAACTTGTCGTTTGGTTATGTTCATTAATGGTGAACAAAAGTCTCCATCTTTCGCTACTTTGCACGAAATTAAAAATTTGTCTGTAGATGGGTGCCAGATAAGACCTAATGTGTTTATTTCTGCTTCATTATTGAACTGAAATGGTAAATGAACTTCTCTGTGTTCTTCTGGTACTGCTTGCACCAATTCCTCATAATTGGAGCACCATTTGCGTAAAATGAATCCACCTCGTTTCAAGAGTTCATTCAGTTCAGACTGTAAATTGAGCATAGTTTCAATGTCATCACCTCCTGATGCTACATTGTCGCAATAAAAATCCTTTAATAATATGCTAGATGCATTGGGAAAGTTTTCGTTTTCCTGTCTTGCAAGCATTTGTAATGCTGCAACAGCTTGGTACGGCGATGAGGTTAAGCCATAAGTTACAGTTAATGATTCATAAGTTTGTATTTCTTCGTTTGGTGATTTTCTCCACAATATTCTTTGATATTTAGGGTCATCAGGATGGACTCTAATGTTGCGGATTTGTTAATTATCCCAGGAACGGCAATAAATAAAGCAACGTTTGTAAATATATGTGTAGAAATGAATATTAGGTGGTCACTTTCGTGTGTGTTTCGAAAATGTTGTATATTGATATTAGCATTAGCAGTTTCACTGTAATTTCGTATGTAGGATTTGAGTGCATGCGGGTACAGAAAATAAAACCAGGTTAAAGTAACGCGTTTGATGCTTGTAAAATTGTATTAAAATGCCGTTCCAAATAAATGAATGTGTGTTTGCCGTAACAATTTTTTTCAACCAAACACAATACACGAAATGTACACCATGCATCAGTTGCTTTTTCACAATCCTAGTAATTTGTAATCTTTAAGATTAAAACCCGTGTAATATTATTCGAGTCACTTCCGTCGCCATTGGTGTGAATGTAACATTGCAAATAAACAAGTAATGTGTTGTTTCCGAATAACAACTGGCAAAGAACGCACGTATAATATTTAGCAGTAGCTACTCTTACCGTCCAGTTCATAATATGTATGTACGTACAAGGAACAGTTTCCGAATGGTGGTGTTTTTTTTACAAACACACACATTTACAATAATAACCTTGCTAGAAACTACATACCTAGTAGTACATAAGACGTAATACCAATCTTTTAAGAAACGTATACATTGTATATGTGTGATTTTGTATGTTAACTTCCAAAACTGGCAAAAAAAAGTTTACTGTTAACAAGCATCCTTACGATGTTGACATGCATGTACAAGGAACAATTTCCTACTGGTTTTGTACCTAACCTAACCAACCCTACCCTAATATTCATGGGAGAGCATAAGACGTAAATGATAAAGTTTTTTTTCGGTATTTACTACTTAGAGGAAACGTTTTATGAGAAGTAACATATTTTTAATTTCATTGTGCGAGATTTTGTACTTTAACTTTAAAACTGGCAAAGAATAATAATAATAGAGACAGCTGCAGCAGTATCTTTACGGCGTTGATACGTATATACAAGGAACAATTTCCGAATGGTTTTACGTTTCGTAGATACAAAGAAAATACACCATTGTAATAAACCTTGCACGAATCTACATGCCTGAAGATGCATAAAACGTGCACTCAAGTTTTTCTGTTGTTGTTGTTTTTTTTAACATTCATATGCAATACACATGATCTTGTATTTGATTTTTCAAAATAACTGGCCTAAAAAGACGAGCGGCTAGGGGCAGCATTAGCACCTTGGGAAATACATGCTAACAACACCAAACCTGGCCTGCCTAATCTATCCACTTAGACATATAATAAGTTAAATAAGCATGTAAATAGGTTTGGCAAATTATAATTTGTTTATTTAAGCTATTATATACATACGTGGATAGGTTAGGCAGGCCATGTTTGGTGTTGTTAGCATGTATTACCGAAGGTGCTAATACTGTCCCAATCCGCTCGTCTAAAAAGGACCACAGCTTGTACGTATGTACAAGGTATATTTTTCGGGTGAATATTATTGTTTTTTGTAAACAAATGTTCCGTACCTTGTGCTTTTGGAGCCAAGATGGCCGCCATGTTATTCTCTGGACACTAGTGCCTACTGAAAGTGAGAGAGTGAAGAGTCTGTGAAGTGAGAGATGGGTTCAAGCCGTTCATTTGTGCGAGTCGACTCATGAGCGCTCGCTCACTGAGAAGAGTCGTTCAAATGAGTCGTTCAAAAGAGTCGCCAAGCTTCTTTTTCTTGAAACGAATGCCTGAAGAGGGGGAAGGGGGTAGGAGGTGTTGAAGCAGATGATTGTATTTAAGTAAACGAACACAACGTACGTCCTTCAAGATTAATAAATTGTATTGCATTTTTGTGCATGTGTGTGTGCGTGTAGCCGACTAGATGGCCAAGATTCTGAAGTAATCGACATTTGATCTTGCCACAGAAGTTCCCGGGTTCTAGTCCCGGTCTGGGCAAGGATATTCTTTACGAGTGTCCCTTCATCTATATCATCACGCATCATCGTCATCGTCGCGATTACTTAAAATTTGAAGAAAAGCGGCATAAAATAAGAAAAATACAAATACGATTCTGTATGTGTGTGGATATACATATATGTGTAAACAGTAAACACACACACACAAACAAAATTTATTGCACATACTTGTTTTCATTACTCTGTCTAATGAGTGAGATTTTCTATACTTGTATCTTGTTTCAGTTTACATTTCATGCTGCGGATAATGCAAATTATGCAGTACGATAGCATACACAGAAATGCTATATAATTATATCAACCTTTTATTAGTAATAACGTGTATTACATATTCTTCCTTTTTTGCATTCGATCACTGGTTTTAATATCGCAACAAAATGCACTCCAGATCTGCGCTGCGACACATGCTTGCATTTCCACGAGCATCGCTCGTTCACGACTCTTGAAACAGCACGAAGAGTCACAGCACAGTCCCACGACTCTTTCCCCACCATTCGTTCACGACTCGCGAGTCGTCACGAAGAGTCATTAAGCACCTTAACGACTCGCTCGCCTTAGCGACTCTTCTCCTCCCTCATCGTTCACGACTCGCGAGTCGGCACGAAGAGTCATTAAGCACCTTAACGACTCGCTCGCCTTAGCGACTCTTCTCCTCACTCATCGTTCGCTCGCGAGTCGCGAGCTCTCTTGCACAAGGCGCGGGTGCGGCAGTCTCGCCAGCAGACTGGATCTACAGTTTAAAGTAGGATCCACCCGCTCGCTCTCCGTGGATGGCTAACAGCTGTGTTTAAGAAATATATATCGCTCTTGAACATTATCCATGTCCATAGCTTTTTGTTGTTCTACAGTCATTCAATATAAGTTTCTGCCAATATCATAATGTATGATCGAATTTCTATAAAGCGGGCCAAATTATACGTATGTATTTTTTTCAATGTTGCTTTCTACTAGTAAAACACCTTAACACGTAGGCTCACCGCAGATGGCCAACAGCTGTTTATATCACTCGTGAACATGACCCATGTCCATCTTACGTAGTTGTTCCTAATTCTGCAGTCATTCAATAAAAGCTTTTTTGCAGTATCATGTACGATGAGATTTATGATTAAACTTCTATATTTATTCTTTAATGCTGTTTTCATTAGTAAAATATTTACACGTTAATGTTAATTAAATATTTCACGTCATATGAAAACGATTTTGTCAGACAATGTTTAAAGTTCACTTTATGCTCAGATAGTCTAATCGGGATTGAAGCTACATTTTAAACTGGGGTCTAAATCACTGGGCAAGGTGCCTCCACCGAGGATCGAATCCGAGACAGGAAGCGATTTCCTTACCAGGATTTAACAAGGAATGAAAGGATGGCTGAATAACATAAATAAAACATACTCCATGGTGCATGTTCTTTGTTTCTTGGTTTCTATGTTGGCCAGCTTGAAATAATCTTGGAGTGACAGATAAGTGGTGTCGCCCTCCTCAAAGTAAGCCTATTGACACCGAAAGTTCCGGGTTCGAACCCCAGCCCAGAGATGAGTGGTAATCTGTATTTAACCTCTTGTCAATTACTCTAATCCTCCGTCGTTGCCTTGTAACGATACCTTGTGGATCCCACTTTAAACTGTAGATCCAGTCCCGATTAGCTTATCTGTACGTAAAATTCATTCATCCTCGCTGTCAATACTAAGTAATTAGGTATAAAAGATGCATAAAATACAACAAAGCGTGTTAGGCAGTTAAAATATTAAAATTGAATTAATAAATTATAAAATATAATTACTCCATGCTAATTTATAAGAAATTATAGCATTTTAAAATTTGTTTGTTCCTTAATGGGAAAATAACTAGTAGCTTATTTCTTCTGTTCATTCTCACGTTAACAGATTTGTTTTCTTGGATAAATAAAATTGAACGTGTAAATTAAAAGGTTTACATGTGCACGAAGCGGAAGAGCAACTCGATCGAGTATCGTGGTGAGACAAGATGACTTGGCACATCGTTTCAACTCGTGAATGAGAATGCATATCTTGTTCGCGATTTGATTTCAAGTTAAAAACACCTGTCTGGTCTTGTTCGCTTATCGATTTCAAAGCATAAATCGGTATCGTTACTCCAATGAGACGAGATTCTCGGACAGTACATTTTACACAGAGTGTCTCTCATCATCTCACCAACTTTGGAAGGGTTGGCCCTGTTTTCATTACGATTTTGTAATGTCCTGCTACTTGTGAAACTGATTCACTTCCAACAATTTCAGTCGCCTTCGTGGAGGAGTGGTTAGAACAGTGCGCTAAGAGGAATCTCGGAATTGAGTGTCACTTCATCAATTTCATTATATCATCACTGATTTTCATGTTCGCGATTAGCCAAAGTGGCAGAAGAGCAAAGCCTGGGCAAAAGTGGTATCCCGAGCCGCTATGTGTTTCCACCGAATATCGGCCTCAGGACTCCCTGCCCTCGTGCCACTCCGCCACGGGGGCCGGCCCTCCCCATCACATCTCTGTTTTATACTAAAGGCTATGATTGAATATGAATTTAAAATTTTGTGTGCGTCACTTAGGCTATTTTGCACCCTTCACTTTATACGGGATCCAGCCCCTTACCAGAACTAAAATAACATAACTGTAATGTCCTGTAGTAACTAAAATATTAAAATAATCTGACCGGTTAAAAGCTGAGGCTGTAAAGGCACTCAGAACACATAAGGACAAAACACAGGACAACACACACACACATTCCTACGAAAATTATACTGGCCGTAGGTATAGACGCCAGAGCCTCGTTAGTCTGCGAAATGCAGTCCAGGGTGTACTATGTGGAAGTGAGGTTGACAATTGGGTGTACTACGTGGAAGGATCATCCCTTACATCCCTTAAACTATATTTCTAGAGACCCTTGATGTGCTAACCACGCCGGCATACATTATAGAATACTTGAGTTAGTTTTGTCAATATTAATTTTATTGATTGCATTTTTGTTTTGCAATGATTTTGCGCACTGAATTTTCATATTTATCTTTGCTTTTCATTTGTGTTTTACTTTTATTTTGTATATAATGCTGTGTTTCTATTGGTGTAAGTTTGTGATTCGTCTCTAATAACGTTATCATTCCAATGTGATTTAAATTTTAATCTTCTAATCTCACGTGTATAATATGTAAGTACCGTGCGTCCATTTCGATCTACAGCCGAGAGATCGGGAGAAGCGTGGCGGGCTGCGCTGACGGAGATGCCGACATTTGCGGCCTGAAATGCCCGCTTATTTTTATGGACATATGCAGACATTTATATAAATATTGCAAAACGAGCACTAACCTGTGTTATAAGAGTATGGTTTTAATTTTAGTAGCTTAGTGACTGTATGTGCCGATGATTTTGACACGCCCACCTCTTGTGAAACACGGCGTAGAGGTTTGTTTGGAGAACGTTCTAACGCTGCACCAATATCATCGAGTTTTGCTTCGGTTAGAATCCGTCGTTTTTGCTTAGGTGTTTTAAAATTTAACGATACAGTTTCTCGTAATTTAAGGACAAGATGTCTAACCGTATCTCTGTGTGGAGTTGAAACGCATGGGAATTTCTGTACAAATTACCTACACACGTCTCGACACGAGTTTGTTTTCACGTAGGTACGTGTCATACATAAAAAAATCTTTGTTCTAACGTGAATCTTGCGGCTGGCATTCTAATCGTCTCACTGACACGTCACACATACACACTACAATAACACAAACAAGTAACTGCCAGTAACCAAGAATAACACTCTTGCGCACAGTACGAAATTAACACGCTCTTGGTTTACATTGCTCGCCACTATATTTACAACTCTGTCTTCATCTAGTCGCGAAGGAACAAAAAACTCCAGCTCGGATATTTCGGATTGCAAGGAAGCTCACGAAAACCATTCACTTTTATCGGTTTCGACTGCAGTGTAATCCTGATACAGTGTTGCACATTCGAAACCTCCAAACGATTCCCATGGCCACAAAACTCTTTCAAGGATATAAACTTAAACAGGACGTTACTGGTCAAAACTATGATTAAAATGTTTTATTATCTGTGGCTCTTAACATCGTTTCTATAGCGTATTTATTTGTGTATATAAGAGCAGAACTTGGATGAATTACAGAAGAACTTTTGCGTGTTATAACACAGGTTAGTGCTCGTTTTGCAATATTTATATAAATGTCTGCATATGTCTATAGAAATAAGCGGGCATTACAGGCCGCAAATGTCGGCATCTCCGTCAGCGCCGCCCGCCACGCTTCTCCCGATCTCTCGGCTGCAGATCGAAATGGACGCACGGTATATGTATGTACACATGCATACAGAGAGAAAGAGAGAGCGATTGTATTGGGAAATTGCATGATATGATCGTTAGTGGGGAAATCCCCACCGTTCCCCGCATAATTTCAAATTTGTTCCTTGTATTACACAAAATATATTAAATTAATGTTATAACAAATTGAATATCCATTATAGATCGGATTATAAGAAATTGTGTATAACTGCGTGTGTGAGCGTGTGTTTGTCTCTCAGGTTGTTTATTAAAAAAATCAGAAAAACAGAACATAATGTAGTATTCAAATATAAAAAGACCTTCATTTCACGAGTCCACTTATAATTAATTCATTATCATGTGGTTTGTTCTATTAGGTAATTCTTAACTGAATATAAAAAATTGTAAGTTACAATTTTTGTTTTAATACATGTTTGTTATTTTCACTAAAGGTTTATCATTTGAACTTGTGCTTGCTGCTTGTATTACGTCATTTTTGGATTTGGAGTAACAGAAAACAAAAGGTGTTTATTGTCTTTGATCTTGCTTTAGAAAATAATGATTGGTTGATTGATTTGGTTTATTTTACTTCGCTTTTCTGTCACTTTTTTGGGTAATCGCGAAGATCAGGATGAGTAATGAGGTGTACTAACCACTCCACCATGGAGGCCGGCGCTTTAGAAAATAATTAAAAGTAACAATCGCTTTCCACACTAAGTATTTTGTGTTGCAAATTATAAATTACTGCCCCCCTTTTCTGATTCACCCTAATAGCATAGTGGTTAACGCTGTCATGTATTAAAATGGTCTGCTTGGCAAAAATTGTTATAAGTCCACTTTTATGCTCCAATAGGCTAATCGGGTCTCCCCGATGGCGTAGTGATAACGAGTAGTTGTATTTACGGTACTATAAACCCGAGAAAGTATGAACCCCCCCTCAAGCAGATTTGCTATACTTAAAACAAGCTTAACATGAGCATATGAGCTTTTTGTTCAAGTGTGGAATCTTGTCTAATCTAAGATTTTTGTGAAAATGCCCTCGGGAATTTCCTCAGAAAGTATGACCCTCTCAGATTGATTTGTTTATACTTACAAAAGGCACTTCTGTGAGATTGTTATCCATAAATTTGTTAAAAATATGCCCCTCTTGATATTGTATGATATCTTAAGTATAGTAACTGTTATAGTACCCTAGCATGTATAGATTTCAAAATATTAACAATTTTGTTAATATTGCATTTTTCAGAAAATTCTATTTATAAAAATTGGACATTTACAGCTTAAGTATTGCATATATCAGGAAAATTATAGAGACATAAAATGTAGAGAATCATGTCTAAAATATGCCTACAAAATTTCAAGTCTCTAGTACTGATAGTTTTTGAAAAATCTCAAATCCAAAAAATTATCGATTTTTTAACAAAACTTCTAAATCTCATCCAGAATTGAAATAAACAACTCCCATGCCTCTATCTTGAAAAATAGGTAAGTTATTCAAGATCTAGAGAACAACAAGATATTTTGAAAAATTTATAGAGACCAAAAAGTTGCATCTTGCCATGCCCAGTCCAAAGCAACAAACCCCATGTCTCTAGGATTCATGGTTCCAGAGATAATCAAAATCCAAAAAATTATCGATTTTTTCAAAATTTGAGTATGTTGCTCAGGGGGCTATGCTGAGTCACCCCATAAAATATTACTGGCCTAGGATCAAAATTAGTGAAAATAGCAAAAATAAAACAATCGATTTTTTCAAAATTTCAGTATGTTGCTCTGGGGGCCATGCAGAGTCACCCCATAAAATATTACTGGCCTAGGATCAAAATTAGTGACAGAATGCAGAAACAAAAATTATAATAGGGCTTGGATACAGCTACCAGCCACTATATTTTTATTTTGAACACAGCACTTAAAACTAAGCCAAGATGCACCCCCACCCCTACCCACCCCCACCCACACACATACACACACACACACACACACACATACACACCCACACACACATACACACACACATACACACATACACACATACACATATTTATTTCTGGTTTAAGTTCAATTGGGCACCAGGTTCAATTTACATATCTAATATTAAAACAATGTAATTCTTCTAGAATTGCTCTGTGACAACAGACCCATCTATGTGCAAATGCCTGAACTCGGTGAATACTTGGGAACAAGTCCATTTTTTTCATTATGTCAACATTTTTAACTTTTTTTGCCAGTAATAGGGAAATGGTAGCAAGCAATAAACAAAGTACTTTGGAGCTGAATATTCCTTTCTTAAGACGTCGTATATTACTAAAATATTTTCAATTCACATATTTCTCATACCGCTGTATCTTGTTCTATTAGGCCTCTTCGAGAACATTGCCTATTAGGACTCTTCGAGAACATTGCCTATTAGTGAAATAATAGGGCAAGCATATGGCGGTATGGGGATATGTGAATTGTTGGTTTCTTCAATTCAGATAAAAGGATTGAATAGAAACTGGGATATTTTGCATTTGTTATATTCAGTTTCTTTGTTGTAATCTGTTCATATATAAAATCAAGCCCCGAGAAAGTATAAGATCAATACTTGAACAATATGTGCGCATGACGGCCCCAAAGCGGTGGGATCGATACTTTCTGCACAGCGATCAGTTCATTTCGAGCCCAGCACCGGCGTGTCGATCAATATTTGGAGCAGCGATCCTTTACAAATTAGTTCCAGACAATTCCGCTCCCCTAAGCGTGGAGGCGCTGCGGTCTCGATTGCATGTATGCTCAGCAGAAAAACGGGATACATTCAGAAGAAAGTACTTCGGCAAAAATGTTAGAGAATAGCTCATGTTTCTGAATGTACCCCCACAGTGTTTCTATTGGCTCTGTAAAACTATAAAAGCCAGGGCACAGTGCAGATTCTTCACCATTGCTGGATTGGCAGTGGAACCCACTGCTCCACCAAAGTATAGGAGACTTGAAGCATATAATTTGGCGGAATAATCCAAGTAAGGTCATATATACATACACATACAAAGCACAGTGCTGAACTCAACTGATCCAGCATAGAGTTTTGAATTTGAACCCCAAGAAATTGTATATAAATACCAAAGCCAAAACTATTAATACACATACACACATACACACACACACAAAGCATAGTGCTGAACTCAACTGATCCAGCATAAAGTTTTGAATTGAATCCCAGGAAATTTTATATAAATACCAAAGCCAAAAATATTAAGTGTATACACACATATATACATACACACACACAAAGTACAGTGCTGAACCCCAACTGATATTTTTATCCAGTATAAAGTTTTGAATTGAAACCCAGGAAATTGTATATAATAAACAACAACAAAAATGCCGAATCAAAAATATTGTAATCAATGCAATAAAAATATATCCAGCCCCAATTGGGCCAAGCATCAAAAAATTTGTAATCCAGACAAAAGCAGAACTCCCACAAAAATTTGCCCCAAATGCAATAGAAAATACAACATGGAATATTTCACATATAAACATAAAGATACTTGCTCTGCATTGCCCTCTCAACCATCTACATCTGGTCTGAAAAGAAGGCACGAAGCACCTCTTAATGCCAGAGCAGCAAAACAGCCACGCCATGAACCTATCCGTAGCAGTTTTAACGGCCAATTAAGGGATCACCGGTTTGTATCAGAGCCAAGATGCGGCATTGAGAATTTCTTAAACAGTATAAATTCTAATCTGCAGGCAATTCTTAATGCACAAAATGGCTCTTATAAGCTATCCCTCAAATTGTTTGTACAATATAAGAAACCAAACGGCACAAAATTTACACAGCCCCACATAACAGAAACGGTACCTGTATATTCAAATGCAAATTCAGATACAATAATAAGCAGCTTGATAAATCAACTGAACATTAAACACTCTGAATTTGCGGCAAAAGAATCAGGATGGAGCCTATGCGGTTCATCACACAAGTTATATGTTAATATTTCTGAATTCAGCCCATTACAAGGTTCCACTTATCTGCCATTACCTGCCAATATTAAAAACAGAAGAGCCGTGGTTAATATAGAAAATACCGACCAGAAATGTTTTCTGTGGTGTATATTAGCTGCTTTGTTTCTAGTTTCAAGGCATCCTGAGAGAATAAGTTATTACAAACAGCATGAACATATTTTTGACGATGCAATGAAGGGTTTAGAATATCCAATGTCAGTTCAGAATATTGATAAATTTGAAAAAAGGGCCAGGCACATCAATGGCAAACAATTATCTATTAATGTTTTTATTTGTTCTACTGGACGTGGCAATTCTTTGATAGAACCTCTCAGAATCAGTACACTTGATGATGAATCTGCAATTCCGATTGATCTGCTCTTAATTGAAGGGGATGGCACATATCATTACACTCTGATACACAGTCTTGAAGCTTTAGTCAGAAAACAACTAGACAAAACTCATACAATATTCAAGTTGTGCAGAAGATGTTTAACTGTATTTGATGGTCAAAAAATGGTGAAGGGGGTTCGGGAAGAGAATGCAGAAATTGCTAAAAACAAGTTAATTGAGCATCTGAAATACTGTGGGAACCATAAACCTGTTCATATGGTGATGCCCAATCCAAGTGAAAATTGCAAATTCAAAAAGTATGAAGCCTTGTTGGAACACCCTGTATATATTGTCTGTGATTTCGAATCGAACCTCAAACCTTTTGCATTCTGTAGCCCAGATCCAGAAGAATCTTCAAGTACACCATACCAGTTACATGAACCTTCCAGCTTTTGTTATGTGGTTATACGGGATGGTGTTGTTATTAAAGAATATTCATACATGGGGAAAAATGCCATCAAAATATTTGCACATAGAATAGAAAATGTGTGCCGTGACATAGCATCTAACATCTTATTAATATCAAAGCCTATGTTGCCTTTAACAGAGGAACAGATTGAAGATTTCAACAATGCAGAAAAATGCCCGGTATGTGATTGTGAATTTTCAGATACAAATATCAAGGTGAAACACCATTCTCATACAGATGGTCGATATATACAGGCCCTGTGTAATAGCTGTAATATTAAGATCAAGAGACCAAGATTTATCCCCATATTTTGCCATGGAGCATCCAATTATGATTTCCATCATCTGATCAGATACGAGGGGTTTGAGAAGCAGAATTTAAATATTTTAGCTGAAAATGATGAAAAATATATATCTATTAGCAAGATAATTAAAGTTGATGGTGTTCCTATTCACATAAGATTTCTTGATTCTTACAGATTTTTATCTGCTAGCCTGGCCACACTGACCACTCAATTATCTGATGATGACTTGAAAATCACACGTGCCTCGTTTCCAAATCAGGACCTGAAATTAATTAGGCGGAAGGGTGTATATCCATATGACCATGTCACAGATTTTTCTAAATTTGATGAGTGTTCCCTGCCACCACAACAAGAGTTTTACAGCAAAATCAGAGGATCTGGAATCACTGAAGAAGATTATCACCATGCCAAATTGATGTGGAACAGTTTTAAATGCAAGACATTTGGTGATTATCACATGGCTTATTTGAAACTTGATGTCACTCTCTCAACTGATATAATACAGACATTCAGAAAATCTTCCATGCAAAATTATGGACTGGACCCAGTGTATTTTTACAGTGCCCCGGGCCTAGCATGGGCTGCAATGTTTTTCAATACCAAAAAGCCATTGGATCTGATCCACAATCAAGATAAGTATTTGTTTATGGAGAAATGTATAAGAGGAGGGATGGTGCAATGTTCCCAGAGATATGCCAGAGCAAATAACAAATATATTCCTGATTATGATCCAGCACGGCCATCAAATTATATACTGTATGTAGATGCGAACAACCTCTATGGTCATGCCATGATGCAAAAACTGCCATATGCAGGGCTTGAATGGGTTGAAGATTTCAATATTGAGGATCTTAAGAATTTTGATGACAGTGACAGTGGCCTCATCTTAGAGGTTGATCTGACATTTCCTGATGATTCACACAACACATTTTCTGATCTGTCCCCAATTCCCGAGGTTAAGTGCTCACCTGGTTCTAAACAGAGGAAGCTCATGATGACTCTGGAGCCGAAACAGGGTTATGTCATATATTATAAAAACCTCCAGTTCCTGATGAAACATGGTGTTCAAGTGACCAAAGTTGGAAAAGTTTTGAGGTTCAGGCACTCAGAATGGTTGAAGCCATACATTGATACAAATACGGAGCTTCGAACATCTGCAAAAAGCCAATTTGATAAGGGCTTGTTTAAATTGATGGTGAATTCAGTGTATGGCAAAACTATTGAAAATGTCAGAAAACATACCGATGTTAAAATAATTACTGACCCCAGCCTGAGCAAAAAATTGGTTGCAAAGCCCAACTTCAATTACAGAAGAATTTATGATGAGCACATGGCACTTTTCAACATGATGAAAACAAAGATCAAATTTGATAAACCTATTTATGTAGGGGCTGTGATATTGGAATTGTCCAAATTACATATGTTAATATTGTATTATGATGTGCTGAAACCTTTTTATGGTGATCGTGTAAAATTATTGTACATGGACACGGATAGTTTTATTCTTGAAATTCAAACAGAAGATGTTTATCAAGATATGTCACAGCCTGAATTGTTTCAATACTTTGATACCAGTGAACATACATTAGTTCAACCCCACAACAAAAAGGTGCCTGGCAAGTTAAAAGATGAGACACTTGGTGATGTTATTGTGGAATTTGCTGGGTTAAGTGCCAAGATGTACAGTTTTAAAACATGTAGTGCTGTTGTCAAAAAAGCCAAGGGAATTGGCAGAGTAGCTGTTGAAAAAGAGCTTGTATTTGAAGATTATAAAAATTGCATCAAATCACAGAATTCAATTAGAACATCAGAAAATAGAATTCAGAGTGAGAATCACTTGCTGACTAGCAATATTGTAACAAAAGTGGCCCTGGACCCACATGATGATAAGAGATGCATTTTATCATGTGGCATGCATACTTTACCTTGGGGGCATTGTGATTTGAAAAGTGGGAAACAATGCCCAATTACAGAGCATGATTTGAAATAAATAAACATGCCTATGAACTTATTTGGGTTCAAAAAACAGGCTATTATGGACCTGCCCACACCACAACCCTCTCCTGATTTACAATCTGTAATGTCTAAACTGAGTGGCTTGTTAATTATTCATCTGAACAGCATACTTACAGATAATAATGATGAAACAGGCAAAACATTGTACATATTTAACAATAATTTAAATCATTACCAATTACCTGTAGGTGGGCAATTGCAATTTATTACAACCCCTGAGGGTGATGTCAAGATTTCAGTAGGGAGAAATATTTACAGAATTAAGCACTCAAACATGATTTCTGGCACTGTATATACTGTTTCTGCTGGTGACTGCTTATATATTGAGGTCCCTGGATCTTATGACAAGCTTATACCCTTTTTTATAGAATTAAGAATCAGATACTCTATAATAAATAACCACTAAAAGAAAATGCCTAATGATATATTTGGCCATACAAGGCATGAAGATCACAGTGATGAGATTCTGATGCTTGATGTCAGAGTCAAGAAATTAAGAAGTGATTTACAAGCTTTACAAACCACACTGAATGCCAGTCTTCAATTAGAAATTACAAATTTGCAATCACAATGCATGGACCCTCTTCTTAAAATTGATTCTGAACTCAAAGTGCTGCTTCAGAAATATACTGATTTGGCAACATTAGATAATTTTCAAAGTTTAGAAGAAGCTGTAGCAGCTCTTCAAGCCAAATTTAAAACCCAGGCCACCAACTCCGAGCAATTGAAACAGCAATTGGAAGAGCAGATAAATAATGTCCAGGCGCAGCTCCAAACAATTGTCAAAAGCATAAAATCACAAGAAGATTTTGATCTAGTGATTTCCACTCTAAAAGAACAGATTCAATCACTCCAAATACCTAATCTGGACCCTCTACACAATGCCATAGCCGAGGTTAAAGAAAAAATTGAGACACTTGAAAATTTTATGAACAATTTGCCATCTTCTGATGCTTTGAATGCAATAACTCGGAGTGTAGCAAATATTAAGCTGCAACTTGAAACATATGAAGATTTTGGAAAAATTCAAAGTTCCATAACCCATCTTGAAGGTACAATAGCAGCAGTGCAAAGTGATTTGACAAATGTACAAGAAACTCGCCTGCCTGGGATTGTAGATACACTTGTCAGTGTCCAGCAACAAATCACAAAGCTTGAAAACCTCAACACTGAATCTGAGCTATCTCATTTTCATCACTTGATCGATGATATCCAAACAAAGCTTGAAATTTTACAACAATCAACACCTACTCAGGCAGATATAGCCCTGCTCCAAAATGCCATGCAAAATGTGGCTGATGCTTCTGAATTAAACAATGTGAAATTGGCACTTGAATCTTTGCAAAATACAGTATCAAATCTCCCTACATCACAGGAACTTAAAAATATTAAGAGGGCAGTGAATAGGATATTGAAATCAGAAGATATCAAGAATATCCAAGCAGAGATCAAACAACTCACTCAGACAGTGGCCACTCTACCAACCAATCAACATATTAATGAATTGCATGCCTTGTTTGAGGATATCAGAAGACAGGTCCATGATCTTACTGCTCAAAATTCAAAATTGGCAGTTGTTGAAAATTTGCAACAAATTGTAGCTAATATCAAGTAACAGCTAGGGACCATGGAATCCAATCAAGCAAATGCTCTGTCTGTTTTTGCCACCCAGCTTCAAGAAATTGTGCAACAATACAAGAGACTTGCTGTGGACATAAAAATCAAGCCAGGCCATGATGATGTTGTTAGGACCATCAATGAGCACCTTGAATCTGTAACAAGCAGATTGCTTACAGCAGAAAAAGAAATAACAGGCATAATCGAGAATCCAAAACATACAGTAATTCTTGAATTGTACAGCATCCCCAACAAAGAATATGATTCTCCATTTACACCAGGTGGCAAAATATATATGCTGTCCCCAGCACAATTTTATTACCAGTTTTTTGTTGGAGGCACACTGAGACCAATCAAGATCAAATATTGGCTACAACCACAGGCACACCACTACCCTACCTTATCAATAACAAATGCTGATAACAAACCAAAAATCACCAGTGTAGAGTTAGAGGATTTTACAGATCCCAATACATTAGAAACAGCCTATGTTGAAGATGATGGCACTCTGGAATTTAAAATACAAATAGGGGACAAATTATATTTAGAAAATCCTGCAGTATCAGCTGCTGAACACCCTATAGTTGCAATATTCTTGTTTACATATTATGTCTAGACAAATTATTGTTGATGAATTACACAGACAAGCCAGGCATAATTTTAAGAGACTTCCAGTAGTCACAAAGGGCATAGATGATTTATGGCAGAGCGACTTGATTGAAATGGCAACTGGACAGTTGAAAAACTTAGACAAAATCAACAAGGGCTACAAGTATCTACTCACTGTAATAGATACATTTTCAAAATTTGCCTGGGCTGTGCCACTCAAATCCAAGACTGGGAAATGTGTTACAGAAGCCCTCAGGACAATCATCAATCATTCAGGAAGATCACCGCGCTATTTGCAAACAGATAATGGCAAAGAATTTTATAATTCAGTGTTCCAACAATTTATTAAAAGCCAGGCAATAAAACATTACTCGAGTTACAGTGACCTCAAGGCCTCAATTGTAGAGAGATTCAACAAAACCTTAAAAAATCTTATGTATAAACAATTTACCCTCCAAGGTAATTATAAATGGCTTAATATTCTTCCAGAACTTCTACATAAATATAACAACTCGGTCCATTCCACAATCAACATGAAACCCTCTGAAGTAACTCCATCTGATGAGCAAAAATTGATCAGCACTGTTTATTATCCTAGATACCAGCCAACAACAAGAAAGGCCAAATACAGGGTGGGGGATCAAGTAAGAATCAGCAAATATAAGCACTTATTCAAAAGAGGCTTTACAAGAAACTGGAGCACCGAATTATTTACAGTGGTTCAAGTTAAACCCGGGACCCTTAACACATATATAATAAAAGATCACCGAGGAGAAATTCTCAAAGGCAGGTTCTATGAACAAGAGCTCAGCAAAACTAAACAGCCTGACACATATCTCATAGAAAAAATCATCCGCAAAAAAGGCAACAAGTTATTTGTCAAATGGCTGGGTCATCCGGAAAACAGCTGGATCGATGCAGACAAAATAATAATATGAGCACCTGGGATGTTATAAAAAGGTTGCCAGAACCTGAACAGCAGAATAAGAGAAATGGAGTGCTGCTGCCTGATAATATTAGGTGTCTTATTGTTGGGCCATCTGCTTGTGGTAAAACTACACTAATGGTTGATAATTTTTTATTGGCACCCAACTGGTTAGACTGGAAAAACAGGCACTTGTATGTCTTCTCTAAGAGCTTGGAACAATTAAAATATCAGCAGCTGATGAAGCTATATGATGGATTGGATATAGCCACTTTTGAACCAGATGTTAAGCCACTTCATGAATGTCTCGATAATTCTGTTGTTGTGTTTGATGACATTATACTGGATAATCAAAACAAGGTTAGGAATTTCTTTACACAGGGGCGCCACAAAAACATTGATTGCTTCTACCTGGCACAGACTTTTTCTAAAATACCGAAGCAGCTGATCCGAGACAACAGCAATTTTATATGTGTGTTTCATCAAGATCATACCAACCTCAAACACATACATGATGAATATGTAGGTGGGGACTTGAGCTACAATGATTTTTCCAAGTTTTGCAGCAAGTGCTGGAACCAGGACAGTTATGGGTTTGTCACAATTGATATGACAAGAACACCTAATAGCGGCAAATACAGAAATAAAATCAACGATTTTCTAGACGTTGAGACATAAATAAACAACCATGAAACGACCAGTCATTGATGATCTTAAGTTAAGAGATTATCTTGTAAAAAGATTTAAGGGATGGAAATCAGAGAACCGTGGAATTTATGAAAAACACAAACAAACAGAACAGCCTGTCATTGATGCTATTAATAATTTAGGTAAGAATATCAAAACTGTTACAGAGCAGAATCAAGATTTGATCACAGAGCTTGTACCTGTAGCTGCAAGGAACATATTAGATTATCCATTCACCCCACTTTCCAGTATTCATACACCTAGTCCTGTTGCTCCTCGAAGAATTGAGGCTACTCAGGATCCTATTGAATTGGGTCTTCTTGCTCAAAAATATTTAACCACACCTAAAGACAACAAAGATGAGGTGTTTGGCTTATATGCTGACACAGAGCTTGATGGGAGCATCATACATAGAATTGGCAATTTCAGAGTAACATTTATGGGGGATGATATAATTGTATATTCAGAATCTCGTCTCGGAGAAAAAGGTGCTTTTGTTAAGTACACCGGCACACCTGGATTGTGGGAACTGATGACTAGGAAAAGGCCTGGCAGCTATACAGATCAAGATTATGAGGATTACAAAGAAATATTAATAAAATCAGATGCTCTATACCAGAACAATGATCCCACACAAAAAAGAGTCAAGTCGAGCAGTGGGGCAAAATACAATAATTTAATCAAGCCCATATGGTCACAGATCAAGACTGGCAGTGGAATCAAACAATACAACACCCTGCCGAAAGAATTTGTGTGGGTTGATGATGTCAGGAAACTTGTAGATAGGTTGCTGGTCATAGCTGGGGAGGAAAATGCTGGCAACCACAATTTTTACAATGAAAAGGTTGGAATTATGGACATGATAAGCACAAAATTGTCTAATTTTATAGTGAATGACCCTAAGGGGATTGGATATCTCATAAAAATTATTAATACTCTACCACCTAAATTTTGGAATGTTTCTGAGGGTCGGGGCCTGGTTAATGACATTATAAACAAGCTGCCATTTGAACTACACATTCCAGGCTATCAGTATTGTGGTCCAGGCACAAAACTGGATCATAGATTAAACAGAGGGGACCCTGGTGTTAATCCTTTAGATGCTGCTTGTAAAGACCATGACATAGCATACAACACACATTCTGATCTTGACAAGAGACATGTTGCAGACAAGAAATTAGAAGAGGCTGCATTTGGTAGATTTGTAAGCAAAGATGCTTCTTTGAGTGAAAAAATAGCAGCATTGGGGACCACCATAGCTATGAGCACCAAACAAAAACTGGGGTGGGGGCTGTGAATATGTATATAATAAACCTACAATGAAGGCCAAGGGTGTTATGTATCAAATACCTTATGCAGGTCTTAAATCTCTTAAAACTATTGACAGTCTTTTGACCAAAAAACAGCGCAAGAAAAAAAATTCTTGTATTGCAAAAGGACATGGTATGAAATTGTTGCTTAGTACCCCCCAATTAAAAAAATTACAGCAATCAAGAAAAAAATCACATGTGGGGGGTTTCATATTTACTATCCCTGCCATCTTAGCTGCTCTCGGGGCTGTTGGGAGCTTGGCTGGGGGATCAGCTGCCATAGCAAAAACAGTAATAGATGCCAAGAAGAATAGGGCAGAATTAGATGAACAGAGGCGCCATAACCTGGCAATGGAGAAAAAAGGCAAAGGTGTTAAGAGAGCCATGAATAAGTTTAAAAAAAACAAGAGCCGCTTACAAACCAAGATATTGAAGCTTTAATCAAGCCATTGGGAATCAAACATTTTAGAGGTGTGTACATGTCTGATTCTTTACCAGAACAACCACTCAACAAAGAGTGTGGCATTGTTAATTTGGATGAGTACAAAAATCAGGGCACTCACTGGATCTGTTATCTTAAATATTTAAACGATGAGGCATTTGTGTTTGATTCATTTGGAGGTGTTCCACCTGAAAATTTAATAAAATATCTAAAATCAGCTAATCTTTATTACAATAATGCCCGTGTTCAAAACTTCAAAGATGTTAATTGTGGACATTTGTGTTTATCTGTTCTTAGATATATGTCTCAAATAAATAAACCATCAATTGAAAATTTTCAAAAAGCCTTGTGGTATTTGAAACATCATGGGGGTATTCCATCTCACCAGCCAAAATTCAATATTGAAACTCAAATTACATGATGATATAGTGTATCCCAAAACAATAGCTCTCAGAGCATTTTACGGCATGTACCTGATCCCTAATATTACGCACCACAACAACACAATTGCAGTAGGGGATCAAAAAATTGTCATCACTCCAGGGCAATATAATCTGTCCACTCTAAATGCTCAATTACCCAGAGGTGTAGTGTTAAGTCAAAATTCTGTCACTCACAGAGTAGAGATTGTATCTGCTACAGAAACAGTGCATCTGGGTACTATAGGAGAGCTGCTAGGCTTTGAGAACAACACAAAACTTGAACCGGCCATCAAACACACTGCTATGAATATACCTAAATTCTTAGCCATAGAGACTCTGAATATTCACTGTAATGTGGCCGAGGGTATGATCACCAAATCAAATGGCATAGGCACTCACAAACAAACTGGCATCATTGCAACATTCAAACCTAATTCCGAATTCATGGAGCCAATCATCTACAATCCATCCCCAACATTATATTTTCCTGTGTGCCATAACAGAATAGATTATATTGAATTGATGGTCACTAATGAAAAAGAAGAATTAGTTGATTTTGCTGGAGCCACAACAACTGCTATCATAGAGATTAACATTTAAATAAAAATACATACAATGGAAAATATTGAGAGTTATGAGCTACAATCATTCCCTCCAAACAGGAGGACATTTGCAAATTTAAATCAACCCAACACAGAAATTGAGGTTGATCTTGATGTAGGGGACGGCTTTATACACCCCCACAGAGCAGATCTATACATCAAATTTGATGTTGTAAAGCTCGATGGTACAGATTACCCTGCAAATTCAAATATAAGACTTGTAGATAATTTTGTGCCGCATCTGTTCTCTGAAATTGAGATCAGAAAGCATGGAGTTGTTATAAACAGAATAGATTATCCCGGCATTACCTCCACAGCTTTGGCCACTCTAAAATTATCCAAAACCGAGGCTTCATACTACAAAATAGGTGGATTTGAGGCTGGTGAGAAAATATTATCTAAAAATCACACAGTGCTGTTCCCGATGCGCCTGTTGCCAGGATTCTTCTCAGATTACAAAGAAATTATGTGGAAAGGCGGTTTAAGAATTACATTTAGAAGAGCTGCAAATGATAATAATGCTTTGATGAGGTACAGTACATTAAATTCTACAGGGGAAGCTCTGCCTAATACCTTACCAGATGCAGGCAAATGCATTATTCAGACTATGGAGTTAAGAATCCCGGTTGTTGAATATGAGGCCAGTTACGCTCTTAAATACAAAGCAGATATAGTAAAAAATCCCCAGATTCCTCTGCAATTTTATACATATCAATGCGTACAGAAGCCTGCATCTGGCACATATTATGAGTTTGATGCTACAAATTCATTCTCCAGTATTCAATTTGACATGCCCGATTTTGTGGTGGTACTGTTTCAGACTGGGAGACACAACAATCAGGAAAAAAATTCAAGTAGATTTGATAATTGCAACATCAAGAACATATATCTTAAAAATGGCAGAAATGAGGTTTTTCCTAGAGAAAATTACAATTTAGACATTTCCAAGGATGATTTTCTCAAATTATATGAGGCATTTTCGGCTTTCAAGCGTGTCACTACTGGCAGTACTGATATGTATTACTCACCAGATGAATTCAAAGCACGGAGACCCATGTTTGTCATCAACACTTCAAAAAGAAAACAAGTTGTGGTGAATGACAGGACAAACATTAAAATTATCTGTGAATTCCATGAGGCATTACCTGATGACACCATTTGTAGTGTTATTCTCATAGGGGAAAAATCATATGTTTATGATGTAAGAAATGAGAGAGTCACGGAGCAGTTCTAGAAGAATTACATTGTTTTAATAATAGATAAACAAATTGAAGCTGGTATCCAATTAAACTTAAACCAGAAGTAAATATGTATGTGTGTGTGTGTGTGTGTGTATGTGTGTGTGTATGTGTGTGGATGGCCAGTTTTAAGTGTGGCCACAAGAGGGGCATATTTTTAACAAATTTATGGATAACAATCTCACAGAAGTGCCTTTTGTAAGTATAAACAAATCAATCTGAGAGGGTCATACTTTCTGAGGAAATTCCCGAGGGCATTTTCACAAAAATCTTAGATTAGACAAGATTCCACACTTGAACAAAAAGCTCATATGCTCATGTTAAGCTTGTTTTAAGTATAGCAAATCTGCTTGAGGGGGGGTTCATACTTTCTCGGGTTTATAGTACCGTAAATACAACTACTATAACGTCGCCGGTAATCAAGGGGTACCGTGTTCAATACAAAGTGGAGGTTCGGATCCCACTTTAAACTGTAGGTCCAGTCCCGACTATTCTATCTGCACATAAAGTGGACTTAAAAATAACTACTCAAAATAGGCTAATCGGAATATTGTAATCAAGAGGTCTGTGCCTAACACCTTCCCAAAATTTTTACAAGACTCCCCTAATATTTTTACTAACATTTAATTTCTTGTAATTTTAGCGCTAATGGTTTGGCCGAACTTGAAACTACAGGACAAATTTGTTGGCTGTTCTTCGCTGCCCGTCATGGGCTGAGGTTGCGCGCTCTCTCTCTGCAAACAACACTCGCGAGTCGCGAGCTCGCGAGTCGACTCTTTCCTTCGTTCAAAGAGTCGCTAAAGTGTGCCACGACTCTTTGAACGAAGGAAAGAGTCGACTCGCGAGCATGCTCCTTCCTCTCTCATCGTACACGGCAAGTTTCAGCCAGCTTTACTCAACTAGGGGTAGGGAAAAGGAACAGAGAGGATCCCCCTCCCTCTCCTCTCCAGTCCCCATTTGCTGCCCGCAGAATCTACTTGCTTTCTTTCAAAAATTCCGGCCGCCAGGCGAGTATACACTTTGAACGTGTCGTTCAATTCTGGTGAACGAGTCGTTCACCGCTCACAAGAGAGAGTCGTTACTTTTGAACGACTCGTTCATGAACGACCCATCACTAGAAGCGACGCTGTTCGAGAGATGTATTGCAGGTTGGCTGCAAATAATGTATATTTTGCGACGAATACATTAGTTTGATGTAATTGAGCGTCTCATTTATGTGTATTAGTCTACCTACAGCACCATTACCTTCCTGGATATGCTACAAACAGCGGCCGAAACAAGAAAAGTGTCTTCTTGTTGGATGACGGGCGCGAACATGGTCCTCCTTGTGCCGGATGTTGGGAGCGATCAGCATTCGTTGTGTTGTGTTGAACTTTTGTGTTAGCGTGCATTCGTGAACTGTGAATAAATACATTGACATACTGTTTGCTACGTGTATCCAATTTCAGTGCACCTTTTGTAGTGCCAGGAAGTGTTTCGTGTGTGCATTGTAGTTTGGACAACAACAATCCGTGCGCGACTCAATAAACATGGAAGCCATATCGGCAGCAAAGACTGTGCTCAAGCGAGAAGTTACTCGCCTTGAGAATAAAGTGAACGCGGGTTTATTGGACAATGTGACAATCGCGTTAGCTGTAAACAAAGCCAAACAACTAACGGACGATTGTAAACAGTTATTATTAGACCTGGCTAGTGCGTGTGATGATGCAACTTTTGAGAGTTATGACTGTGAAATCGGTTGTATCCAAGACCGTTTGGATACAACCATGTGCAGGCTTTGTTCGTTGCAGCAGCAACAGACTCAAGCTACGGTGACGTCATCGACAGAAGCACGAACAAGTGAAGTGCGTCTTCCGAAGCTCACGCTGCCTGTGTTCACGGGACAATTACAAGAGTTGCTTTCTTTCCGTGATTTGTTTATCGCGTCGGTGGACAAAAACAAACAGTTATCCTGTGCGCAAAAGCTACAGTATTTGAAAGCTTCGTTAAAGGGGCAACCTGCATTGCTTATCCACAGTGACGTGCACTGAGGAGTAGCTAGTCTAGCAGAGATAGATCAATCAATCTCACATCTCGAATTATATTCATATCACATTATTTATTGTCTTGTTAAAGCCACCACAGCTCATACGCAACACTTTCTTTTCCACGCGCTTCTCGTCCATCGGTGTTCTCCGCGGGCAAAGCTGGCTGGATACCCTAGCTCGCTCTTCTTCCGCCAGACTAGTTTCCAGGTAGAAACGGCCGGCCCAAGGAAAAGGAAGATTTCTCTCTACCCCCCTTGTCCCCTCGCTCCCCGCTGCAATGGTTGAAAGCCCAGGCTTTCAGGTCCCCCAGTCTATCTCCTATAGGGCAGATAGGGGATTGGTTTCAGATTTTTTTTTGTAAATCCTCTAAAGAACACAGGGTAAAATTTTCTGCAGTACTTATGTTCTCAGTATTTACACAACCTTTTACACGTTGTACAATATGTGTGTATGTATGTATGGGAACGTGTTATGTGCAGACAATAATGTTATGCTTTCTTTCTTTTTTTTCTTTTTCAAATATGGAATATATAATGATTAAATTACAAATATGTGCTCAGGCTCTCTCTGACTCTCGTTTTAGTAGTGTTTTATTTAAATATATATACTACTCTTGGTCTCTAACAGTCATAAATACGGATGTATTTATTTGGGCAAGAGAACGCGTGTTCATATTGTTGTTGGTTTGGTTTATTTTACTTCGCTTTTCTGCCAGATTTGGTTATTGCGAAAATGAGGATTGAGTGATGATATGATGAAATTGGTGAAGGGACCTCATATGAACAATCCAGGCCAGGATTTGAACCCGTGATGAGTGCGCATTCTTGTCCTATGTGTTGCAGTGAATAATGAAATAATTTGGAATGAAAAATGTATCTCAGAACTCAAAAAGTCAAATGAATATCATTGAAGAAACTACAAAAAAGTGTGTTGTGTTTTGTTACCTGTCACCAAATCAACCAAGCCTGGGGGAGTGGTTATCACAGCGCGCTACGACACCAGGAGTTCCGGGTTCGAACCCCGACCCGGGCATGTGCGTTCCCTGTGCTCGTCCCTTCATCAATTTCATCGTATCGTCTTCGCAATTAACCAAATGTGACAAAAAAGCGACGCTAAGTAACAAAAATGAAATCAAATCATTGATTGATTGCTCAATTTGGTTTATTTTACTTCGCTTTTCCGCCACCTTTGGTACGACAAAATTGATGAACGGACACACACAAAGAACACAAATGGCCAATCCGAGATTCGAACCCAGGATCTCTGGCTTAGAGTCAAATCAAATAGTTTTTTATTTTCGAATGTGGGTGGGGGTTACGTGTACTTTTTTCTAGTACTCATTCATAATTTTGCAATCTTTTCCTGTTATTGACATTCTTCTTTTTTGTAGGAATACTGGCCCTAAAGGGAGGAGGGGTGTGACCCACACCAACACCCCCCCCCCTTGAGCACGCCACTGACTGCTACCCCAAGTGTCGACGTCACCGCACGTCACTGCTTATCCAGTCCATGTCGGTGACTGATGATAACTATGCAGAGGCGTGGAACATTCTAAATTCTCGTTATCAAAACAAACGGGAAATTGTTATGGACACAATCAAGCGTTTAGTCGCGCAACCCAAAGTTCAACGTGAATCCGCAGCAGCCTTACGTAGCCTGCTAGACACAACTACCGAGTGTGTTCGCGTGTTGAAAGTGATGGACATGCCCATAGAACATTGGGATCCTATCCTAGTATTTCATGTGACAGAAAAAATGGACAATGATACTAGACAACAATGGGAACTTTCATTAAAGACAACCGAGTTGCCTACGTTTCAGGAGTTGAGTGACTTTCTTGATCAGCGTTCTCGTGCATTATCAGCTTCAAATCTCAGTGCTCAGAGACTGAAGCAGTCGACTCACAATAGCTCCCAGTTCAAGGGTGTGTATCATGCAGTGTCGGATGATACCTGTGAAAAATGTAAACTGCATCATGCGCTATACAAGTGCAAAGACTTCAAAAGCCTTTCGGTAATGGACAGAATGAGATTTGTTAGAGAAAAGGGTTTGTGTTATAATTGCATTCAAAGTCATCATAGGGCATCGGTATGTGACTCAGGGGCGTGCCGCGTTTGCAATAAAAAGCATCATACGTTGCTACACTATTATAAGCAGAGTGACTCTAGTGAAACAACAACTCCCCCCCCCCCAAGAAGTTTCTTCTCATGTGGCGGGAGAAGGAGACAAGGGACTAAAGCCAGTGTTGCTATCCACTGCAGTTGTGTATGTGCAGGGAAGAGATGGTGTTTATCAACCAGTTCGTGCGCTCCTAGACTGTGCCTCAGAGACTTCCTTTGTGACCTCACGGTGTGTGCAAACATTAGGCTTACGTCAGCAAAAGGCAGACATCACTGTGAATGGGATTACAGCAACGGGTGTAGGTGTAGGCAGTGCAGTAGTGAATCTACAATTCCAACCCAGTAGCAGAAGGAAAACATTCACTACAAGAGCAATCGTACTTCCTAAAATAACAGGAAATATTCCCAGGGAACCTTTACCAGACTTCAGGAAGTGGACACATATCCAAGGACTGAAGTTGGCAGATCCAAGGTTTTATGTGATGGAACCGGTGGACATTTTACTTGGAGCAGATTTGTTTCCTTTTCTTATGCAAAGTGGCAAACGTGTTGGGCCAAAGGGAACACCTAGTGCACTACGTACTGTTCTTGGTTGGATTCTTTGTGGCAGTGTGGACTTTCCCAAGGTAAGGGCAGTAGCATCATTTCATGCAGCTTGTAGTCTTGATAGTGCACTTCGCCAGTTCTGGGAGGTAGAGGAGGTCCCAAGGCAAAGGCATCTGACATTAGAGGAGATACAATGTGAAGAGCACTTTTCGGTGACTCATGTTCGAGAAAACAATAAGTTCAGTGTGAGTCTTCCATTCAAGGAAGACAGTCCTCCCTTAGGATACTCTCGTGAAACAGCTGTGGCGAGATTACAGCAAATGGAACGGAAGTTTGCAAGGTCTCCTGTTTTTCATCAGAAGTACTCAGAATTCATGCATGAATATTTAGACTTGGGACATATGGAGCCTGTTCCTGCAAGTGAAGTGAAAAAGAAGCCATGTGATAGTTTCTATTTACCGCATCATGCTGTAATCAATCCAAATTCCACCAGTACACCTCTTCGTGTAGTTTTTGATGCCAGTTCAGTGACTTCAACAGGGATTAGTCTCAACGATAAGCTTCAAGTTGGGCCAAAATTGCAAGGTGATATCTTTCCATTGTTACTCAGGTTCAGGAAGCATCAAATTCCTTTGTGTGCAGACATTTCCAAAATGTATAGACAAATATTGATCCATCCATCAGATACAGACTTTCAGCGAATAGTGTGGCGGGACAATCCTAAAGAATTGATAAGGGACTATAGGCTACTCACGGTGACGTATGGGACTTCCAGTGCACCTTATCTTGCAACAAAGTGTCTTCAGCAGTTAGCTACTGATGAAATGAATGCATTTCCATTAGCAGCCCCAGTGTTATTAAATGATTTTTATGTTGACGATTTGGTATCTGGTGCCAGCAATGTGGAAGAAGCTATCGAATTGCAGTCACAATTGATACAGTTACTAGCAAAGGGTGGTTTTGAGTTACGTAAAAGGTCCTCTAGTGAGACACAAGTGTTGACAGCAGTACCTGTAGAGTTGAGAGAAACTAATGTGCCTTTAGATATCCATGGCAGTGAACTTGTGAAAACGTTAGGTCTAAGGTGGCATCCTGGTGCTGACCACTTCACTTTTCTTGTGACTTTACCACCAAAACGTCACACATTGACGAAAAGACTATTGTTATCTGACATTGCAAAAATTGTTTGATCCTCTTGGTTTCTTATCCCCAACAGTCATACAAGCAAAAATACTCATTCAAGAATTGTGGAAAGAAAAGTTGGGCTGGGATGAGGCATTATCCGTGGAAACATGCGAACTGTGGCTACATTTTTGTAGTGAACTTCCTGTACTGCAACGATTACAAATCAAACGTGCTATTGTATCTGCAAATGCTATTGCTTGTCAATTAGTGGGTTTCTGTGATGCATCACAACAAGCATACTGTGCGGTAGTGTACCTTCGCTGAGTTTATGTCGATGGTCATGTTGAAGTGAGGTTGGTAGGAGCAAAGACTAAGGTGGCTCCAATCAAGCAAATGTCTCTACCAAGGCTAGAACTATCAGCGGCAGTTTTATTGACACGACTGCTCGTAGTAATCTCCAATGCACTATCCTACAAATTGGAAGATGTATGTGTGTGGACTGATTCTACCATTGTGCTTGCTTGGTTATCCTCAACACCAAGCAGGTGGAAAACATTTGTAGCAAATCGAGTGGCAGAAGTGCAGGAGAGTCTTCGTCGTGAACAATGGTCTCACATCATGGGAAAATCAAATCCTGCAGATCTTGCTACAAGAGGTATCAGTGCTTCAGCCTTAGCTCAGTGTGAGTTATGGTGGGCGGGACCAGAGTTCTTACGAGCAACTTCATTGGCAACGTTTGATCATCATGAGACAAGCAACGAAATTTTGGAAGAAGTTACAAAAGAAGAGAAGAAGATTGCCATTGCAGTTATGTACATTACAGTAGAAGAAGATCTGATCAGTAGATATTCAAGCTTTTCTAAAATGCAGAGAATAATGGCATGGATCCAACGATTTGTGTTCAATGCTCGTCAGTCAGTGAATCAGAGAAGGTAAGGAGCATTGACAACTAAAGAGCTTGTGACAGCAACAACCTCTCTTGTAAAACAAACTCAGAAAAGTGAATTCACAGCAGAAGTACATTGTTTACAAGCTAAAATTCCTCTGCCAACAAAAAGCAGGTTATTGTGTTTGGCTCCCTTTGTTGATGAGGCAGGTGTCATTCGTGTTGGAGGGAGGCTACACAAAGCAAGAATAACAGTGGACCATAAACATCCAATGTTGCTACCTGCAAAGCACAAATTGACTCACTTATTAATTAAAAATGAACATTTACTTAATTTTCATGCTGGTCCTCAGTTAGTGTTGTCCTCATTGCAACGAACGTTCTGGATACTGATAGGGCGAGATACAGTGCGTAACATTGTGAAGAAATGTGTTACTTGTCATCGCTTTTGTACACAAGCTGGGGAACAATTAATGGGTAGCTTACCAGAATCTAGGATCAATCCTTCTCGTCCATTTATAAACTGTGGTGTGGATTATGCAGGGCCCATACTGTTGAAGGAAATGGTTGGACGCTCTCGTAAGCAGTATAAGGGTTATATTGCCTTATTTGTTTGTTTCGCAACGAAAGCAGTTCATTTAGAAATAGTGAGCAGTGGTACTACAGACACGTTTTTGGCTGCACTTCGGAGATTTGTATCTCGTCGTGGAAAACCCAGTAATATTTACAGTGATTGTGGAACAACGTTTGTTGGCGCTAATAGAGAGTTAAAGGAATTCATGAGATTGGCAAAACAACCAAAGCACAATGAAACTATTTCAAGTGCTCTAAGCAGCTTAGGCATCCAGTGGCATTTTAATGTTCCTCGTAATCCTCATGCAGGAGGTTTGTGGGAGAGTGGTGTCAAATGAGTTAAATACCACCTCAAAATAGTTGTGGGGAATGCCATACTTACCTTTGAGGAATTGTATACGGTAATAACACAAATAGAAGCATGTTTGAATTCCAGACCGTTAACTGCTCTTTCCAGTGATCCCAACGACATGCAGGCACTTACTCCAGGCGATTTCTTAATAGGAGATGCATTGATAGCTACTCCAGATAAGGACTTTGCTACAATAAAAATGAACAGACTGTCGAAGTGGCAGCTCGTGCAAAGGCTGACACAGCATTTCTGGCGCAGATGGTGTAGGGATTATCTTTCTCAGTTACAACAACGTCCTAAGTGGAGAAGGGAGCAACGGAATCTACAGGCCGATACTTGGTTGTGGTCAGAGATGATCTACTTGCACCTCAACAGTGGAGACTTGGCAGAGTAATCAACGTTCATCCAGGTGAAGATGGATTGGTTAGAGCAGCAACAGCGAGAACCAGTGAAGGAACCTACAAGAGGCCAGCAGTGAAGCTGTCCCTTTTACCAGTGAGTGAAGTTGAACACCAATGAGAAAGAACTTAAACTTTCAAATTTATGCATAAAAGGCAATCATTAGTTTGTTCAATTTCTTTTTAATTTTGTGTTGTCATTTTCAGTAGGAAATTTTGGGAAAATTGCATTCAATTTACATTTGTTCATCAAAAATGTGTTCTATATTGTGTATTTAGTAAATTGTTGAAATTAATCATTTCAAGGTGGGCGGTATGTTCCGTACCTTGTGCTTTTGGAGCCAAGATGGCCGCCATGTTATTCTCTGGACACTAGTGCCTACTGAAAGTGAGAGAGTGAAGAGTCTGTGAAGTGAGAAGCGACGCTGTTCGAGAGATGTACGAGGTTGCAGGTTGGCTGCAAATAATGTATATTTTGCGACGAATACATTAGTTTGATGTAATTGAGCGTCTCATTTATGTGTATTAGTCTACCTACAGCACCATTACCTTCCTGGATATGCTACAAACAGCGGCCGAAACAAGAAAAGTGTCTTCTTGTTGGATGACGGGCGCGAACAACAAATATATATACGTTCTTGCATTGCACTAGCATATAACGTTGCACGAAACTACCTATCTGAAAGTATATACAGCCTGGAGTTTCTTATTTTTTCTTAATAAGAATAAAACATGCGTACATACAGTACTACGGTACTTTACATTACTATTTGATTCTTCCTTTTGTGCTAAGATGATAGTAATTCCCAAAATGTACCTTGTACATGGAACCGTTGATTAACGATTTTTTTTGTGCTATTCGAATTTGTTTTGAATACAAAAATTTAATTTTCATCTGCATCGTTATTACTGAACAAACTTTCAATATTAATCTTGCACAAAAGCTGCATTATAAATAAAGAAGAAACCTATAAGATGGTCAACGTATAACCACAGAGTAATTATCTTGAAACGGTTATTACTTACTCAGTTTATTATTAAGATACAATAATATTTTCAATATTTGTACCTTATTAGAGCCCATACACACACAAAGTTACTTTATAAACTTTTCAAATTAGCGAACATATACACATGTTCTCCATCATCCAATACAACATGCAGACATTTTCAAAGTCATTAAGATCATTGTGGAACCCCATCTATAACATGATTGCGCCCACAACGTGGCCGAAGGTCACGCATGCGAGCGTACAAGACGTGGCCAAAGGCCACGTCGAAAGTTCGCGAGTTCTACTAATAAGATGGAATCACAATAATCACTACAATACTGAAGTGAATAAATTTTAATAAACCAGTTATGTATGAAAAAAGCTACAGAATTATTCAGTTACTAATGAATGGCTTATCCTATTTAGAAATCCTCGTCCCACACATAAATTTTGCCACATTAATCAACCGAAAATATCAACAGAATCTGTAGATGCAGTTGAAGTAAAGAAAAAAAAGTTATATCACGAAGTATCCAGAAGACGATTTTGTGTTTGTTTTTAAGCCCACTTTTATGCTCAGATAGGTTAATCGGGACTAAACCTACAGTTTAACGTGTAGTCAGAACCCGTGTGCATTGTGTTTCCACCAGAGGAGGGGGAAGTCGAACACAGGAACTCTTCATTATAATGCGACAGCGTTATGCCATTGGGGAATAATATACAGAAAGAACTCGCACCAAACGTGGCATTTTATCACCACAGAAAATGCGTCCATTTTAAGAAGATGATTGCCTAAGACAAATATTTCAGACTTTCGGAAAACAACGTCATTGTTCACGGAATTAGCTGCCTTGATCCACTAATGAAACGCTGTGCAATTGAAACTACCACCTCAACTTTCTAAGAGCTATGGACTAATGAAACTCCATTTTTGGAAGAGTAAGTTGTGGTTGAGTTGTTTCATTTTAAGTCATTTTACTGCTAATTTTGATAATGACGACGATAAGGTTCAATGGTGATTAGATGAAAGTAACGAAAGGGCGAAAACAAACATGCTGACACTCAAAATACAAACCCTCATAAATTATTACTTCGACAGTGGTTCCAAGCGCCAGGGACTCGTTGCGCTGAAAGAATAAAGTTTCCAGGGTATAGAGGTTGACATTCTAGTGTGTTTGAAATGGTCACACAATACAACCCAAGTCATCTATGAAAAATAGATGAATTTTAACTGACACGGTGATCAACTTCGATGAATTCATTTGTGTCCTAAATAATTTTGTTACCTCAAAAAATAAGTTCATGTAACCATACGTGTATTTCTTCTTCCGCATTAGTAACATGACAGTTGAGAAAATGAATAGCAACTTAGCTAATAATCTCTTCAATTCTGAACAGATTTTTCAATCTTACTTGTTTATTACTTATGAGTGATATTTTGTCAAAATAGCCTTTCATTAGCCTAGGAATATTTCATGGACAATGAACAAAGAATTTGTTTTCTGTGTGTGTTTTAAATCATTCCTAATAATACGTTCATTTTAATCCAAACATTCAGTGGCGGCGATTAGGAGTAGCGGGAAGTGGGGGATGTAGTTCCCCCGCCACACTTTGCCACTTTTTGCCTCCCCCCCCCCCCCCCCCGCTATGGCCTCTTTATGCTAAGCCTTTTCTACCAAGAAAAAGTATATTGTCCTTGCCTTTCAAATGTTGGTACCCAATCGCCGCTACTACAAACATTCAGATAGATTTCTCAGTTGTACAAGCCTTGTTAGCTAAGAAAAGTGACCCCCAAGGAGTAAGAAAACTCTTTCAGTCAAAAACTCATACGATGAAAATACTATGCTCAGGAACATGCATTTAAATTACGAGAAACTTCGCGATTGTCTACCATCGCACTGTCGCCGAATACATAAAATCAAGTATGTGCCTTGTATTTGCAACACAAGCTTAAACTCAACTTACATTTATTTCACTGTATTAACATGCATGAAAGAATGTGATTAGAATGTACGGCTGGGGTATGGCTGCGCATGGGTAAACACTTCCTTGAAATAATTGTGTCCATCAGAGACAAAGCGAAAGGAAATGAACAAGATGCGACCATAGATTAGAAAAGATAAAGAGGAATACAAGAAAAGGAAAAGGAAAAGAAGTAAGAGGAAAATCGGGAGTGTATACTATAAGAGCACATATAATATATACATATGGTCTTACATTTATACTGCCCACCCTAATCTATCAATAAGATCAATAAGGAGCTTCTGTCCACCCGGTTGAAAATTTCTGGCGCCGCCCCTGCATATCGTAATCCCCGTAAAGTATTTAATTACGACAGCTTGTCTACCGAAAGTAACTTTTTCCTTAGCTTTACTGAAAATCGTTAGTCCAAGAAAATGGAATAGAATCTGAATAGAATGATGCATCTACTTAATACAACACAAATACTAAGTAATAATATAGCCTATTATAACTAATAGTATCAATGAATATAGACAATATAGGGACATCGGAACTTATTTCGGAATGGAGCGGGGGGGGGGGTCAAGTTCTTAAATCCACCAACATTTTTTCTAAATCTATTTTCTATTTTCATATATATATATATATATATATATATATATATATATAAAAATTATAGTAATAATTATATATTCAATTTATATACATTTTATATTAAATTAGAGATGCTGCTCCCGTTGTCCTCTCCGCTCTAGGTAATATAATTGCACAAACAAGCGGTGATAAATACATTAACCAGTCAATCGATGCTCTGTTGAAGTATTTAATTTCATTTATTATTACTGTTAGCTAAACTGTGATGGTATGTATACGTTGGGGCAATACCAGCTCCATTGAGGTCACATCACGACCTAGAAGAGGGGCTCCATTTAAATATAGAAAATTTCCAATGGCTAGAACAAAGTTAGAAGAACGTAATGACTGAGAATAGAAACCAACGTTTTGAGAAGCCCTTGCATTGCGGGTTTGCGGGGTCCTTATAAAATATACTGTTCTGATTTCAACACGATTATCGGAAGTGAGTTCCCCATCAAGAGTAAGACCCATAAAACTTACTTAGAATCTCCAGACCATTGCTTAAAGCTGAAGCTAAGGAGACACTCAGCATACGTAAGAACATCACATAACTCCACAGAGGATTACACTGGGTGTGGGTCCATGTGCCAGAGCCCTGGCCTGTGCATCGTACTCCCGCGTGGAGGGGAGGGGCAGAGTGAAGCATGCTTTGACAACTGTTCAGTAAAACTGAAAAACTTTTCTCAGATAAAGAGTACAATTAAGAAAGTCCTCTTTTCAACTGCGGCTAGAAGACCACTTGCTTGGGATGGTTCATTTGGACAGCTCTGATTAACTGGCAAGATGAAGAAACTTAACAAAAACATGAAGCGAATCATGTTTTTTCTTGAAATCGAGTTTCACACATTGGCAATGTTTTTTTTTATTGTCTAGTACAGCGGGATTTATTTAAACTCCCGGAAGGCGGGGAGTGAAGCTTCTTCTTCTCCTTCTCCAGACAGCTGTGTGGATGTCGCTAGGGACGAGCCTGGTCAGGTGGTTCTACCTGACTGTTACGTCATATCGCACAGGCAGCTCAAGCTCCTGGCTACGGGTTGACAGGAAAGAAAGTGCGCGATGATTCACATGAACGGCCCGGGACGCCTGCACATTTTAGTAAAAAAAAAAACATATACTTGAGAGCCCATAATTGAATACAGATACTACATTTAGAGCACTTTCGATTTTCTTTCTGATTAAAAATTTAGAAGCGACTGAGAAATAGTGAGTGTCGTAGCACAACTGGCCAGGCTTCGCGAGTTTTGAAACTCATAGACGCTTGAAGTTTTTTTATAACGCATTTTTGTTATTTAGCGCCGCTCTCTGTCATTTTTAATCAAACACGGAGATTAGGGTGAGTAATGATTAGAAAAGACACTCACAAAGAACACCCATGCCTGGATTCGAAACAGGGAACTTCGGTGTGTGACTGCGTCAACCAATTAACACACTAGATCACTTATCCGTATGGCATATATGTGTATATTTATAAAACTGGCTGGCGTGTAAAATAAGCATGAAAATGATACATTTACTTGTATTTTAGTTTTCCCCTTAATTTTCGTCCACATACGAATTAGACAATAGTGAGTTTCTGAATTTCAAATCTTCGTCCCCCCATCCCCAACCAATCTATTAATTTTTGAGAAATTAGAATTACCGTATTCTCGCGTCTATAAGCCGCACTTTTTTTCCCCGAAAAGTGGACCAAAAAATGGGGTGCGGCTTATACACGCGAATGATAAGAAAAGCATGTGCGGCTTATACACAAGAATGAGAAAACATTTGCGGCTTATACACGCGAATGAAGGAAAGTGCAGCTACTGCTAGGATACTAAAATACGTACGTTGATTTGTTATCTTTATCACATAACGGATTCATTAAGAGCAAATCCAACAACAATGCATCTGTAGCAGGTTTTGCAACAATATGATATCTTATCTTTCAACTTTTTTTGCAACAATATGTATGTTACGCCCTCCCTTGCCCGGGAAAACAAATGCTACCACTACCTAGATAGAGGCGGCAAAATCTCCCTCGGACAAGCGAAATGGCGTTACGGTCCAGGTTAAGTTCGTGTGTTGGAACCGGTGACCAACAGTGCATAGTAATAAGCCATATCGAATAAAAACAAAGACATATGTACTTTCGAATTACCACCTCTTTACCTGTAGCCGGGAAGCGGCTAGCTGCATACCTGAAAATCACGGGTAGCGACATGCATACGAAAATGATATAGCCCAAAATTAACATGAAAATAAAAAGTATATTCTATTCATAACCAACAAAAATGGAACTATTACAGGTCCCCACACTTGCACTCTCACATTCTCTCTCAGATTCAATCCTCATGGGGTCATCGACACAAGAAATTATACATGACATGTACAGGTTTTATGACGACAAGCCCTAATTATTGCATTCTCAATTAATTTTATCTTACTTTTTGTCTAATCAGGTCATTTGTGATTTTGCTCCAGTGCTACTTAAATCCTAGCCAGCCCTTACTTAAGTTCACCTTTTGTTTTTAAAAAAGAAACTAGTCGGCGCGGTGACAATACATTACTTGACCAGTATAAACAAAGGCGTCTCAACGGCAATTACATTCACGTGGGCGGACGTTTTCCTTTTACAGGACCTCACGTGGTTCCAAACATAACAAATAACCTCCGTTGAGTGTCGCAAACATATACTCTCTAGCAGGCGGGACTTAAACACTTCGCCGCGACGAGCAATTCACATTACCAGGCAAATACTTTAACAAATAATCACATATGCGACCTGACGTAGCTAGCAGCGACACAGCACTGACACATAAAAATGAACAAACCTCAAGTAGATTATGCAATTAAGCGGGCGGCGCTTTACTCTAATAGTACGCACTTTAAACAAATACAAAGGAGCACAAACAACAATGAATTTACGATCATAAAAAAATATCACAAGGAATAAGAAAAATTGACCTGAGACGAATAAATTACAAATGACAAGCGCGACGGGAGTTTGGTATGAAGTTCGAGTTGAGTGGGCGTTTTCAAAATGTCGACGAATCTCAAGGGCGTTCTCTAAATCAATCGGGCCGTCACGTGTTAAGGTTCACACAGATGAATACTTTACCATCTCTCAGCTTCCGGGGTGCATCCTGGCGTCTTTATGGGCGATTGAAAACACATAGTATCCACGCGAAAGGTTTCCTTGGTCGTGACGATGAAGATGCAAAAAGGGTTCAAACACCTAGTTCCCCGGCTCCTCTTCCTCTCGGGATCGGTGGATCTCCGTGGTATGGCGCGGTTCGGACGTCGCATCTGAGCGGTCGTTGTAGGCGTCGTCGGGGCGTCAACATCTCTCTCTACATCCCTCTGTCGCGGCTGGTAGGCGTCGTCGGGGCGTCAACATCTCTCTCTACGTCTCTCTGTCGCGGCTGGTAGGAGTCGTCGGCGTCGTCGGGGCGTCAACATCTCTCTCTACGTCTCTCTGTCGCGGCTGGTAGGTGACGTCGGCGTCGTCGGCGTCGTCGGGGCGTCAACGTGGCGGATGGTAGGCATCATCGGCGTATCAATAGGGCGGCGTTCGACGTTCTCTCTCTCTCCATGGCGGCGGATAGGCATCATCGGCGTAGTTTCTTCTGACATCGGGCGAATCAACGTAACGCCCTCATCTCTCTTCTTCCACTAGCCCGCCATAGTTTCCGGTGTTCCTCGTTTCTCAAAAATTATAAATGGCGTAAGGTAATCACGGAAACACGGTTTCGCTTCAACTTCCCCCAGCGGTTGAGGTAGACGCACTTGTGTAGACTTACTGCCTATCACACACACTGGTGTTCGCACAAAACAAAACAAAGTCCACTGTACACAAAAGGTAGCACGAAGGTGCTCTCGTTCCAAGAATCGCGGCAAAACTGTATATGGAGAGGTAGCACGGAGCTCCTCTCGCTACAAGGATCGCGGTAAGACTGTGTATCGAAAAACCATGTCCTTCGTTTTATTTGGATTTTGAAAAAGGACGCTAGGCGCACGTTGGAGTGACCCTTCCGGAGAGGTTATTCCACCACGCTCTATTGTCTCCAAAGTAGGACGGACCGTGTCCGAAGTTTACTTGTGCGGATTAAGCTTCCGCCTGGCTGTCGCCCATAGCTCAATTGGAATCGCTGTCCACAAACTGATCAATTAGAACCGATTTGATCTGGCGTCCGTAATTGTCGCTTGATCGTGACGAAACTCCACACATCCGTCCTTGCACACATGCCGCTGCGCTGGTATAAGTTTCACATGAATCTGACCGTTGGAAACCGAGATATTTAAATGTTTGTCATTACGGTCGAATTTCCTAAGCTTTAGACGCATAGCGTGACCCTTCAGGTGCTCACCCTTAACACACGCGAACGTCTCGTTTCCCGTCGGCTTGGCAAAAATCAAATATGTAATCTTACAAATTAAAACACTCAACACTTTGAATCAACACGTCTTTTTACCGCTACATACATGAATAATAATGACGGTAAATCTGACTGTCACAAATATGATAATATCTTATCTTTGAACACGAATCATCTTGTCTGTCGTATTGATCTGGAAACCATTCAGTAAAGTGAAGTTGTTAAAGAAGGTTGTGGGCCTGAGGTCAAGGTTGGTACTATCAAAGGGAGGATGTCTGGCAGAAGAATCAGCTAAAATGCTCATTTTAAACTTCAAGCGATACGATATGCTGAAGGAAACTGCAACAGATCTGCAGCGCGATATTACGATGTGGACGATACTCGTTGAAATATTTTCTGCACAAGAGGTATTGTCATCATCATCACTAGCATCATCATCCCACAACATTTCATCCTGGGTACCGTCTAGGACATTGGATATGCCTCACTTCAGAAAACCCTTCACAATTGTCTCCGACTTTACACTTTCCCATGCTGCCACAATCCATTCACACACTTGCTTGACAGTCGGATGTTTGATCTTTCCTATTGCTGTAAGCTCGTGGTTTCCTGCAATAATCCAGTCATTATACGGACGCCGGAACGCAGCTTTAAACGAGCGAATTACACAAACGTCTAGCGGCTGCTGAACAGACGTTAGACCTCCAGGAATCACAGCTACATCCGTTTTCAACTGTTGTAATTTTGTCTGTATTCTGTCTGTTAGGTGACCACGAAAGCTGTCCCACACCAGCAAACTCTTTTGCTTCAGCAATGCACCAGACCTTCTATTCCACACTTTGTCTATCCAGTCCAATACCAGTTCATCTTCCATCCATCCTTTCTGCTGGGCACGTATGATAATACCCGGCGGAAATGCCTCCTATGGCACATTCGTACGCTTCAGCACAACATACGGTGGCAGTTTCTTCCATCCGCGAGAACACCCAACATTACAGTGCATCGTTGTTTCCCTGCACCCGTGGTCTTGATCGATACGGTGTGCGAGTCTCTCGGTGCAACCACAGTAATTTTATAACCAGAGCAATCCCGCTTATGGCCGTCACCCTTCACCACGCTTGACTGAGCACCGGTAGTTTTCTGAGCACTCTTGGTAGTTCTGATACTCCTCGTTAGGGAGAGCGCACAGCGCCTTACCTTCAGTTTCTCTCCAGGAGGTCCGCAAGTCCCCACCAGGAGATGGCGTTGAAAAATTTTAAGGGTTTTCTTCGAATTAACGCGAGCTAAGATCACAGCAGATGGCTAATGTAAAGAAAATTAAAATAAAATAACCAAAAATACAAGACAAATGGGGACTCGAGTTTAACTAGAATGTAGGGTGTCTAACTTATTTTATGGTTTAACAGGGTTTCCCCGATGGTGCAGTGGTTGCATCGTAACCTTGTAATCAAGGGGTCCCGGGTTCGATACCCGGTGATATTCTCTATGCCATTGATAAACAGCAAGTCACTATTTTAGTACTTCTGGATCTCAGTAAGGCTTTTGACACTGTGCAGCATGATTTATTATTACCAAATTTAAATATTACAAGTTTTCTCCTTCAACATTATACTGGTTTCAAACATATCTATTTAACAGACGTCAAAGAGTCGTATTACATAATTCACCATCTCACGTGTCTCAACCTATAACGCTGAAAGCAGGCGTGCCGCAAGGATCGATATTAGGCCCCCTCCTCTTCACCCTTTACACTGCAGATTTGCAGCAAGTCATAAGATTTTTTACTCCACATTTTTACGCAGACGATACCCAGTTATATTTCTCAGATCATTACGCTTCGTTGGAACATAAGCTTCAGTCACTAAATTCTGACTTGAACATCGTCAGTAACTGGTGTGTATCTAACGGTCTTAAAATAAATCCAGAAAAATCCACTTTCATGATCATTGGTTCTAATTATTCAAAGTCGTTAATTAAAAATATTAAGATCGAGCTCAAAATAAACAATTTGCCCATTGTCAGGAATAACACTGCTAAAAATCTTGGTCTGATTTTTGACGAAATTTTTGATTTGACAGAACATGTAAAGACGCAATGTAGGAAAGCTTATGGAACACTTAGGAATCTGAATCGTTTCCGTGACTTCCTCCCTGCGGAATGCAAGCTAAGACTCATCCAAGCATTAATCTACCCATTGTTCGACTATTGTTATAATGTTTACGGCCCTCAACTCTCGCAAAAACTCAGTAAAAAAATACAAATGGTGCAAAATGCGTGCTTCCGATACATTTTTCAAGCCAAAAGATCCGATCATATTCTTCCATTCTTTAATAGTAATCAGGTTCTTACCATGGCAAACAGAAGGAAGTTGCACTATCTCTGTTTCATACGCCGCATACTGACAGAAGGTAAACCGCAGTACCTGTTTGAGAAGATGCATTCCCGTAGGGAAATCCATCAGTATGTTACCCGTAAGCGGAACAACTTCGATTTACCCCATCACTCTACCACGGCCTACAAATCCTCTTTCTCCTTTTCGGCTCCCAAAGCATGGAATGCATTGCCACCAAATATCGCTAGCGTAAACAACCAATTATATTTCAAAGGTAAAATAAAAGATCTGCTGTTAATGGAACAATGGCAGAGTCGGGGCACATACTGAAGGTATCATGTCACTCACTATAAGGAATTGTATTATTACTACTATTGTCTTTTGTATTTCTAGTTACACTTTTTTTTGTATGCAACTAATTCCTATGTATTTTTTTCTCTTTCTTCATTTTTTAATTTATTATTATTATTATTATTATTTTTACGTTTAACTTACTGCTCCATAAGTTTATATCATCTCATATGTATTCTCATATTGACAAGGGTTAGGTGGCAGAGCAGCCCTTGGCTGAACCTCGCCCGCTGAATAAAGAAAATTTATTATTATTATTATTATAGTGGTTCGGATCCCACTTTAAACTCTAGGTCCAGTCCCGATTAGCCTTACTCTGCATAAAGTGGACTTATAACAGCAAATAAATCAATCAACCATCCGTTATCTCGGCTCTTATTTGAATATGAAAGGGAAAGGGACCTTCTTGGCGTCGGCTGTTCTGTAAAAAGTTCATAAAAGGCTTTCCCATCCTATTGATTGGCAATTTGCCAAAGCCTGCTTATTATTGAATACGTCGTCTTGACATGTCACTGGGAAATCACTCTAGCACCTCCTACATAATAAAAAAATAGTAATCAACACTGAGTCGGGAATTTATTTTCGGTATTCTTAACTAACACACCACAGTACACATTTCTAGTCTGTGCCCTGGACTATATTTGGCAGACAAACGAGGCTCTGGCATCTGAACCTGTGGCCGTATAATCCTTGTAGGGCTGTGTGTGTGTGTGTGTGTGTGTAGTCCTTGTGTGTTCTGATAGCCCCTTTACAGACTCAGGTTTTAACCCAAGTAAGAATATTTTAGTCGTTCGACATTACAATTATGTCTATAGATATGGTAAGCCGCTGGATCCCGAATAATGTGACCGTTGCAAGATAGCCTAATTGCTGGCGCACCCAAAATTTCAACTCGTTTGTCCATTCATTCACAGATCATCGACATTAAAAAAAAATCAAGAGTGTTTTCTTAATTCAGAGCTCGTGTCAAAGAGTTTCCAGTTCGAATTTTTGTCAATGTTTGTACACATCTCTTGATTTTTAATCCGTATAAACAACGCTATATGAATACTGGTTTCACCCAAAATTTCAGGATACCGGAGAGAACATTGTTGAGCCCTTACGTACACCTCCCCTTGCATTGAGGGGGCATCCTCTACACCCAGTGGCGTACCCGAGGAGGGGGGGTTATGTACTCCCTTTAGCCAAATATTCCTAAAGAAAAGATCGTCAAATGGAAAAGATGGCAAAATGAGAGCTGACTACCAGAAAGAGTGTACGTAACACCTCCCTTTTGAAAATCCTGGGCACGCCACTGATGTGATGATTAGGCTGAGACGAAAGAAGTAAGTCACAAATTAATGAGATATCGAATATATGGTGATAATATAATAAATGTAACTAATCGTCAGACATAACTTAAAAGTTGCAATGGAGATTGTAAATTAGGGAACCAGATTGGTGGCCAAGCTATTCAGTGGTTGACTTTCGATCTCCTCACCAATGTTCCCGGGTTTGAGTCTCGATCTGGGAATTATTTTTCTTTGGTTCATCTATTTTGAACTCATCTCCAATCATCCCCACCATTACAATTAGCCAAAATGAGCAGAAATTGACACTAAATGGCAAACTTGTAAATGCAGTACGTGAAGATGGTTAAAAGATATTGTGCGCCCCAGGCTTTCACATACATTGTTTTGGGAGGGTTAAATGGGTTTATACAAAAAAGGATTTCCTGCTTCCTTTGAGTTGTGAGAAATTCCCCTCCCCTCTCCGGACTGACTAGACTCCCAAGATACAAAACAATCTGCCCTGTCCTTGTGGACCGAAGTCCCTTGACCAGCTTGCCACCCTCGGGGTAAAATAGCTGTCGGCGGATATTGGGGATGGAAGACTTGCAGAGAAAGCTTGGCGGTGCCTGCGTGTGTCCGACTGCGGGCCATCCATTTGCAAGCAAACATGTGCTCTTTTCTGCCGCTCAAGGTTGTTGGCCCTCGCACAGAGCATGAAAACGGTTCTGCTGCCCCAACCAGATGTGAAAGTTGATGGGGGTGGGGTCAGGTTCCAAAAGAATTTCGTTCGTCATCTGGCTGCCCTAAGCTTTACATTGGAGAGCGATAGGATGGCAATTCAAACGTTTTTTTTCAACGATGGTAAGAATTTCTCGTGAAAATCGATATCAAAAATGCGCTTAGCAAACCTTGAACATTGTTTTCCGAAAATTACATTTTCCTGAACCTAAGAATTCATATATTAAAGCGCCACGCAGGGTAGCTCAGACGGGTCTAAAAATGGTATGTTTATCACAAAGAGCAATAAACTTGACGTAATTTTGGTAGTCCCTAGCTGCCATGGGTCTCTAATACAAAATTTTAAAATTTTTACACTACGCTTTTATGTTTCCTCTTCTTGCGACTTGCGAATATGTAAAATTCAACAGAGAAACTCACCATATTACAAAGAAAAAATGTATTAAGTGAGAAAGCGCATGGTATTTATTATAATACACTATGCCCTTTCCGATAACTTATTAACATGTGCTTTCTTTGTATTGAGCAAACATTTTCCTCTCGTATTTTCGTGGTTGAGTGGAATTGTTATGTATTATTCTTTACCAGATTCACAAGAATGAAGCACGTAAATTATGAAAATTGCAAGTGACGTAAACAAATGCTGCGCAAATTTTAAGGCTTTTTCGAGTTCCGATATATTTTCTGTTGTTGACGATCGTCTTATTTAAATTGTTAGTTTCACAGCACTGATTATTTATCTGTCATGCTCCGACATAATTTCGGAGATTAAGATTAAATTAAACTTGCAATAACAGCACCTTCGGCATGAAATTCCTCATGTATTTAAATGGGAGAACAATTGCCCATCAAAAGCGTGGGGACACAACAGGGGTACTGCCACCTACAATAGTTTGCTCTGACCAGGTCCATTCACGCATTCCAAATATTTGGAAGTTTTGCACCAGACTGGCCAAATCGCGTGTTTATTTACCTGGTTGAAAATGAGACGTATTTGTCTATGCCTTGTCTGTGGAAGGTCAAAAGCGATGAATACAGTGACAGACATAAGCGTACTCAGTGCTATGAACAAACAGCTCATTGATATGTGGCGGGTTAACAGCCCTTTTTAATAAATGATAGTGTTACTGAACGCGTTTATTTAATACCGACATAATGACTTGAAAATAACAATAATCTCATAAATTACTTCATTATTTTGCAATATACTTATTATGTTATGTACTGGCATACGCAGAAGGCTTAAGAGGCTACAGCCCCCCCGGATATTATAAAAAAAATTAAATATCAAATGACAAAGTGGCAAGTGCAGAGGGGGTAATAGATATTCCTCCTATCCCCCAACCCTTCAAATTCCACCCTGCATTAAAAGATATATGTTTATTCGCTACTTCCACATGACAAGACTTCAGATTTTTCGTTCCATTACTTTCGAATTAAACCCAGAACGAGATCTAGAGCATTATATATAGCACATCCAGCCATTATTTGTATTGACTTACTTGATTTAAGTTCAGTTCATGCACAGAAATTCTAATCGGGACTGAACCCACAGTTTTAAAGTGGGATCCAAACCACTATGTGCCACCACCGGGAATCGAACCCGGGACTCCTTGATTAAAAGGCCACAACACTCTTACCAATGCAACTTGGGGTTTGTCCATTATTTGCATTAGATGAGATATTGTATGGATTTATTGCAACCTTATTAATACAATTGTAATAATAATAGTAATAACAATAATATATATTTCGGAAGTATTCTAAATCCTCGTAAATTCTCCCCGTCGCAAGGAAACGTGAAGTGGAGAGGGAGCATAACATGAGAGAAGAGGGAGCACCACAGAGGATTATCCTGGCCGTGGTTTCAGTCGCCTGAACGTCGTAAGCATTCAAAACTTATTGAACATCTTTACGAAATTGCAAGGATCAAAAATTTCGAGAGCCTTGCAATCACAACAGTACATTTGAGGGACCATAACATGAGAGAAGAGGGAGCACCACAGAGGCTTATCCTGGCCGTGGTTTCAGTCGCCTGAACGTCGTAAGCATTCAAAACTTATTGAACATCTTTCCGAAATTGCAAGGATCATAAATTTCGAGAGCCTCGCATTTATAACAGTACATTTGAGGGACCATAACATGAGAGAAGAGAGAGCACCACATAGAATTATCCTGGCCGTGGTCCCAGTCGCCTGAACGTCGTAAGCATTCAAAACTTATTGAACATCTTTACGAAATTGCAAGGATCAAAAATTTCGAGAGCCTTGCAATCACAACAGTACATTTGAGGGACCATAACATGAGAGAAGAGGGAGCACCACAGAGGATTATCCTGGCCGAGGTTTCAGTCGCCTGAACGTCGTAAGCATTCAAAACTTATTGAACATCTTTACGAAATTGCAAGGATCAAAAATTTCGAGAGCCTTGCAATCACAACAGTACATTTGAGGGACCATAACATGAGAGAAGATGGAGCACCACAGAGGATTATCCTGGCCGTGGTTTCAGTCGCCTGAACGTCGTAAGCATTCAAAACTTATTGAACATCTTTACGAAATTGCAAGGATCAAAAATTTCGAGAGACTTGCAATCACAACAGTACATTTGAGGGACCATAACATGAGAGAAGAGGGAGCACCACAGAGGATTATCCTGGCCGTGGTTTCAGTCGCCTGAACGTCGTAAGCATTCAAAACTTATTGAACATCTTTACGAAATTGCAAGGATCATAAATTTCGAGAGCCTCGCATTTATAACAGTACATTTGAGGGACCATAACATGAGAGAAGAGGGAACACCACAGAGGATTATCCTGGCCGTGGTTTCAGTCGCCTGAACGTCGTAAGCATTCAAAACTTATTGAACATCTTTACGAAATTGCAAGGATCAAAAATTTCGAGAGCCTTGCAATCACAACAGTACATTTGAGGGACCATAACATGAGAGAAGAGGGAGCACCACAGAGGATTATCCTGGCCGTGGTTTCAGTCGCCTGAACGTCGTAAGCATTCAACACTTATTGAACATCTTTACGAAATTGCAAGGATCAAAAATTTCGAGAGCCTTGCAATCACAACAGTACATTTGAGGGACCATAACATGAGAGAAGAGGGAGCACCACAGAGGATTATCCTGGCCGTGGTTTCAGTCGCCTGAACGTCGTAAGCATTCAAAACTTATTGAACATCTTTACGAAATTGCAAGGATCAAAAATTTCGAGAGCCTTGCAATCACAACAGTACATTTGAGGGACCGTAACATGAGAGAAGAGGGAGCACCACAGAGGATTATCCTGGCCGTGGTTTCAGTCGCCTGAACGTCGTAAGCATTCAAAACTTATTGAACATCTTTACGAAATTGCAAGGATCAAAAATTTCGAGAGCCTTGCAATCACAACAGTACATTTGAGGGACCATAACATGAGAGAAGAGGGAGCACCACAGAGGATTATCCTGGCCGTGGTTTCAGTCGCCTGATCGTCGTAAGCATTCAAAACTTATTGAACATCTTTACGAAATTGCAAGGATCATAAATTTCGAGAGCCTCGCATTTATAACAGTACATTTGAGGGACCATAACATGAGAGAAGAGAGAGCACCACAGAGGATTATCCTGGCCGTGGTCCCAGTCGCCTGAACGTCGTAAGCATTCAAAACTTATTGAACATCTTTACGAAATTGCAAGGATCATAAATTTCGAGAGCCTCGCATTTATAACAGTACATTTGAGGGACCATAACATGAGAGAAGAGGGAGCACCACAGAGGATTATCCTGGCCGTGGTTTCAGTCGCCTGAACGTCGTAAGCATTCAAAACTTATTGAACATCTTTACGAAATTGCAAGGATCATAAATTTCGAGAGCCTCGCATTTATAACAGTACATTTGAGGGACCATAACATGAGAGAAGAGGGAACACCACAGAGGATTATCCTGGCCGTGGTTTCAGTCGCCTGAACGTCGTAAGCATTCAAAACTTATTGAACATCTTTACGAAATTGCAAGGATCAAAAATTTCGAGAGCCTTGCAATCACAACAGTACATTTGAGGGACCATAACATGAGAGAAGAGGGAGCACCACAGAGGATTATCCTGGCCGAGGTTTCAGTCGCCTGAACGTCGTAAGCATTCAAAACTTATTGAACATCTTTACGAAATTGCAAGGATCAAAAATTTCGAGAGCCTTGCAATCACAACAGTACATTTGAGGGACCATAACATGAGAGAAGAGGGAGCACCACAGAGGATTATCCTGGCCGTGATTTCAGTCGCCTGAACGTCGTAAGCATTCAAAACTTATTGAACATCTTTACGAAATTGCAAGGATCAAAAATTTCGAGAGACTTGCAATCACAACAGTACATTTGAGGGACCATAACATGAGAGAAGAGGGAGCACCACAGAGGATTATCCTGGCCGAGGTTTCAGTCGCCTGAACGTCGTAAGCATTCAAAACTTATTGAACATCTTTACGAAATTGCAAGGATCAAAAATTTCGAGAGCCTTGCAATCACAACAGTACATTTGAGGGACCATAACATGAGAGAAGAGGGAGCACCACAGAGGATAATCCTGGCCGTGGTTTCAGTCGCCTGAACGTCGTAAGCATTCAAAACTTATTGAACATCTTTACGAAATTGCAAGGATCAAAAATTTCGAGAGCCTTGCAATCACAACAGTACATTTGAGGGACCATAACATGAGAGAAGAGGGAGCACCACAGAGGATTATCCTGGCCGTGGTTTCAGTCGCCTGAACGTCGTAAGCATTCAAAACTTATTGAACATCTTTACGAAATTGCAAGGATCAAAAATTTCGAGAGCCTTGCAATCACAACAGTACATTTGAGGGACCATAACATGAGAGAAGAGGGAGCACCACAGAGGATTATCCTGGCCGTGGTTTCAGTCGCCTGATCGTCGTAAGCATTCAAAACTTATTGAACATCTTTACGAAATTGCAAGGATCATAAATTTCGAGAGCCTCGCATTTATAACAGTACATTTGAGGGACCATAACATGAGAGAAGAGAGAGCACCACAGAGGATTATCCTGGCCGTGGTCCCAGTCGCCTGAACGTCGTAAGCATTCAAAACTTATTGAACATCTTTACGAAATTGCAAGGATCATAAATTTCGAGAGCCTCGCATTTATAACAGTACATTTGAGGGACCATAACATGAGAGAAGAGGGAGCACCACAGAGGATTATCCTGGCCGTGGTTTCAGTCGCCTGAACGTCGTAAGCATTCAAAACTTATTGAACATCTTTACGAAATTGCAAGGATCATAAATTTCGAGAGCCTCGCATTTATAACAGTACATTTGAGGGACCATAACATGAGAGAAGAGGGAACACCACAGAGGATTATCCTGGCCGTGGTTTCAGTCGCCTGAACGTCGTAAGCATTCAAAACTTATTGAACATCTTTACGAAATTGCAAGGATCAAAAATTTCGAGAGCCTTGCAATCACAACAGTACATTTGAGGGACCATAACATGAGAGAAGAGGGAGCACCACAGAGGATTATCCTGGCCGAGGTTTCAGTCGCCTGAACGTCGTAAGCATTCAAAACTTATTGAACATCTTTACGAAATTGCAAGGATCAAAAATTTCGAGAGCCTTGCAATCACAACAGTACATTTGAGGGACCATAACATGAGAGAAGAGGGAGCACCACAGAGGATTATCCTGGCCGTGGTTTCAGTCGCCTGAACGTCGTAAGCATTCAAAACTTATTGAACATCTTTACGAAATTGCAAGGATCAAAAATTTCGAGAGACTTGCAATCACAACAGTACATTTGAGGGACCATAACATGAGAGAAGAGGGAGCACCACAGAGGATTATCCTGGCCGAGGTTTCAGTCGCCTGAACGTCGTAAGCATTCAAAACTTATTGAACATCTTTACGAAATTGCAAGGATCAAAAATTTCGAGAGCCTTGCAATCACAACAGTACATTTGAGGGACCATAACATGAGAGAAGAGGGAACACCACAGAGGATTATCCTGGCCGTGGTCCCAGTCGCCTGAACGTCGTAAGCATTCAAAACTTATTGAACATCTTTACGAAATTGCAAGGATCAAAAATTTCGAGAGCCTTGCAATCACAACAGTACATTTGAGGGACCATAACATGAGAGAAGAGGGAGCACCACAGAGGATTATCCTTGCCGTGGTTTCAGTCGCCTGAACGTCGTAAGCATTCAAAACTTATTGAACATCTTTACGAAATTGCAAGGATCAAAAATTTCGAGAGACTTGCAATCACAACAGTACATTTGAGGGACCATAACATGAGAGAAGAGGGAGCACCACAGAGGATTATCCTGGCCGTGGTTTCAGTCGCCTGATCGTCGTAAGCATTCAAAACTTATTGAACATCTTTACGAAATTGCAAGGATCATAAATTTCGAGAGCCTCGCATTTATAACAGTACATTTGAGGGACCATAACATGAGAGAAGAGGGAGCACCACAGAGGATTATCCTGGCCGTGGTCCCAGTCGCCTGAACGTCGTAAGCATTCAAAACTTATTGAACATCTTTACGAAATTGCAAGGATCATAAATTTCGAGAGCCTCGCATTTATAACAGTACATTTGAGGGACCATAACATGAGAGAAGAGGGAGCACCACAGAGGATTATCCTGGCCGTGGTTTCAGTCGCCTGAACGTCGTAAGCATTCAAAACTTATTGAACATCTTTACGAAATTGCAAGGATCATAAATTTCGAGAGCCTCGCATTTATAACAGTACATTTGAGGGACCATAACATGAGAGAAGAGGGAACACCACAGAGGATTATCCTGGCCGTGGTTTCAGTCGCCTGAACGTCGTAAGCATTCAAAACTTATTGAACATCTTTACGAAATTGCAAGGATCAAAAATTTCGAGAGCCTTGCAATCACAACAGTACATTTGAGGGACCATAACATGAGAGAAGAGGGAGCACCACAGAGGATTATCCTGGCCGAGGTTTCAGTCGCCTGAACGTCGTAAGCATTCAAAACTTATTGAACATCTTTACGAAATTGCAAGGATCAAAAATTTCGAGAGCCTTGCAATCACAACAGTACATTTGAGGGACCATAACATGAGAGAAGAGGGAGCACCACAGAGGATTATCCTGGCCGTGGTTTCAGTCGCCTGAACGTCGTAAGCATTCAAAACTTATTGAACATCTTTACGAAATTGCAAGGATCAAAAATTTCGAGAGACTTGCAATCACAACAGTACATTTGAGGGACCATAACATGAGAGAAGAGGGAGCACCACAGAGGATTATCCTGGCCGAGGTTTCAGTCGCCTGAACGTCGTAAGCATTCAAAACTTATTGAACATCTTTACGAAATTGCAAGGATCAAAAATTTCGAGAGCCTTGCAATCACAACAGTACATTTGAGGGACCATAACATGAGAGAAGAGGGAACACCACAGAGGATTATCCTGGCCGTGGTCCCAGTCGCCTGAACGTCGTAAGCATTCAAAACTTATTGAACATCTTTACGAAATTGCAAGGATCAAAAATTTCGAGAGCCTTACTTATCAGGGAGACCATAATATTTTGATCCAAAAAACAGGACATCTCAAGGAAGTCATTTACCCCTCGTGAATAATCGGTAATCATAAATTATTAATATTGTTATTATATGTTAAAGAATGGATAACATAAATGATGCTTTATAATTAGGGCCCGGGACTTTATGTTTTAACATATTTTGTATTTGGCATCACATCGAATACTGGGGTGAGGTCTTTCCATATCTGATGAATACTCTGAATTAGACAAACTTGATACGCCATATTTTGACATATGTGACCAATTTGGCGTTTTTACAACACATTTCTCCAATTTCCCTGTAAAAGGGCATATTTCGTAATTGTCTTGCATATAATCTGTTATTTTATAATTTATTATTCGTATAGCGCATCTGATAGTTAATATTATTAGTATTTGAAGAGATCTTCAGTATTGCAGAATTTAGACACGCCGAAACATCAAATTCTGCCTAAAAAAGTTGTGATTGTGAATGGATTGTATAGATTTACCAGAGATGTAGCGAGCTGCCAATCATGATTTAGTTTCCACGACAATGTAAATCTGAGATAATAGAGATTGAAACTTAGGATACATGCAGTGAACCTCATAATATATTCAGTATTTTCCCACTATATTCTTTGTAAAGGGATTCTGCCTTAATTTAAAACCTCACCCCCATTTCACCCTAGTAGATCTTCCCTGGAAGATGCTGACATACCGTATGGTGAGAAATTTGAAAGTACTGTTGTGCAAATTTGTGGCTTGTTATTAGACGAAAATGATAGTGAACACTCAGCAAGAAAACTCATGCCCAAGTCAGGATTCCCTTCCCGTCACTCTTTTGATGGCCTTTTTATTTCCAAACCCCTCAGCAAGTTATTTAAAGCGTCTTGATGATCGAATGTGATCTTGGATATTCGAAGAAAGTCCAACTTCAAGAAATACTAACTTGGGCCTCTCGTCCATTAAGAATCACACCGAAATTTGTTTGGAAAAACATTTCTAAAAATTGAAATTACACCCATTGATATCCATATTATATAACAGTTTGCCTGTCACTTCGACGATGTTGTCTGTGTGGGCACCTGCCTTCATCCGTAAGTAGAAATATAAAATGAAGAGATAACTTTAGTAACTTCTTCCTATGTTAATAGAAAATAATAATATGTTGCGCACTATTGCGTTTTCCGTTCCACGTTTAACTTTGATGTAATACACACGTTACTTTCTATGGCAGGAGTAACATTTACAACACAGAGTATGACGTGGCCAAACGCCCCAAATTTTCCTCGACATCTGCTTCACAATTTCCACACAGGTTCAATTCAGGGTCTATTTTGGCTCATCCTCCATCCTCCCCGCTTCCGACGAAAAAAAATTGGGCAAATCCCAAGGTTGTGGGAAATACGACGTAACAGGTAGACATGAAGGGTGAGGGCCTGGGAGAGAAATAAAGCGAATGAAATAAAGAGATGGAAGTATGGAGATATGAGAAAGCGATAGAAATAGTGATGGAAGGGAGAAAGCTAGTAAGGAAGAAAAAGGGAACAATACGAATCCACATAAAGAAACAGAAGAAAAAGAGAGAAAGTAAGCGATAGCTTTAAAGAAAATGGAGCGTGAAAACAGAGACAGATAGAAAAGGGGAAAACAAGAGAGCAAAATCTACTACGGACAGGGAATGCTGAGTTTTCGGCGAGTCCATTTCAGAGTTTCTTGTGCGTCCACACCAATGGATGGTTTCTCTGGCAGAAGGATTCGGATTCCTTCCTCTACACAGCAGCTGGGATAGTTGTCCTCCGGCAGTGACAATTATGGACTCGCTGGAACGTGGAAGCCGGGCCACGACCCAAAGGGAGGGAGGTAGCTTTTAAAATGCTTCCTGCCCGTTGATGCGTGAAGGACCTAATCTTCACTATCTCTAAACTGTGTGTGGCTGGAAAGTGGCCGGTGAAGTAAGAACAGGAATCTGTCAATGTAATCAAAACGTAAGGGAATAGAAAATAAATTAACAGCAATTACGTTACATATTGGTTCCAACTTTTGTAACTTTTTTGTAAGGTAACAAACAGACGTAAAAGTGCCGAAAATTCCTTCCACCCAAACACAAAAAATTTTAGGAAACTATGTATAATTAATTCCCCTTACGATGTTTACAGTTCTCCACGTTAAATACACGAAAATGATGATAACCGAAAAGTATTTTGGCGGTGCATTTCGTAGTGCATACATAGTAGGAAACAGAAGCTGGAGTGAAAGAACAGGCACTAATATTAATTACAATGTCGTGTACACCCAGGTATTATGAAGCAGCATACATCAGTTTCCCCACTCTTAAAACACATAACTCCCAAGGATGTATTGAGGACCCTCCCCGAAAGACTTACCAAGCACATATATTAAATAATGAAAATATGCGTTGTTTAATTTTTTTTGTGTAATCGAGGATTTTTTATTTCAACTAATTTGAAGGCAGTAAATATTGAGTTTTTCTATAATTGCTTTATTTAACGTTAAATTGATGTGTGTGTGTATCTAAGTAAAAGCTAACGTACAATGACTCCGATGTTGCATAACAAAAACAAAATGATTTTATTGGGAGAAGCTTGAGACTAAACTATCCTACCTCACTGTAAAGAACGTATGTAGGGGTGAGGCCAAAGGATCTTTACCCCCTCCTCCCCGATAGACTTTAAAAGTACTACATTAAAGAATGAAAATGTATAGTTGTTTAGCATTTGCTGTATAATCGATAGTTATTTATTCCACCTAACCTTGAGTGACACTACCAAAGATATTAATCTCAAACTTTAATTTTCCTGAACTGGATCTAACATTTTTTCTTGACATTTAATAAATATTCAATTCTTGATATATTTGGCACTGATTTCCTTGCCAGGGCAGTTGATTTCATACAAGTTTCAGTGATCTTAACTGTACACTAGATAATGAATACATGCTTTTATTATACGTATTCTTATATTGTTTTACCTATTAATGTGTTTTAATATTTGTTGATATTATTTTAATTTAATATTAGTATAATATAATTAATTTAAGTGTTTATATTATTATTATTTCTGAGAAACTTGGTTTTGACCCCCCTAAATTAATTTCTAAACACGTGCCTAAATTAGCTCCTACTATGCATTTCGAAAGCGAACATGTGTAATTGTCCTCTTTATGGAAGTAGTAATATTTTTTAAAAAATTGTAGAAGGAAACAAATAGCAATTGGGGTTTATCTTCCTATGTGAGGTTTAAGGCTAAAACGCAAAGAAAAAAACTGTAATAAATAACAATCTACCACCCCCAACGTACAACGTAGTTCTACCACAGATAAATATATATATATCTGTGGATCTACCTGATGAAGGGAAGCAGTCAGTGGCCTGCCATTGCCAAGGATTTTCGAAAAGGGACGGGGGTTCCTTCCGTCACTTTGCCATCTTTTCTTGCCTTTGATGTTCTTTTCTATAGGATTACTGGATCAAAAGGGGGAGGAATGACCCCCTACAATCCCCCTTGAGCCCACAACTGGAAAAAGAATTTGGTTTCTGAGTTCTAAGGTAGTGAGTTACTACGCTATTGAATGCAATGACAGTTTCTCCTTCGCGTTTGCAGTTTCATCATAACTATATCAGTTTTTTTTTATTTTATAGAAATTAATATTCCTCATTTGATTTATCACAAAATACGAATGTAATTTTGTTTCACAGTAGTAACGAATATATCTCCCACAATTTTTAGTAAAACACAATTGTTCTTGTTTGTATGCAATATTATTTTTAACTTTGTGCATTTCAAATAATTTGTTCTATAATTTATTTCATCTATACAATCTTCGTCCCGATTACCTGAAAGTTAGAAAAGTGACCTTATAGAACAAAAAAATTAAAGAAATATTAAGTGTACTAATATTTTCGTAATAACTACAATATTAATAACAATTCAAGTCTGCTTGCTTAATGAGTATTAGCTTTTGTTTAGTTAGTCTTTAAGTCCACTTTCTTCACATGAAGGCTAATCGGGACTGGACGTACAGTTTAAAGTAAGACCCGAACAACTATGCGCCTCCACCTTATGTCGAACTACACCCAACTGGTCGTCTTTTCACCAAGAGGCCAGTCAATATACAGGAAACTTAATGCATATGTGTGTCCAAATACACTCTTCTCAAGAATGAATTAATAATACTTCAATAAAAATGAAGATGCAGAACCACTTTTCTCGGACACCTTTTACAAAGGTGACCTCAAGCCGTTGTCCTAAAGCTCTTGGCAATTGGGTTCATACAGGCCCCCGCTACCTTTCTTTGCAAGCTCTTCACCCTTCAGTCGAAGGTCACTTTTCCTTTCCCTTCACCAAGGAGAAGGAAATCCTTCTTGCATTCTGTTTTGCAAAGGTAAATGTGCTTCGCATACAAAACAGATTCATATTATACGTTAAGGCCTAGGGCAACAATATCTTGTAACCCCCTTCATATATGTAGAGCATTTATATTTTTGTCATATAGCGTTACTTTTCTGATGCTTTTGGCTAATTGTAACGGTATGGATGAGTGAAGATGTGTTCAAATTGATGAACGAAAGAAAAACAATTCCAGATCGGGTCTCGAACGGAGGAACGTTAGTAAGGAAATTAAATGTCACCCACTGAATGGCTCAGCCATCGATCCAGTCACCCCTATTTAAAATTTCCTTTGCAACTTTTAGGCTAAATTATGTCTGACGGTTAGTTGCATTTATTATATTATCATCATATTATCGTTATCCCACACATTTGTGACCTACCATCAGAACAAATAATCGGATTGATCAAAGGTAGCCAAGTGGCACTAGCAACATTTCTACGTTGTAACAATTCCATGGAAAGTTAATGGGATTGTTACAATCTAGAAGTGTCCGCGACTGTACCTTTATACACCATTCGTTATAAACTGGTAAAGTGTAAATTGCATAGAGTTAGGAATATTCTGTTGTTGAGCCGGTCTGTCTCGTATTGCCACACGATAATCAAACTTGATAATTTATGAACTTTTCACAGAACAGCCGACGCCAAGAAGGCCAACATTGTGCACATCTGTTATGCATTACACGTGATTCTCAACTCTTACCTGTACTGTGTTAAGGTAACTGATTATTCTTTTAAGTGTTAAATACTTGAAAGGGGCTCCAAAACTCAAGTAGGAGATGAAGCCCAATGCCCTAGAAACCAATAATAAGTTGTACGCCCCCCTTCTGTCTTACAGGTTGGTCAATTGGTTGATTTGGTGTTTTAAATCCACTTTAGGCAGAGTAAGGCAAATCGGGACTGGACCTAGAGTTTAAAGTGGGATCCGAACCACTATGTGCCTCCACCGGGTATCGAACCCGGGACACCTTGATTACACAGTGATATATGGGGGAAAAATATCATCGTTAAAATTATGTTTAAGAGTATCGACGTGCACCAACATAATTCCGCGCTCCTGTGACAACTTTCGAGGTTCAGGTCCTTCCAATAGACTTCCTTGTTGGGTGACACATGAACAGCGAATCGAGTCCCATCGCCGTTCTATTTCCTTCTGTAGATTATAATTGACGTTGTGATGCTGAGACAGCACGGGCAATCCAATCTCAAGCATTGAAGTCACAAGATTGCTGTCGTATATTTGTTACTATTAGTATTAGTTGACGAATGTGGCTTCTTCTTTGAATATTTGACTTTCTAAGCGATGGGAAGGTTTTTGGTGCTGAATCGCTTCGCACCTCGAAGCTCAAAAGAGTAGTCTTTAATACCTTTTAAATAATCCTCCAAAATTGTATTTTTTTTCAATGCATGAATGTGTAGGCTAATTGTTTTTGTTTAGAATTGTATGAAGCACAAAAATACAAAAGATCGTGTATTATATATTTTTCCGCACGAAGAATCCTCCCTTCCCCAAGAAAGTACCATGACTTCGCCACTGCGTGAAGCAAAATAAAATATCCCGAATGTCCTCATACAGTTATTTCGATATGTATTTTAATTCTTGTGCAAGTTTGTGTGTGTTGGGGTCTAACTATTGTGCGTCCGTTTGTCCTATCTACTATCAACAATGATATGTACAATATTGGATTCTCAATAAATATCTTCTTTACTCTAAGGGGTTTCACAATATTTTACTTGCGCGGAATGGGGGGCGGGGAGTGGGACACAGAAACTTACTATGAGCACAGAGCTGTGTGCTATAAGTCACTGAAGCATAATTCATCCGATTGATAACGGTAGCGATACCGGGAATTTTCGTCTAATCATATCCTGATTCTAGTCTGACGAGATGGCTAAATTATTCTCATCTGTCGAGGGAAATTATTAACTGAAATTATCTGAGATCAGAATTTCTTGTGAGTTAGACAGCAAATGATGCCTGTGAATGGAACCAACAACTATATATAAACCATGCTTGATGCATAGTAAGGCTAATCGGGACTGGACCTAGAGTTTAAAGTGGGATCCGAACCACTATGTGCGTCCACCGGGTATCGAACTCGGGACCCCTTGATTACAAGGTTACGATGCAACCACTGCACCATCGGGGAAACCCTGTTAAACCATAAAATAAGTTAGACACCCTACATTCTAGTTAAACTCGAGTCCCCATTTGTCTTGTATTTTTGGTTATTTTATTTTAATTTTCTTTACATTAGCCATCTGCTGTGATCTTAGCTCGCGTTAATTCGAAGAAAACCCTTAAAATTTTTCAACGCCATCTCCTGGTGGGGACTTGCGGACCTCCAGGAGAGAAACTGAAGGTAAGGCGCTGTGCGCTCTCCCTAACGAGGAGTATCAGAACTACCAAGAGTGCTCAGAAAACTACCGGTGCTCAGTCAAGCGTGGTGAAGGGTGACGGCCATAAGAGGGATTGCTCTGGTTATAAAATTACTTACTGTGGTATAACATTAAAAGTTGTTTTTGAACTTTTAATGTCGCAGTTTCGTTTACGCTAGAACATATTTTTGGTTTAACATTTCTAATTTACACTTTAAAACTGCTCAAGAAAACCCAAGGATTCTTTACTGTTTTTTTTATTACGAACTTCAAAAATAAACTAGCGAGTAGTATGTATGCTTCGTTCTGGGGACGCCCTTTGACCTACTTTTTATTTTACGACGTTTTACGGACTAAACTAACCTACAATGAGAGAAAAATGGACAGAAAAAGCTCTGGCATCACTTTTTAAGCTTTTTTTTACCTCCTGCAAATCTTGCTCTTATGCTACCTCGCCTTTTGACCTACTTTTGAAATGACTTACGACATTTTCCTATAAGGAGACTGTCTCCTCTTACTGTAAGGTCCCTTAGTGTAATCTACTACGACCTGCTAATATTTAGGCTTCTGCTCTCAGTGTAATCCGTTTTACGGACTAAACTAACCTACAATGAGAGAAAAGTGGACAGAAGAGAAGCTCTGGCATCATTTTTTTTAGCTATTTTTTACCTCCTGCAAAATTTTGCTCTTATATTAACTCGTCCTTTGACCTACATTTTTGAAATAACTTAAGACATTTTCCTATAAGGCTGCTGTCTCCTCTTACTGTAAGGTTCCTCAGTGTAATCTACCACGACCTTGTACTCTCAGCGTAATCTGCCACGATGTGTTTTTTTTTTTTTTAAAAAAAACACTCATGTGTGATCTTCTACAATGTGTGCCCTCCCCCCCCCCTGCTGCGACCTAAACGAGACACCTCTCTCCTACGATGTTTTTGGGCCCCCTCTCCTCCTGCTACGATATTTTCCTCCTCATGATGCAAAAAAAATGGTATTGTAGCGGTATTTGAAATCGACTGTGCCGCGTGAAGGGCACATGTTCAGTGAACAAATAGGAGAGAGAGCTTGGGAGAGAGAGTACAAGCAAGCGCCGCGCCGCCTCCTCAATTTTTTTTTTTCAAGAAATTCGATTTGATCCTAAAAAACTCTGCTACCATATTGGAGTGCTTTGGGTGTTTGTTTTTTTTTAGATTAAAAATTTTGTAATTGTAGGGGTTGTAGAAAAAACTATTATTGCTTGTTGGCGATATATTTAAAACTGTTCCGTCACCCTCTCGTTCTTCACGTCGTGGACGAAGGACTTCTCTGCGACCAGGATGACGCTGCACAGAGTATCGGCAGGTAGCGCGTCGTGGAACTCGCAAACGATCTTGATGTTGGTTCGATCGTTGACCACCACCTGCTTTCTTTTTGTCGTGTTGATGACGGTCATGGGTCTGCGTGTTTTGAATTCGCTGGGAGTGTAGTACATGTCCACGCTTCCCTCGGTCACGCGCTTGTAAGCCGTGTAAGCTTCGTAAAGTTTGAGATAATCATCTTTGGTCATGTCGAGGTTGTAATTCTCGCGTGGGAACACTTCGTTCCTACCATTCTTGAGATAAACGTTTTTGATCTTGCAGTCGTCGAATTTGCTGGAATCTTTTTCCTGATTCTTGTCGCGTCCGGTCTGAAAGAGCACTACGACGAAATCTGGCATGTCGAACTGTATGTTGTTGAACTGCGTCGTCACGTCGAATTCCATGTGACTTCCCGACGCTAATTTTTGCACGCACTGGTAACCGTGAAAGTGAATCGGCACCTGTGGACTTTTCAATATCTCCGCTTTGTACTTGAGGGCGTAGTTCGTTTCGTATTCCACGATCGGCATTCTCAACTCCATGCTCCGGATGACGCACTTGGCTGCTTCGGGTAAAGTGTTGGCTATCGGCGTGCCGTCCGAGTTTAAGTTGGTGTATCGCATCAGTGCGTCGTTGTCGTTGGCCGCTCTTCGAAACGTGACGCGCAGTCCTCCCTTCCACATGATCTCCTTGTAGTCCGAGAAGAAACCGGGCAGCAGACGCATGGGAAAGAGCACCGTGTGACTTGTCGTCGATATTTTGGTCCCCGCTTCGAAACCTCCCGCCTGATAGTATGCCGCGTCCGTTTTGGATAATTTCAATGTTCCCACCGCCGTCGACGTGATGCCTGGATAATCTATTCTGTCGATGACGGTACCGTGTTTCCTCACCTCCACCTGCGAGAACAGGTGAGGCACGAAGTTGTCCACGAGTATCAAATTTGCTGCTGGGGGAAACGCTTCTCCGCTTTCTTTCTTCAGCACGTCGAATTGAAGGTAGAGGTCCGCTCTGTGAGGATGAACGAACCCGTCCCCTACGTCCACGTCGTATTCGATCTCCCGGTTCGCTTCGTTGAGATTGGCGAACGTGCGACGGTTCGGAGGGAAAGATTGCAATTCGTAACTTTCGATTTGCTCCATTTTCACTATGTATGGTTATTTATTATACGTTGATCTCCACGATGGCAGTGGTCGTTGCACCTGCGAAATCCACCACCTCTCCTTTCTCGTTCGTGACCACCAACTCTATGTCGTCTATGCGGTTGCGACATACTGGAAAATAGATCGGCGAAGATGGCGTGTAGATGATCGGTTCCATGAATTCGGAACTTGGTTTGAACGTGGCTATGATTCCCGTCTGCTTGTGACTTCCCAGCAACCCCCCGTCCGAAGATTTCGTGATCATGCCTTCCGCCACGTTGCAGTGAACGTTCAAAGTTTCGATGGCCAAGAATTTAGGAATGTTGGTTGCCGTGTGTTTGATGCCAGCTTCGATTTTTGTATCGTTCTCGAAACCTAAAAGTTCTCCTATGGTGCCCAGGTCCACGGTCTCCGTCGCGGATACGATTTCCACTCTGTGCGTGACCGAATTTTGAGAAAGGTACGTGCCTTTGGGTAACTGAACTTGCAAAGTGGAAAGATTGTATTGGCCTGGCGTGACGACGATATGTTCGCTTCCGACGCTAATTTTGTTGTTGTGGTGCGTGACGTTAGGTATGAGGTACATGCTGTAGAATGCACGCAGAGCTACGGATTTAGGATAGACGATGTCGTCGTGCAGCGTGAGTTTCAAGATCGAAGATTCGCTCGTGAGATGGAACACGCCCATCGTGGTGATGCTGTTTCAGGTTCCACAGTGCTTTCTGGAAATCTTCCACCGATGGCTTATTTATTTTAGAGAGAAACGCGAGCACGGAGAGACAGAGATGACCGCAGTTCTCGTCTCCGAAATTTTGAATGCGTTCGTCGTTGTAGTATATATAGATTTTGTTCGTTATCAGGTAATGTTCTAAATTTGTAGGTGGAACACCTCCGAAAGAATCGAAAACGAATGCTTTGTTATCATTTTTGTGGTAACATATCCAATGCGTGCCTGGATTTTCTTGACTGTCCAAGTTGACTACGCCGCATTCTCTTCTTTTAACGGTTGAAGGTAACGAGTCGGACATGAAAACTCCTCTGAAGTGTTTGATTTGTAACGGTTTGATCAGAGATTCAATGTCTCGGTTGGTGAGTGCTGCTGTTTCTTTTTTTTAACTTTTTCATCACGCCCTTCCCCCCTTTCTTCTCCATGGCCAGGTTGTGACGTTTCTGTTCTTCCAACTCGGCCTTGTTCTTCTTCGAGTCGATGACGGTTTTCGCGATGGCGGCGCTTCCGCCGGCCAAACTTCCAACGGCCCCCAATGCTGCCAGGATGGCCGGGATGCTGAATATGAAACCTCCGATCTTTTGCTGTTTCCGCGAACGCTGCAAGCGTCTCAATTGAGGTGTACTGAGAAGTAATTTCATTCCGTGTCCTTTCGTCAAGCAAGAACGTTTCTTCTCGCGTTGTTTCTTGGTGAGTAACCCATCGAGGGCACCTAGATTTTTCAGATTGTAGTATGGTATCTGGTACACGACACCCTTGGGCTTCATGTTTTTTTTTTCACGGTATGTTATTTATATATAAATGTTCTGAGATTTTTTTGTTTCCCTCTCTCGCGTAATTTTTTTTTCACGGTATGTTATTTATATATAAATGTTCTGAGATTTTTTTTTGTTACCCTCTCTCGCGTAATTTTTTTTTTCACGGTATGTTATTTATATATATGTTCTGAGATTTTTTCGTGTAATTTTTTTTTTCAAGGGATGTTATTTTATATATACTCCGTGCAGCCCCGTTACACAAATTCTATTACGTGTTTTGTTTTCTTACCAAGAAGTTCCTTTGTCCCCTTGTACACGATTCGAGTTTTGTTCTCGATTAAAATAGATAGCTTCTCGTCGGATAACATGTTAGCGTATCGATCTGGTAAAATAGACTGTATTGTCCGTCGAGCAACAGACGCACCTTGGGACCATACTGGGTAGAAACAATTGAACCGGAAGTTATCGTGTAAGGTTTGCCGACTTCCAATTCCTGAATTTTTACATACTCGACTGACAAATTTAGCATTTGTTTTAATGCTTGGAGATCACTCATTTTTTTTCAGTCATATCGAAGAAAAATTTTCAGAGAGTGTTAGAGAAATTTAATTTTTATTCACGATGTGTGTTATTTATATATACTTTTTTCACGAGATTTTTTTTGTATCGAAGATTTTTTTGTCTGTGTTAGAGGAAGAAAGTCCGTGCTTCGGAAAACGCGATGATGTGCGTGATGATTTTTTCGGTCTCTTGCTTAGATTTGCGCCAATCATCCGTGTATCGTCTTCTTCCCTGCCTCGCCTCGTGCAATTCATCCAACCTATTGTTTAATTTTTCCCCTGCAGCCGAAAGAAGAGTGTCGAGATCACCGCACCTCATGCCACTGATCTCCCGAAGACGGTCCTTGACAGCCATTTCACAAGGGAAACGAAATGCCGGCGTTGATCTCGCTATGATTAAAAGTTTATTAACATCTCCGTTTACTGCCTGTTTGAATATTTTTCTAAGCAGTTCGTGCGGCAAATCAGTTATACGAGACATGTTGTTTTTTTACTGTATGTTATTTATACACCCCACCCAAATTTTTGTTTCGTGTTCATGGCGATGGTGGTGCCCAGTGCCGCAACTCTTTCACCCAGCGATGCGTCTCTGCTGACGAACCTTTCGAAAGCTGCATGCTCCAATTTCTTGTCTGCTTCGTGACGTGCATCCAGATCCGTCTGTTGTAGGCGATGTCGTGATCTTTGCATGCCGCGTCCAACGGATTCACACCCTTGTCTCCTCTCTCCAATCTTTTCTCGAGTTTGGTACCCGGTCCGCAGTACTGGTAGCCAGGTAAATGCATCTCGAAAGGTAACTTGTTGATGATGTCGTTCACGAGTCCCTTTCCTTCGGCCACGTTCCAGAATCTCGGAGGCAGCGTGTTGATGATTTTGATGAGGTAACCTATGCCCTTGTCGTCGTTCACGATGAAGTTGGAAAGTTTCGTGCTGATCATGTCCATGATGCCAACCTTCTCGTTGTAAAAATTACGATTGCCTGCATTCTCTTCTCCGGCTATCACCAACAATCGATCGACGAGCTTCCTCACGTCGTCCACCCAAACGAATTCTTTGGGTAACGTGTTGTAGCGTTTGACGCCGCTGCTTGTTTTGACCTGGTTCCAAATAGGTTTGATGAGATTCCTGTACTTCTCGCCGCTGCTCGATTTCACCCTATTCTGCGAGGCGTCGTTGTTTTGGTACAAGGCATCCGTCATGATCAAAATTTCCTTGTAACTCTGGTAATCTTCGTCGGTGTAATCTTTCGGCTGCTTTTTGGCGACGAGTTCCCACAGTCCCACCGTACCCGGATACCTGGTCCAACTATCCTTATCGCCTAAATTAACTTTAATGTCGTTGCCTTCGAAGGTCACCTTCGATTTTCCAATCTTCCACACGACACCACCGCCTTCGTTGCTCTCCATGCTCGGATACAATCCGAACACTTCATCCTTGTCGAATTTCCCCGTGCTCAGATAGTCTCGTGCCAAAGGTCCCAACTCGATCTTATCCGAAGACGTGCTACCTATGGCTCGACGTCGTGCCGGTACGTCCTTCAGTTCGAACGGCGTCGAAGGAATGCTCGAAATGGGCGTGGGCACGGTGTAACTTTTAGCTGCGAGTGGTACGAGTTCGTTGATCAAATTTTTATTTTGTTCCGTGACACTTTTAATTTCTTTACCTAGACCGCTGATGGCGTCGATCACGGGTTTATCTTGACGTTTCTTCTCTTCGTAGGATCCGCGATTCTCGGATTTCCAACCTTTGAAGCGTTTCACGAGGTATTCCCGCAACTTGAGATTTTCGTCTTCTTGAAATTGACGTTTTGACATTTTTCTATATACGTTGAAACGTTTTTGAAACGTCGAATTCTCAGCCTATACGTTCGGTTCTCCTAGTTTTCTTGCCGTCACCCGCTTGAGACTATCCACTTTTCTAACACTCACTTTTTGTTGTAATGGTTATTTATATATGCTTGTCAGACGTTTGAAAAAAAAAGAACGTTTTTTCAAATTTTATTTTTTAGATTCTCACGATTTTTTATTTTTTTTGGATTTTTTTCTTCTTGTTGCAAATCTGAAATTGTCCTCTTGTTAGCCTTTGAGACGTCTAGATAAACGTTTATTTTATTTCTATATTTTCCATGGTTTGCTTTTCGAGTCATGTCAATGGTCACGAATCCGAAATCGTCACTGTTCCAACAGTGGGAGCAGAATTTAGAAAATAGATTGTAATTTATGTCAGCCCCTACGTAATCATCGTGTGCGTGTTTTAAATTGGTGTGGTCTTGTCGAAACAAACATATGAAATTAGTGTTGTCGCGTAGCAGTTGTTTCGGAACCTTGGAAAAAGTTTGTGCCAGGTAGAAACAATCCAATCCTTTGTGACGACCTCGAGTGAAAAAATTACGAATCTCGTTTTGATTTTCCAAGATCATGTCGTCGAACACCACAACGGAATTCTCGAGACAATCGTCCAGTGGAATGATTTCAGATGCGAAAGTTGCAATGCCCAGTCCCTCGTACAGTTTCATAAGTTGCTGGTATTTCGCTTGTTCGAGACTTTTCGAAAATACGTAGAGGTGTCTGTTTTCCCAGTCTAACCAATTGGGTGAGAGGATAAAATTATCAATGAGCAGTGTCGTCTTTCCACACCCCGAAGGTCCTACGATCAGACACCGTATGCTGTCGGGGAGCAATTCGCCGTTCCTTTTCTTCGTTCGATTTTCCGAATCAGGTAGACGTTTCACGACATTCCACGCACTCATAGAATCACTTCGTTCGAATCGATCCAACTTGTGTCCGGAAGTCCCAGCCATTTCACCAAAAGTTTGTCGCCTCTCTTACGCAAAACTTTTTCGATAAGGTACGTGTCGGGGTGTTTCGTTTTAGAGAGTTCCTCCTCGTAAAATCTTCCTTTCAAAATCTCGCCGCTACTATCTTTTATTATATACGTGTGTCGGTTTCCGGGTAAAACTCGAACCACCGTAAAAAGTTCCGTGCTCCAATTTTTTGTGAATCCCTTCTCGAAGGTGCGTTTGAATTTGCTGATCCTCACCTGGTCTCCAATTTTGAATTTTGATTTCTTGGTAGTCGTGGGAGTGTACTTTGGACAGTAAACTGTAGAAATTAAACGCTGCTCGTCAGATTTCGTAACGTCAGCTGGCTTCATGCCTATCGTTCTGTGTACCGTATCACTATAGGTGTCGACGAGTTCCGGCAGGATGTCGATCCATTTGTAATTTCCCCGAAGCGTGAATCGTTTCCACATGTGTGTTTTCAAGGTTCGATTAAATCTTTCCACGATGCTGCCTTTGACGTGACTGAAGGTCGAATAATGTCGAATGTCATGTTTTTGAATAAACTTTTGGAATACGGCATTGTAAAATTCTTTACCGTTGTCTGTTTGCAGAAACCGAGGTCGTCTGCCACCGCTTTCGCGAAAAATTAATTTGAATGCTTCCGTGACGCATATTCCCGTTTTCGTCTTCAAAGGTAGAGCCCATGCGAATTTCGAAAATGTGTCTATGACGGTGAGGAGGTACTTGTTGCCCTTGTTCAATTTATGTACGTTTTTCAAATTGCCGCTGCTCATCTCCACGAGGTCACTTTGCCAGAGGTCATCGATGCCCTTGGTTACCACCGCCAAACGTTCGTAGTTGCGGCGTGCTGGTTTATGCAATTCTTGGACGATGGCTTGCCTAGACATTTTTTTTTTTAGAGATTACGTTTGAAGAGAAGCACCAGCGTGATGGGATTCAAAGGGGGTGGCACCTCGCTCGTGTTTTGAATGATCAGCTTATCGCCGGCACTCAAGTCGAAAACTGTAAGATCTTCGTCTTCGTGTATTTCATATATATTGCGCGTTTCGTTCCAACGTGCCAGAGGAATGTTTCCTGCTTTCTGGACACCACGATTCGATATTAAGGTCATGGTGAGAACGCTAGCTTTTCTGCCGTGAGACCAGTACGAAAATTCGTTTACCTGAATCGTGCCATCGAGGAGAAACTTGTAGTACGGATGATAAGGATGCAACATGTAGAGTTTGTTACCTTCGACGAACGTGGAGATTCTCTGTTGATTGGGTACGCTGTTGATTTCGATGGCTTGCAAGGTGAACAATTTGGCGAATTTAGTGTCGACGCCGAGCAGATTACTGTGAACGTGTCCGAGTTTATTTTCGATTGGCAACAAATATTCGACTATGGTATCCGTTACGGTAGAAAATGACGGTTTGATTTTCACTTCCACGTTCAACTGCTTGTAGTTTTCGTTGAGTTCTTGTAACTTGGCACCGAAAGAGGCCAGCGTCGATTCCTGCGTGGATTCCAGCACTCCAACTTGATCTCTGATGTTGACGACAATGTTCTGAAGGTTCTCGACTTGATTCAATTTCGAACTCTTCTCGGTAAGATCGTTCACGATGCTTCGCATCTCGGTAAACTGCGTGTGAAGGTCGGCGACGCTCTGCGAAGTGGGCAGCGTCGACACCAGCAAACTAATTTCGTCTCGAATCTGTTCCACGTTCGCCGTTTCCGTTTCCAGTCGTTTCAGCATTCGAGATATGTTCCTTTTCAAAGCGTGTAATTCTTTGGAGGTGGGGAGATTGGCCACCCTACTCTCGAGATCGCTCAACGAACTTTTGATGTCGCTCGATTCGGATAGTGCAGTCACCGCCGTTTTCAATTTTTCCAAATCTTCGCTCGAAGGTACGCTCGTCCGTAACGATTCCAAGTCAGCCTGTATGTTGTCCAGTACGTGATGAAAATGAGCAAGATTGGATTCGACGTTCAAATTTTCCAAATATTCCATCTTCTGCTGAACCGTGCTTAACGTGTCCTGAATGCTCGTCAACGCACTCGCTTCAGCGTGAATATTTTTAATTTCTTCGTTGATCAACTCCAGAGACGCCTGAAGCGTAGCGATGGTGGTTTGAATGTGTTCGAAATCTTGATAAGCCTCCAGTTGAATTTTTATGTTCGCGACGCTTTTACCGATGACCTGCAGTTCGTCTGACGATGGTAGGTTCGTCATTGTATCTTCCAAAGTCTGTAACTTGGATTTAATTTCTTCCAACGTGCCGGTGAATTCTTCTTGTAATTTGGAAACGACGACATGCAAACGTTCTACATCTATATCATTCACGACGGTTTGAAGTTCAGAGAAATTCTTTTCGATTGCGGAAGTTCGTTCTTCGATTTCGAGTTTCAATTTTTCCAAATCTTCATTTTTCGATTGAAATTGCTGTAATTTGGCCAAATCATTTTGAAGCGAATCCACGCTCAACTGTATATTTTGAACGTTGTCGTAAGAAGGTACGTCGACATAATTTTTTATGAGCGTCTTCAGTTCGGAATCGATTTTCAGAATGGGGTCGAGACATTGCGTTTGGAGCGTAGCGATCTCCGACTCTAAACTTTTGTTTAAGGTCTCCTGCAAAGCGATCAAATCGCTCCTCAACTTTTTAATTCGGACATCGAGCATGAGAATCTCTTCTGCGTGGTCCACACGCTTGGTGTTGCCGAAAATGTCGTTAGGCATTTTGGTTAACGGTTATTTATAATAGGATAGACGATTCGTAATTCTACGAAGAGAGGAATGAGATTGTCGTAATCTCCGAGGAGTTCCACGTAAAGACAATCTCCTGCAGACACATCGTACGACATGTTAGAAAGCACCTTGTCGTGCTTCATTCGAAAAATGTTCTTGCCGCTAGAAATTTTAATATTTCGCCCTTCGTTCTCCGGATTCACGGTGATTTGAAGTTTCCCGTCGATCGGAACTTCGTAGAAATGTAAATTGTTATTGAAGACGTAAAACATCTTGCCCACGTCCTCATCCAATTTCGTCCAAATACTGTTGAGGTGAATGATCAACAGACCGTTGAGTTTAGTTAACATGGAAGGTAGATCTGTCGTCGTGCGGTGTACAGTCTCCATGTTTGTTTGCTTTCGGAAACCAAAGAGATTCATGCTGGTTATTTAAGAAAAAATTGAGATCGTATCTAATATAAACAACACCACAAATAGTAACTTCATCTATGGTAGATCAATTATGCTTGGGGGTCTAATATAAATAACACCACAAATTAGTAACTTCATCTACGGTAGATCGTTTATGTTTTGGGGTCTAAAATAAATAACACCACAGAAAAAAGTGTGCAATTTAGTAAATTCATCTTTTTTTTCTTAGCAAAAAAAATGGAGAAGAAGGAAGCGAAACGTGCATGTGACCACTGTGGGAAATATATATCCATTTCTCACTTGGGTAGACATCCGAAGAATGTGCATGGGGAAGGATCAAGTAAGAGAGAGCTCGATGTTGACGATCAAGCGCCACGAAAGAAGCAGAAGAGTGCCGGCGAAAGTATTCGAAATATTTTAACCGAGGAGACTTTCCGATCTGAAGAAACATCTGATCTAAACAACTTTTTTCGCTCGGTCAAAAACAAGTTAATTTCGTCTATCACCGAAGCTTTGTTGCAATGCTCGTTGAAAATCCACCTCATCGTTTCCGTCATTTACGAAAACGTAAAAAAAGAGCGAGAAACTTTCCATCATTACACTGGTGTAAAGAGCCTCCACGCCGCCGACGTCGATGAGGTGGATGCCATTTGCAACCAGATGTTTGACGCTTTGTTGAACAAGCACGAGACTTTCCAAAAACGTGGATCGGGTTGGACACTTTGCGGTTCGCCTCACACTTTAACTTTGAAGGTGGCACGATACAACCCGATGGGAGCATCCAGCTACATCATTTTGCCCCCGGAAATAGCCAGTAAGAAAGCCATCATCAACATTCAAAATGAGGATAACAGATGCTTTTTGTGGTGCATCATTGCCGATCATCACCCAGCCAATAATGACAAACAACGTTTATACCACTACAACAAGCCAGAATATCTCTCAGAATTTGAAAAACCTATGGCTGGTATTAATTACCCTGTAAATCTACGAGACATTAGTAAATTTGAGACACAGTACAAGACAGATAAAAACGAAAGTATAGCAGTACACATCTTCGGATTAGACAAAAACAACACCATCTACGTTCTCAGACATAGCAACATTAAAAGTAATCGTGTCATCAGATTACTCCTGATCGAAGATGATGATAATTATCATTATTGTCTAATCCAGAATCTTTCAAAATTAACAAGAAGTCAAATTACCACAGATCACCATAAAATTCGAGTATGCGACAGATGCCTGAGTATATTCTACGGTCGAGGAAAAAAGAATGCTGATGAAGAACTCCGAGATCATCATGAAATGTGTAGTAAACATCCGGCTACGGCCATCAAAATGCCTTCTCGAGACATGACATTTTCCAACTACAAGGCATTGCTCTGGCATCCCGTGGTGATATGCGCCGACTTTGAAAGTTTCCAACTTCCACTCGCCATATGCGAACCGAATCCCAGCGTATCGAGCACCACCGAAATTCTACATCACGAAGCCTGCGCTTTTGGATTGATGGTCAACAACACAGGCAATGTTATTTTACATCGTGGCAATGATGCTCCACAAAAATTCGTTCAAACCTTGAAACAGATGGCCATACAATTCGCTCCTCTACTAAGAGAAGACAAAGCAATGAAGCCTCTTACCCAGGAAGAGAAGGAAGCATACGACCTTGCCTCTCAGTGTGGTGTGTGCGAAAGTAACTTCACCCTCGAAAATGTCAAAGTTCGCCACCACAATCATCACACGGGAAAATATGTGGCCCCCCTGTGTAACAACTGTAATCTACAAGTCAAAAAACCAAATTTTATTCCTGTATTTATTCACAATTTGGAGGGCTACGACGCCAAAATCTTCATAAAGGAAATGGGATGCGACGCTCAACCCATTAGCGTCATAGCTCGCACCAACGAGAAATTTATTTCATTCGGCAAGAAGGTGGACGTTGGAAATGGCAATCACGTAGAAATTCGCTTCTTGGACTCCTACAACTTTCTGTCTTCGAGTTTGGCGACACTTGCGTCTCAACTCACCGACGATGATTTGGTCGCCACCAGGAAATGTTTCGGCGACCAACATTTAGCACTGTTGAGACGCAAGGGTGTTTACCCCTACGAATACATGACGGATGCTTCCAAATTCTCAGAAACATCGTTACCACCGAGAGAATCATTCTACAGTCGTCTTAGCGACACCTGTTGCACCGAAGAGGACTACCATCATGCTCAGCTCGTCTGGTCTACATTCTCTTGTCAAACCATGGCCGACTATCATGATCTGTATTTGAAACTGGATGTTACGCTATTGAGCGACCGTTTTCATCTCCATCGCTCGAGAGGAATGGCAGCATATGGTTTGGACCCCGCTTTCAGCTGCACCACACCGGGTTATTCTTGGCAGGCGATGTTAAAATCCACGAAGGTGAAGATAGAACTCATCAAAGACGTCAATCAACTTTTGTTTGTCGAAGAGGCAAAACGTGGAGGAATCGTCTAGTGTCCCCTTCGATACGTCAAGGCCAACAATCCATATGTTGCCGATTTCGATGCAGGGAAACCGACAAACTTCTTGGCATACTGGGACATGAACAACCTGTATGGTTATGCCATGTCCGAGTCTCTGCCCATCGGAGAATACGAATGGATGAGCGAACAGGAACTTCAAGATTGTTTGGAATGGAGCGAAGATCATGAAAATGGATGTTTCCTGAAAGTAGATTTGGAATATCCTGCATCGCTTCATCGAGAACACCATGGATTTGCTATGGCACCTGTGATGGAATCGGCTCCGGAGAAGAAGCTGATGCTCACCTTCAAGAGCAAAGAGAATTACGTGGTGCATTATTGTCTCCTACAATTCTACCTCCAGCATGGATTGGTTTTGAAGCGTGTGCACTCGGGATTGAAGTTTAGACAGACCAGGTGGCTAGCACCCTATATCGACGGCAACACTCAACGTCGAGCATCAGCTTCTTCTTCCGCAGACAAAGACCTATACAAATTGATGAACAACAGCATCTACGGCAAGAGCATGGAAGATGCTAGGAAAAGAAGAAATATCAACTTGGTCTCCGACCCGAAGAAAATAAACAAGCTCGTCGCTCAGCCCACGTACAAGAACTTCACGATACTGAGCGACACGTTGGTATTGATCGAACGTGCTCTCCGCCACATAACATTCGACAAACCAATCGCCGTGGGAGTCGCGATCCTCGAGTTGTCGAAGCTGGCCATGTACAAGTTTCACTACGACATCATGAAACCACGCTACGGAGAGGCGATCGAGGTGGCGTACACCGACACGGACAGCTTCGTGTACAACATCCACACCGATGATCTATACGAAGATCTCAAAAGCATGAGCCAGCATTTCGATTTCTCCAATTATCCGAAAGATCACGTTCTCTTCGACGACAGCCAGAAAATGACGATCGGGAAGATGAAGGATGAAGTCAACGGCCGCATCATCACAGAGTTTGCTGGTCTTCGAGCCAAAATGTACGCCATCAAAGTTCAGGATGAGACCGAAATAAAGAAGGCAAAGGGGGTGGGGCGTTCGAGCACAAACGAACTAACCATAGAAGATTACAAGTCGTGCTTGTTCGACAAAAGCAAGCAACGCATGACCGAACATCGGATCACGAGCACCATCGGCCAGTTGCGTACATCCACGATCAACAAAGTGGCGCTTGATCCCCACGACACCAAATTGAGGCTACTGGACTGCAACATCCACACCCGAGAATGGGGATACCATGACGAGGAAGAAATCTGCTCGCACCATTAGACTTCTGCATCAAAAAAGTACGTATTATTTCTTGCACCACTTTTTTTTTTTTTTTAAAAAAAAACAATCATTCACACTAATTTTTGCATTCACGCTAATGTTTTAAATATTTTTTTTTATTTTTCTATCATATTATGTACACTATTTTTGAGGATATTTTTTTTTCTTTCAGATGCTGCACCCCGCGGAAACTTTTTTAGTTCTTACACATTCCATTCTTAACCAAAAATTTTTCTTCTCTTCAATCATAAAACACACACATTACACACGGAGGTCCTCTGTAGGGAGTCATGGGGGGGTTTAAAAAAAAAAAGAACCCATGAAACTCTACAGAGGCATGGCTTTGTTAGCCGTGGCCATTAGAACTGTGTTGGGCACCACGCACCCCCGGCGGGATATTTTTCTTTTTTTGGGGGCCAGGGATTTCCTTAACAAAAATAAATTTTGATTATCACACACACACACACACATTGTAGAAGATCACACCTGAGAGTTTTAAAAACAAAAACATCGTGGCAGATTACGCTGAGAGCAAGGTCGTGGTAGATTACACTGAGGGAGCTTACAGTAAGAGGAGACAGCCTTATAGGAAAATGTCGTAAGTCATTTCAAAAGTAGGTCAAAAGGCGAGGTAGCATAAGAGCAAGATTTGCAGGAGGTAAAAAAAAGCTTAAAAAGTAATGCCAGAGCTTTTTCTGTCCATTTTTCTCTCATTGTAGGTTAGTTTAGTCCGTAAAACGTCGTAAAATAAAAAGTAGGTCAAAGGGCGTCGCCAGAACGAAGCATACATACTACTCTAGCGGTTAATACATTTTTAATTTGCCCTGGAAAACTGGAGGGCTTTGTTTTACATAGTTAATACTAATACAAAAATTACCTCCAGTTGCCTTAGATTAATCTTAGATTAGTAACATGGATTAATAAACAGAAAATAAACACTTCAACCTCAATTAAAAGAATATGGTCGACCTACTTACGAAATTTACTCAGCGCTGCGCTTTCAATTTGACTGTAATCAACACTTCCGATATAAAAGTACACATCTCGAGAGCTCTCGACACTAGGGAGGGGGGGGGGGAACACTATTGGCAGAAGCTCCTTGATGTCTTCTTTCCGCCGCTTCTTCTTTCCCTCGAAGATCTTCGACGTCTATCCCTCGAAGTAATTCACCGTCGCATTCATAGTTCAAAGGTCGAACTTGGTATCAACGTCGTCACCTCGATTAGCAATTCTCAGTTCACAACTACACACTTGCAGTGTTCTTTTCACTTCTTTCGCTATAAAAGTTGCCACGAGAAAACAGTCTGTATTTAAATAAAATTCCGCGCGCTCTTTTCCTAATCACGCGAACGTTCTAATGTCCGGAACACAGATCACTGTTAACTGTCCACTAGGCAAACGACATCTACAAAAACACTCCCCGAATATCTAACTGCAACTTGCTGCCGATAGCACAATCAAATTCGGGAATTCTCCATACCCAGAGATCTGGACGCCAACTGCTGCATGTAAACTTCTGCAGCCAACGCGCGAAGCAACGCGGCCTTTCACTCAAAGGCTCTACAAACACTACTCGATAAACTTCACCGCGTTTTCCTTTGTCCCTTTACACAATGCATAGTAAGGACAGAGTTCATTTTCCCCGAGGGGTGTTAATCTCTATAACCTCCTTCTTCTCGGAAGAAATAATCAGTCCTCAAAATAATCTGTTATAGATGCCCCCTCCCCTGTAGAGACATTAGATGGACTGATCAAGAAGAGCTAATGTCTTTTAGAGTCTATTCATCTCCTTGAATTTTTTGACCAGACATCGTATATACATTTTTCACACTCACATTACAGTTATCATTTTTTCTTTAAATACACATAACGATATCGATATTTCTTTATATGTAGCACAAAAATGTTTGTAAGGTATGATTTTCAGTTACTAAATATGTGTATAATAATTTAATTACAATGATTTCACGTGAATTCACGACAATAAAAATTCAAATATTTATTCTTGAATTCATACATAAGCACCATGTGTATTCATTCATCTAAGCACTATTAACATTCTGCACAAACTTTCCAATATATATATCATCATAGTTCACCTATCTTAATACCTTACATAAAATCAACTTTCAATCATTACCACTATACGGTCTATCAATCCAGTACAAGTAACCTTAATCAATCACATTTAGTCTTGCAGGTTTTCCAATTGTTTCAACTGTCTTACATAAATTTCTCTCTTACTGTTACTGCAATTCCATAATTTTATATTTTCCACATGTTGTGATTTGAAATATTTACTAGAGCTGGTACAGGCGGGTAAGTGTAGAATATTACAAAAGTATTTTGATTTCTATCTTTACAAAATATCATCATACTTCATGAAATTAATCTAACAGTAAACCTCCTTCCTCTTGCCATGATCTTTACCTTTCTTTTCTTCTTTAAGGCATCAGCATGCTCAAATTACTAATTTCAGGAAAATACATCCTATCGTACGTCGCTTATCTTTTTAACAAACTATTTCTTGCAACAGAATTCTGGACATAATCTTTCACTTAAACATCAGCATGTTCTTTATTACGTAACTACAATAATTTTCGGTTCGCCTTCGACCTACTATTTTTCATTTCTGGTCCGCCTTCGACCTTATATTTTAAAACATTTCCGGTCCGCCTTCAACCTTATATTTATGTGCCTCTCTCGCACTATATCTTAATACACACTGACTTTTACCTCATATAGCTATGTCCAAGAACTCTCATCACTTCATTATTATATTAATGCTATTTAACCTTGCTTTTTAAAGAATTTCCTCAAATAACTTTCTTTGGGCATAACTGTTTCTATCTTCTTTCTCATTTGTTCTTCACTCTTTATTTGCAGAATCATTAACAGTTCTGAGGTTCGTTTCATATTTCCACCTTGGTCTTCCATAATTATTCTTCCTTATTACAGACTACTTTCAAATTATTATTATCATTTACCCGCTCATTGACAATAATAGTTACCAGCGCTTTTATCAAAACCCTCATTAAACTTTTTACATTGCACCACAACAAGTTTTCACATAACCTATACAAAACAACTGACATTAAATAACTTTTTCTTTTCATTTTCTCAATTTTCAATATACTTGGCTCATAACAACATACACACATTTTTTTAAACAGCTTATTTACATTTGAACAATTTCCATCATTTTATCAAAATTTAGATAAACTAGTAATTTTCAAAATGTTCATCAAGAGAAATGGAAAATTAGATCTTTCTCTCTAACTTAATAATTACATTTTATTATATTAACCAACAAATTAGAATGTCTATCATCTTTAGATTTATCAGTCTTTGTTGTTTCTTCAGTTTCCGAATATTCCCGTTTGTCGTCACTATCATGTATCTTTTTCGTATTCCTCTTCTTTTTCTTCTCTCTTCTCTGCTTTTCAAATTTCTTCTTCCTCCTCTTCCAACTTTCTTCAAGAAGGGAAACTAACAATCTGTCAACACTATTTGAACTCTCTCTTATCTTTAAAGTCTTTTCATTTTGTTTCCGATTTTCCATAGGTTCAATTTTCTCACTATGAGAATCACCACTAGCAACTTTCTTCCTTACTTTCTTCTGATTCTTCTTGTCTCGTATCTTTTGTGGCTTTCTCTTACGCTCTCCACCCTCATCAGTTGAACGCATTTCTCTATTTTCCTGTTTCATCCTTTTCATACTTGCCTTTGATCTATCTGTGCTAACATTCTTAGATTTTTCACGAACTTTCTTCTTCGCTTTCCGTGACGCTTCTTCAATTTTCTTCACTTTCTTTGCAGCTTTCAATTTCATTCTCTTCACTTTCTTTACTGAACTATATCTAGGTCTCATTCTAATTTTCTTCCATTTACTGATCAGAGTCATTTCCGGTATCGTCACGTCTAAAGTTACACATTCTTGCAGCTTAGGAAACAGATCATAATTTTCCTCAGGCTTTTCGTAAATATTTTCTTCTTTACTTATCAGTTCAGGAGCTAACTGTATCCCAAAATGGAACTCATCAATTTTTTGACTTTTCAATCCCAACTCGCAAACTCGTTCCTCAAGAACCTGTACTTTTTCATCTGTCTCTCTGTGTTCATTTTCTATAATCACTTGTTGTTGATCAAAATCATCTTCTTTCTTTTCACTTTTCTCACGGACCTCATTACAATCATCTTTTACTTCATCGATTTTAGCCTGAAACTGAATCTTACTTTCCTGGATAGCGTTCACCTTAACGACAGCTGATTTTTTCTGTTCTGGAACTGACATTCGATCACTCAATTTTTGTAAACCAACACTTACTTCCTTCATTTCCTGCCTATAGTAAGAATCACGAACCTTCCGACCCTCTGTAAACAACCGTCTCACTTCGAGTAACGTATCACTCCGCGCCAGCTGTTCGTGAATGGTGCGGCCATCATATGCTGCTCACTCGCAACCTATAATTTTACGTAACATGGGAAAACGTATTCTTATTTTAACTGATAATCTACACATTGAAGTATAATATATTTTCTACAAGTTATTAAATACGTGTTCTTGTTCAAGAATGAACATATTTTTCTACGCCAAAAGTCCCATTTATCTGACACTGGGTTAACAGATCCCCCTTCCCTCCTCCTCTCTCAGTATGACAGCGCCAAAGTTATACAAGAGAGTGAGAGATTCGTTTCAGTAAATTCAAGCCTTTTGGTTTTATTGCTTCCTCTTCCAACAAATTATTGCCCAACATTGTTGACATGTAGAGTATTGTTTTCTCCTTTGTGCAACAAATATACCGCCAGTTTTAGCAGAAGCTAAACAAAGATAAGCCGGGGAATAAAAATAAATTGTTTATCTTTCTGTCGGTTTCTCGTGCACTAGAAAACAAGAAGACGATAATAACCACATTATTTACGCAAGTCTCATGCAAGTAATGTATTTTCTTACCTTGATTCAGCAGTTCCGTTTTGAACTTGAGGCATTTTCGGCGCTAGACATCATCCTGTCAGAGTACAGTCTGTCAAATTTGCTTCCCAAAAAGGAACTCAACGTGGCACAAGAGGCGATTTAACGTCGACTGCTAAAATTGGGGAGATCGTCATCAGTCATCACTATCAACATCTTCCCCACAATGGACAGGACGGCTCTTTTATTGAAAGAATACGAAAGCACCTCGCGTTGTATTGAGCTTATCTCAAAATCGGTGTACTTGTTTATACGAGCAACAACGTGTTTTTTTTTCGCGGGACTCACAACTTGACCGGTCGTTTTCCTTTCTTTCACCACACAGAAAAAACAAAGACGCAGACACACAATTACACTTGGACACCAACTTCACTGCTTGCTCAGGATAGCACCGACACAACCTCACATAAACGTTAAGAACAACCTGCTTCTTGCCACTTTTCAAACGGCTGTATTTCCGAAAGACTACTCTGAAAACACGGGAGACCGTCCTGCACGCATGGAAGTCGCCATGTTCGAAACTGGCGCTATTTTCTTGCTGTTCACGTGATCGATTGTAATTTATACAATAATCACGTATTATTATTATAAACAGAAACCTTTAATGAAAATATATTTTAAAATGTATAATCCAACGTAATTTACACGTTTTTCTTCCATTAGCGTACTTTCATAGAACGGACTACATGATGCGGAAGAAATCCGTTATTAGGTTGTTGCCAACCTCAATACTTCTCACTAAGTCAAGTACAGAAACCGTGGTATGTCGAACGTCGGCATATGATAGTGTGATTTCACATTGTTAGTGACGATCCTCCGCGGATGGGGGAGGGGGTGGGACGCAGGAGTCGATCTATAATCCAGAGGTGTTCACCATCCGGACATGGGCGTCCGGAAGGGGGGGCAAGGGGGGACGTGCGCCCCTGGAAAACGAGAGTCAACCAAAAATTACATATTTCACACATATAATTTAATTTTAGCCACAATAATGTGTGTTAATTATTGCACGAACATGATAAATTCAAATTTAAGCAATGTTTTCTGAGGGATGAACACTATTATTGCGGAAAATATGCCATGTTGGACCCCCCTGGAAAAAATACCTTCCTTGCCCCTCCCTGGAAAAAATCCTGCGGACGTCCATGCATCCGGATTTTGACATCCTCACACTCCGGAATACTTTTGCGGGTGAAGGAGGTCAGGCCGTAGGGTGAGAGAGGTTGATTTAAAATGAAGATTTCACAACAAGAGAGAAGAAAAATGTGACAATATTTAAAAAATCACCCCCAAATATGCATTTTATTTTATATGTAGCGTACAATAAAATATGACTGCCTCAAAATATTTCTGTACTCTACAGTCTTCTTTCCCCACTTTTATGCTTCTCTAAGTTTCCGTTTTAGTTTCCCTTGGTGTCTTTGCTGCATAATCCAGCATTTTTGAACGGGATGAAAAGCACAAAACGAGTGTGTTTTTGGATGAAGTAAGTTTAGAGATGTTGAAGTACACTCTGGAGGATACTGGAATGTGTGACCTTGAGGTGTAGATCGACCACGTTGTGACACGCACATTTTTCATTAGTTACGAGACGATGAGGGATAGGTGATATTTTAATTCCAAATTACTTAGCCGCCCCCGTGACGGAGTGGTTAGCACATCGCTCTACGACACCTGGGGTCCCGGGTTCGAATCATGGCCTCGGCATGGGTGTTTGTGAATTTCCATTCATCGATTTCATCATATCATCATCATTCATCCCCATCTTCGCAAATCAGCCATAAGTGGCACAAGAGGGGAAGTAAAATAAAGCAATTGAATCAAACCAAATGAGTTATTTCCATTATTTTTATCTAATTAATAATAAATCATAACACTTTCAAACATCAAATAAATTTAATGAAGAGACCCCGGTTTCAAAACGTAATTTATCTCAATGTGTCATATTCTTCTAGCAAGGTTTCTTTTAGTAAAATATGAGAGAAAATTAATCCTTTGGTACGGAACCGTTTTACTCCTGGGGGATAAGATGTAAATTTTGTATTTGATTTTTTAAAATTTAGTGTTGCTTTTCGTCCACTTTTGGCTAATCCCGACGATGAGAATGAGTGATCGTCAGATGAAATTGATGAAGGTACACTCACAAATAACACCCATGCCGGGATTCGAGCCAGGGAACTTCAGTGATGCGTCTGAAAGTCGGCCACCAGGCAAGATGTACATTTTTAACTTTACTTTTTTACATACAGTCAATAACTTTCAACAGGCCATCAGTGATACACTGCTTATTCCGCATCTGCTGACAAATGGAATGTTTTTACACCTTGTAGGCTATGTGGATTAGTTTTTTTCATAAGTTTGCAACACTGTTAGGGTACACGTGCTTTTGTTTATCGAAGGTCGTAAGTTCTATGATTCTCACTTTACGTTCTTCCATTTTTTTTTTTTTTGCATAATCTCTCCCATTTCAATCTATCCTGTTCCTTATTTTCTTCCCATTTCAGCCTATCTTGTTCTTCTTTCTGTTTCCGTTCTAACCTATCTTGCTTCATCATCGACAAAATTGTGCTTAAAACATAATTTTCCTTCCCCCGATCAATGTCAACTTGACAAACAAATTCGTCACTTTCTTTCGAAACACCCTGTTCTTTTTCCGTTATTTTTTCATTATCATGAACTTCATTTCCAGCTCCGTTCTTGCACTGCTTGCAGGAAAAATCTTTCTCAACGCAGTCTTTATGCACCCATTGTTTACAGTCTAAACATTGTACAGCAGCGTCTGAAATCAACAAACTGCCGCAACAAGGAGCTTTCCGTATTGTACGAGCCATGCTGCCGACAAACATGAACGCAGGTTGTAACACTCAATGTTTACATAAACATCGCCGACAACGACGCAACACAATGCCTGTTACCCCTGTCATTTTTTTCTTTCACAAAGACAATCTAAGGCAACTCCCGGGTTTCGTCACCATGTAACATTAAAAGTTGTTTTTGGACTTTTAATGTCGCAGTTTCGTTTACGCTAGAACATATTTTTGGTTTAACATTTCTAATTTACACTTTAAAACTGCTCAAGAAAACACAAGGATTCTTTACTGTTTTTTTTTATTACGAACTTCAAAAATAAACTAGCGGTTAATACATTTTTAATTTGCCCTGGAAAGCTGGAGGGCTTTGTTTTACATAGTTAATACTAATACAAAAATTACCTCCAGTTGCCTTAGATTAATCTTAGATTAGTAACATGGATTAATAAACAGAAAATAAACACTTCAACCTCAATTAAAAGAATATGGTCGACCTACTTACGAAATTTACTCAGCGCTGCGCTTTCAATTTGACTGTAATCAACACTTCCGATATAAAAGTACACATCTCGAGAGCTCTCGACACTAGGGAGGGGGGGGGGAACACTATTGGCAGAAGCTCCTTGATGTCTTCTTTCCGCCGCTTCTTCTTTCCCTCGAAGATTTTCGACGTCTATCCCTCGAAGTAATTCACCGTCGCATTCATAGTTCAAAGGTCGAACTTGGTATCAACGTCGTCACCTCGATTAGCAATTCTCAGTTCACAACTACACACTTGCAGTGTTCTTTTCACTTCTCTCGCTATAAAAGTTGCCACGAGAAAACAGTCTGTATTTAAATAAAATTCCGCGCGCTTTTTTCCTAATCACGCGAACGTTCTAATGTCCGGAACACAGATCACTTTTAACTGTCCACTAGGCAAACGACATCTACAAAAACACTCCCCGAATATCTAACTGCAACTTGCTGCCGATAGCACAATCAAATTCGGGAATTCTCCATACCCAGAGATCTGGACGCCAACTGCTGCATGTAAACTTCTGCAGCCAACGCGCGAAGCAACGCAGCCTTTCACTCAAAGGCTCTACAAACACTACTCGATAAACTTCACCGCGTTTTCCTTTGTCCCTTTACACAATGCATAGTAAGGACAGAGTTCATTTTCCCCGAGGGGTGTTAATCTCTATAACCTCCTTCTTCTCGGAAGAAATAATCAGTCCTCAAAATAATCTGTTATAAACGTTGATAGTCTAATACTAATAGTGGCTTCCTCGATGGCGCAGTGGTTGCGTCGTCGCCTTGTAATCAAGGGGTCCCGGGTTCGATACCCGGTGGAGGTACAAGTGGTTCGGATCCCACTTTAAACTGTAGGTCCAGTCCCGATTAGCCTTACTGTGCATAAAGTGGACTTAAAACACCAAATCAACCAACCTAATACTAATAATCGCTATTCGCTAAAGAAGTGGTTACGGATTGATAAATTATTAACAGAAACGAGTGATAAATTAGCAAGAGCAGAATAGAAGATTGCTCTTCTCATTCCGTATATTTACACAAACTCAGATATGTCAGCCTTGCACTAAAAATTTAATAAGACGAGGAATATTCTTTTTTGCATTATGCTAATTGGAGTATGTGAAAAATAAATTTTGTAAGCTTCCCACTACTTCGAAAGATTGCGGGTTATATTGTATCATATAACATACATTTGATATTATATGAGAGTACGACACATGCATTACCTACTTCTATCAGCTGTTTCAGTTTATTGCAATAAATATTTAGGTTTTTTTTAAAACATATTTCAGTTGAAAAAGCATGAATTTGGAATTGACAAGCAGACATTAGCACGTAATAAAGAAACAAAACACAATCGAAAACACAACTTTCTCCAGTTTCTGTTGCCAGGTCGTACGGCAAGCAGGAGAAAGTTCCACCTTACAAGGTGGAGAATAAAAATGCTTGGTGCAACCCACGGCCGCCTAAATCTCCCACCTGTCGTTATCCAGCACTTTGTAAAGTGGCAGATTGAGTGGCGATGGTGCAACCGGCCCTTATTCTTACTGCGGACACGCGCGTGGCACGCAGCAGACTCGGCCTTGTTTTTATTCCATAAATACAAAATCAATCACTTAAGTTGAAAATGACGTGTAGAATTCGAGATTTTCAGAGCTTCGAGAAATTTCGAACATTTCCCGTCGCTAGTCGTGAAATTGCGATTTTTTCCCGTCCCGAATGTCGGGATTTAAAAAAGGCCGCGTCTGCTGCCACGCACGTGTCAGCAGCAAGAATAAGCTTCAAATTTGCTCCTGCCACGTAATTCGTCTGCTAAGAGGATGTTACAAATCTTAAGAACAGATTGAGACGAGAGAAATGCAAGTTTATGTTTTGTGGGAATGAATGTACAGATAATTTAGAACCTTTTTCTTTAGACAGCATTTAGCGATATTATTTTAATGATAATACGAGAGCATACATAGCATGATGAAATCACGATAAAACAAAGACCGAGTCTACTGTCACGCGCATCTTTTTTGAGGTTCGAGCAGAAAAATAACGTGGCAACAGACACTACCTTAAAGATTAGGTCCCTAATAAACCTAAATACTCTCGTAGTTAGCTGATTAAAATAATATCGCTAAATGCCTTCTAAAAAAAAAAGGTTCTAAATTACCTGTACATTCATTCCCACTAATCATAAACTTGCATTTCTCTCGTCTTAATCTGTTCTTAAGATTTGTAACATCATCTTAGCAGACGAATTACGTGGCAGCAGCAAATTTGACGCTTATTCTTACTGCTGACACGTGCGTGGCAGCAGACTCGGCGTAAATTTAATTTCTCTGTGGTCTTATATTGTTCAGAGGTTGGCAACGCTGGTGCCGCCATGGATTGAAAGCTGAAAGTAGGCGCTGTACTGAAAGGTTTAGTGATGGCAGAGCGTATAGAAGAGAAAGTGTGTGCACTTCGGTTTCTTCCCGTAAGCCAAGTGAATAGAGCGGTGCCCCACCGAAACACTGGCAGCACCTTCGCTTGCGACGAGCGTCTTCTGCTTGCAGTGCGGCCGCGCTTTATGTAGAGAGTTGTGTTTTGTTGTATCAGAATAACATTGTGTACTTTTATTAAAGACAACGTTATTACGTTATTGAGTTTAGTGTCGTTAGATTTGTGATTGATCCGTTGTGACTAGTTTGTGTTGTGTTCAACGCATTATTATTGTGTTTGAGACAGCAGCGAGCGAAAACTACAAGATGCCTACGTGTTTCGTACCCGGCTGTAGATCTAGATATGACCGCTGTTCTTCAGGTAGTAGACATTTTTTTTAGGCCACTAAAGACAAAATGGGAGTGTGCCATCCCTAGAACAGATAAAAAACTAAGTCATAATTGCTATGTGTTTGATATTCATTTTTCCTCTGACCGTTTAGTGAAAGTGCATTCGTTCATAGTGGATGGCGAAACAGTAGAAATTCCACGACAAAGGTGGAAATTAAAACCAGAAGCTGTTCCTCATATATTTCCTAATCTGCCCAAATACCTCTCTAAGACAGTTAAATCTCCCATGAAAAGGCAATCCTTGGGGACAGATGATAATAAGGTAAGTACTCGTCGCAATGTATCATTAAGCTTATCAGTAGAGGACGATTTGCTTCACACTGCGGATGCTAGCAATACAATAGCATTGCTAAAGAAAAAACTTAAGAATCAGAAACGCAATTTAATTAGAACGCAGAATAAACTAAAGGTCGCACAGGCTAAAATAAATTTGCTTGAAAAAGGCGTTAAAGATGCTAAATTAAAGACAACGGTCACACTGTCAAAACAGTTCGCGTCTCTTAGCAAAAATCAAAAAATTGTAATTGATGCAATCTTAAAGAAATGCCAACTGAAAAGTAAGACAGGAATGAGATACAGTTCTGAGTTTATACTGGAGTCTCTTCTTTTAAAAATTAAGTCCCCAAGGGGTATAGACACTGTTTGCATCACGATTTGCTACCTTTGCCTTCTGAAGATCACTTAGAAAAATTGGTGAAGGGTCTTATATGTCCTTATGCAATCAATTTACGTACCAGCAAAACTTGCTTTATTTTCGGGCGGAAACTGTGAATACAGGACTGAATCTCCTCTGACGTCTTTTGTTAATCAAATGCGAACTCTGGCAAGAGCAACCGAAAATAAAAATCTTTCGGTGAAGAAGCAAGCTGAAAATGAAATAAGGGAAAAATTTCCATTGTTGAAGATGAAATTCAAATACCGAACTGAGAAAACAACATACCGAACTTAAATGAACAAAGTGTTGGTAAATAATACTTGGCGTATCATTTGGCAGGATACATGGTGCGGTATATTTCCAAAGTGACGGATTGTAAACTGTGTACAACTTTTCTGCACGGGGAACCAACTAATGTACCTGCCCCACTTACGCTAATCCAAGCCTATGGTTCGGACGACGGCTGTAATACCTTACCTATGTATCGAAAAGTGTTTATGATGTTCTGCTACGAGTGGAAGAAGTTGTTGCAAAAAGAATTATCATGTGCTAATAGTTTATGGGGTGATATATTTTTTGAGTGTTTGGACAATTTAAATATAATTGCTGTAAAAACTACGCAATTAGGATGCTGTGAAGATCATGTGCTGCGTATCTAAACTCGTATTTCACTATCTGAAATGTCTATTTTTCTTCCGCACCAAAGAGATAAGAAAGGAATTAAGTGCCTCGAAGACAGCAAAATCATCTCGGAAATTCTCCAAACTATCCAGCTGCTGAGCTCTTCTCCAAACGTAAGTAACATGCATTTTTGTTTCTTATGTAGTTAGTTATGTAAGCAACGCGCCGTCTCAAACGTCACCACTGCCATCTAGGCGGTGGACCACGGCAACTCAGGGAGTGCGCACACTATTTCTTCTATACGCTCTGGTGATGGGTTCAAGCCGTTTGTGTGAATCGACTCATGAGCGCTCGCTCACTGACAAGAGTCGTTCAAAAGAGTCGTCAAGCTTCTTTTTCTCGAAACACGTGCCTGAAGAGGGGGAAGGGGGGTAGGAGGTGTTGAAGCAGATGATTGCATTTAAATAAACGAACACAACGGAACGTATCAGCCTCTGTCCTTCAAGATTAATAAATTGTATTGCATTTTTGTGTATGTGTGTGTGCGCGTGTACCCGACTAGATGGCCAAGATTCTGAAGTAATCGACATTTGATCTTGCCACAGAAGTTCCCGGGTTCTAGTTCCGGTCTGGGCAAGGATATTCTTTACGAGTGTCCCTTCATCTATATCATCACGCATCATCCTCATCGTCGCGATTACTTAAAATTTGAAGAAAAGCGGCATAAAATAAGAAAAATACAAATACGATTCTGTGTGTGTGTGGATATACACATATGAGTAAACAGTAAACACACACACACAAACAAAATTTATTACACATACTTGTTTTCATTACTCTGCCTCATGAGTGAGATTTTCTATAGTTGTATCTTTTCAGTTTGCATTTCATGCTGTGGATAATGCAAATTATGCAGTACGATAGCATGCACAGAAATGCTATATAATTATATCAACCTTTTATTAGTAATAACGTGCATTTACATATTCTTCCTTATTTTCATTCGATCACTGGTTTTAATATCGCAACAAATGTGAGAAAGCGAGTCAACAAAATGCACTCCAGATCTTCGCTGCGACACATGCTTGCCGACTCTTTAAACAGCACAGTCCCACGACTCTCTCCCCATCATTCGTTCACGACTTTCCTGGCAGCTCGAAGAGTCACAGCACAGCGCCACGACTCTTCTCCCGCCGTTCGTTCACGACTCTCGAGACGGCACGAAGAGTCGTGGAGCACCTTAACGACTCGCTCGCCTTAGCGACTCTTCTCCTCACTGCGCCACTGGCCAAGTGCAACAAGTGCAGATGTTTTCACCCAATTTTCAAATTAATATTGACATTTTTCATTTGCTTGTTAAATTAAACTATTTCCCAGCAGAACGCACACGATAATACTCAAATAATTCGCCGCTCGGCGCTACGCACGTGAAGAGTTCGTCGTAGCATAAACAACCCAAGAGCAAATGCCGCCAGGTTGCGGAAAACTTAGCGCCGGTTGTCATGGCAACGGTGACGTCACCAGCGTTGGCCTTGAACGGGTGTCGCCTTTTAGGTGCAGCAGTTCTCTTGTCGGAGAAAACATTGCATCCAGTGGTTGCGGCAAAATCTTTGCGTTCTCGCGAGATCTTGTTCCGCGTGTGTGTTTCGCGCTTCCTATCGTGTGTTGTGTTCATGTGTTGAGCTGTGGTTTCTACAATAAACCCAGTAAATGACTTAGTGTGTAATTTGTTGCAGACACCATTTTCCAGATGGACGGATGAAGACAAAAAAGACGTTTTAAATTGTGGGCGGCCCACTGACATTCTTCAAATATCAGTTAAGCGAGGGAACAAAAAGGCAGGGAAATCGTACAACATTAAATTTAAAAGTTCCTGGTTTGTCGACTCTCCTTGGTTGTGTAGTAGTCGATATTTGCCATCGTTGTTCTGCTGGCTTTGTTTACTGTTTAGCAACAAATACGTACAATGTGTGGAATAAAGAAGGGTATAACGATTTTGTCAATATAACGCGTTCTCTGCATAAGCACAATGATTCGGTGGAACATTTAAAGTGTAAATTACAATTCAAAGTTTTTGAAAAAAACAGGAATACCATAGCAGATGCCCTTCAAGAAAATAGTAGGCTTTTAAATGTACGGTTCAATGAAAATGTAAGATTAAATAGGCTTTTCCTACAATTAATAGTTGACGCAACGCTGTATTTATGTAAACAAGAACTTGCGTTCAGGGGTCGCGACGAAAGCGTGTCTTCGTTTAATCGTGGGAATTTCAAGGAACTTGTTGCATTATTAATATCGAGAAGTTCGTTAGAAATACAGAACCATTACAAGAAAATAAAAAAACGTGTTCAGTGGTGACTCTAAGACATTACAAAACGAACTCATTGCATGCATTTCTGAGTACTTACAGGAATATGTTAGGAATGAAATTAAAGCTTCAGGTTTTTTTTTCTGTTCAAGTGGATGACACCACAGATATCTGCCAGATATCACAGTGCTCCATCATTGTGAGATATGTTAATGAACTGGTTGAACGATTTTTAGGTTTTTTTGACGTAAGTGCTGATAGGTCTGCGGAAACACTCTTTCATTTGTTAGACGGTGTATTGGAAGAGTTTGATTATGAACGTAAATTATTTGCGCAATGCTACGATGGGGCAAGTGTAATGTCAGGGCACTTAAACGGACTGCAGAAAAGAATTAAGGTTAAAGCACCTCAAGCAATGTTTGTCCATTGTTTAGCCCATCGGCTAAATATGGTTCTGAAACAAAGTTGCAATAGCAATTCAAAATGCCGCATATTTTTTGCGAGTATCAGTGGTTTTCCAATTTTTTTTTCACAAATCTTCCAAACGAACGCATGTTCTTGATTCAGTTTTGGCCAAAAGAATTCCAACTTTAACTGAGACGAGGTGGAGTTCCCATTCCAGTAGTGTTGCCCACGGGACGAGACGGGACAGGCTTTTAAAAATTCGAGACGAGACGAGATTGACCATGTGTCATAAGACAAACGAATATTTTCGAGACGAGACAGCATTTCCACGAGACTCCACGAGACGAGACAGGTCAAAGTCTTGTCTCGTGGGCAACACTACATTCCAGACTCATTCGTGTGATCATTGAAGACTGGGATAGGCTGAAACATGTATTTGAAATAATTATGGACGATCCAGAATCTGATGAAAAGGCCATTCGATCAAGCAAAGGTTTTCTTCATGAAATGAACAGTTTTCAGTTCACTTTCCTGGCCGTAGTTTTCAATGACATTTTTAGTATGACTGACGTTCTTTTCGATGTTCTTCAGAAAAGATCGTTGGACATCAGTTTCTGCGTGGCTAAAATCAAGAGTACGACTGATATTCTAACGGCAAGAAGGAACGAACAATATTTCGGTACATTGTTTGAAAACACAGCCAAACTCACGAGTGTGACTACCGGAAGAGAACAATCAGAAGTTTTCTTTAATTATAGAATCCTCTACTTTGAAATACTTGATAATATTTTGATGCAAATAAGTGTTCGGTTTCAAGACTGTGACAAATTGAAGTTCCTCTGTCTTGTAGACACATCGAAATTTCAGACACATTCCATTAATTTCCCCTCCGATGCACTATGCCAGCTACAACAGTGTCATCCCCAAATATTCAATAAGCCTCAGCGCCTTAAAAATGAGCTGTCTCTTTTTTACAATGATCATTTAAAGTACAAAAATTGCACACCTGAAGAAGTTCTTCATTCTTTGAGGGCAAATCGAGATGTATTCGAGGAAACTTACAAACTCTTCTCCCTGGTCGAAACAATACCCTCAACCAGTGCATCAGTGGAAAGGAGTTTCTCGTGCCTCAAGAGAATAAAAACCTACTCAAGAAGCGCTACATCACAGAACCGACTTTCATCTTTGGCGAACGTTTCAATCCAAAAGGAGCTCTTGAACGAACTTATTGAACGTCACCCCTTCCATGAAGACATTATCGAAAGATTTGCAGCCCTGAAAGATAGAAGGATCGATTTGAAACGTAGGTGAGTCAAGCATGATTCAGTTCAACTTACTATTTGTTTTTCATTGCCTATAAATGTACTTCTTCACCTGTTATTTTAGGCATCGTTCGTCGCGAGCTCTCTTACACAAGGCGCGGCGGCGGCAGTCTCGCCAGCAGACTGGATCTACAGTTTAAAGTGGGATCCACCCGCTCGCTCTCCGCGGATGGCTAACAGATGTGTTTAAGAAATTTATATCGCTCTTGAACATTGTCCATGTCCATCCCAGATAGTTGTTTGTTGTTCCACAGTCATTCAATATAAGTTTCTGCCAATATCATAATGTATGATCGAATTTCTATAATTATACGTATGTATTTTTTTTAATGTTGCTTTCTACTAGTAAAACACCTTAACACGTAGGCGCACCGCAGATGGCCAACAGCTGTTTATATCACTCGTGAACATGACCCATGTCCATCTTACGTAGTTGTTCCTAATTCTGCAGTCATTCAATAAAAGCTTTTTTGCAGTATCATGTACGATCAAATTTATGATTAAACTTCTATATTTATTCTTTAATGCTGTTTTCATTAGTAAAATATTTACACGTTAATGTTAATGAAATATTTCACGTCCTATGAAAACGATTTTGACGGACAATGTTTAAAGTTCACTTCATGCTCAGATAGTCTAATCGGGATTGAAGCTACATTTTAAACAGGGGTCTAAATTACTGGGCAAGGTGCCTCCACCGAGGATCGAATCCGAGACAGGAAGCGATTTCCTTACCAGGATTTAACAAGGAATGAAAGGATGGCTGAATAAAATAAATAAAACAAACTCCATGGTGCATGTTCTTTGTTAAGGTTTCTATGTTGGCCAGCTTGAAATAATCTTGGAGTGACAGATAAGTGGTGTCGCCCTCCTCAAAGTAAGCCTATTGACACCGAAAGTTCCGGGTTCGAACCCCAGCCCAGAGATGAGTGGTAATCTGTATTTAACCTCCTGTCAATTACTCTAATCCTCCGTCGTTGCCTTGTAACGATACCTGGTGGATCCCACTTTAAACTGTAGATCCAGTCCCGATTAGCTTATCTGTACGTAAAATTCATTCATCCTCGCTGTCAATACTAAGTAATTAGGTATAAAAGATGCATAAAATACAACAAAGCGTGTTAGGCAGTTAAAATATTAAAATTGAATTAATAAATTATAAAACATAATTACTCCATGCTAATTTATAAGAAATTATAGCATTTTGAAAAATGTTTGTTCCTTAATGGGAAAATAACTAGTAGCTTATTTCTTCTGTTCATTCTCATGTTAACAGATTTGTTTTCTTGGATAAATAAAATTGAATGTGTAAATTAAAAGGTTTACATGTGCACGAAGCGGAAGAGCAACTCGATCGGGTATCGTGGTGAGACAAGATGACTTGGCACATCGTTTCAACTCGTCAATGAGATTGCATATCTTGTTCGCGATTTGATTTCAAGTTAAAAACACCTGTCTGGTCTTGTTCGCTTATCGATTTCTAAAGCATAAATCGGTATCGTTACTCCAATGAGACGAGATTCTCGGACAGTACATTTTACACAGAGTGTCTCTCATCATCTCACCAACTTTGGAAGGGTTGGCCCTGTTTTCATTGCGATTTTGTAATGTCCTGCTACTTGTGAAACTGATTCACTTCCCACAATTTCAGTCGCCTCTGTGGAGGAGTGGTTAGAACAGTGCGCTAAGAGGAATCTCGGAATTGAGTGTCACTTCAACAATTTTTTTTTCTGATTCACCCTAATAGCATAGTGGTTAACGCTGTCATGTATTAAAATGGTTTGCGTGGCAAAAATTGTTATAAGTCCACTTTTATGCTCCAATAGGTTAATCGGGTCTCCCCAATGGCATAGTGATAACGTCGCCGGTAATCAAGGGGTACCGTGTTCAATACAAAGTGGAGGTTCGGATCCCACTTTAAACTGTAGGTCCGGTCCCGACTATCCTATCTGCACATAAAGTGGACTTAAACAATAACTACTCAAAATAGGCTAATCGGAATATTGTAATCAAGAGGTCTCTGCCTAACACCTTCCCAAAATTTTTACAAGATTCCCCTAATATTTTTTACTAACATTTAATTTCTTGTAATTTTAGCGCTAATTTTGTCTGGACATCATAACTGGGTATAGGCTTCCAGGGGCTTGACTTCCGGCGAAGAAACGCAATGGTTTGGCCGAATTTGAAACTACAAGACCAGGGACGTAGCTAGGTTGATCAGTTCGGAGGGGGGGGGGCAAAACTTAAGATTTTTTCTATTAAACCATTAAAAACTAACAAACTATTAATATACCACATAGGTCTATATATATAATCTTGTTGGAAGAGAACATTATTTTCTCCTGTAGCCCCCAAAAATTTACGGATATACACTCGCGAAATCCACGGCCATTATTCTGGAATCTAAATGCAGAATGAACTTATTAACTTAATGGCATCTAGACAGTCTTTAAAAATCCATGTATTTTCTCTTGTCAGATTTTTGAGACATCAAGAACAATGTCATTAGTCCTTACTCCTTAGAGATGTAAATTTGCTCGAAGAAAATTGAGAAGTAGAGACCCTCTTCCGTGGGTTTAAATATAAAAGGGTGCTCGTATCAAGTGTACGTACAAATATGACAACGGTGCGAAAATGAAATGTTTGTGTAATGAGTTCATGATAGGTATCCCATGTATATGTTTATACCAGAATCGAATCCGGCGGCCTTTATAGCAATTCGACACCCTTAACCACTATTAAAGTCCGCGCGTTCATTATATCCCCAGCGGTTAACAAAGGGAGCGGTACTCTTTGTTAAAAGAAACACCCAAGCTGGCGGTTTTCTTTTGAAGTAGAAGCAACAAACTGGAGTAGGAAAGCGATGTTGCCAAATTGAAGAAAGAGGAAAAGCAGAAGGAAATTGTAAGGAAAAAAGAAAAAGAAAGAGAAACAAGATTAAAGAATATGGAAAGAGAAAATAAATACAGATAAAGATTAAAAAGGAAGTGTTTAAGGGTATTATCGAAAAGGGGGGGGGGAGAAATATCCAACTCTTACATATTAGGCCTTAATTGACACCGGTGTTCGGGGGGATTCTGAATTAAACGTGTTAAATACTCAAATTTTTTTTTTTTTTATATGAGACATGCACGAGTTTTTTGTGGCTAGGGTTACAAGACGTCCGGTTTTTCCCGGACATGTCCTACATTTTAGCCTTATGTCTGGCGTCCAGAAGGAATTTGAAAAATATCATAAATGTCCTACATTTTGAGCGTCACATAATATTAATTAGGAAAATAGGTAACACAAAGAAATCATGCAAGTTACAAGTCTATGGACTACGCTTCCAAACTCAATAGTGAAATTTATTTTAATTCAGTCATTGAGTCATTGCCCAAAAAGAAAAAAAGTTTGTCCTGCTATTAAACAAACAGGAAAACGGAAGCACTTAATGAACAAAGTTTTGGGACCATTTTCTGATAACGTCACTGTTCAATGCCTGAGCAGAATTTCTTGTCTTAGGGTTTATACTGATGGAACAAGGTGTTGCCCATTCTTATTCAATATAATTTGATTGTAAAGCAGGGGTATAGAGAACAAAATTATTCAAGATGTCTGCCAGTCAAGAAAGTCATGGTAGTCAAGAAAAAGTAAAGAAATTAACAAGTAGGTCAAGAAGTCAATAAAAAGGCAATAAATTATTCTTGTGGTCAAGAATTTTTGCTATCACAATGACTGATTGGTTGATTTAGTTTATTAGAATGAAATTTTATGCACATATGACCAATCAGCATTGGGCATACATGCCCACACACAAATAACCACAGGCCAACCTAAGTACAAGGGCCATTAGGTTGGCATCAGGGAAAGCTTGTGAGAGCTATTTTCCCAGAAACTTATACCCCCCACCCCCAATTAGAATCATGGGTCATGTTTACCAACCAGTTGTCACTCATGGGAGGGGTAGAAATGCTTTATTTATAAAGAACCAACCATTGTTAGGCTAACAGTAGCCATTTTGGAGAACAAAAACCATGTGCTCCAAATCACATGTTTACTAAATCTTTTATTCTTTACTGAAAATCAGAGATAACACTCACCCATAGGTAAAATCATGCCTAATTTATTAAAAGTAAACTCATTTGCAATTATCTGGCATAATTAAGCCAGAAAAGCTGAAAAAACACTTTTGTTTATGCTTTTTAAGCAACTGATAACTCTGCCATCTGGTGGGAGAAAGTGGCAATTCTCCCAAAGACAAGGAAAGATCTCAAAGGACACCAGCTGGCCAATGAGAAGCCGTCAAGGCTGTGACGTCACAGAGGAAACTTTCAGATGGCCTATTGTGTTCTGAGCTTGCTAGTCAAGCTCACTTGTATTACAGACCCACCTGAGAGCAGGTCAGCTTGGAAGTTGCTGGTAAAATCCAGTGTGAGAATGGCCACCTGTGCCAACAACAAAGGATACATAAAGGGAAAAAGGATCTAAGGTCCTGTTACAGTAAACACAGGCCTAAGTGTGTGTGACCAAGTGGGATATTGTGTCCACAAGTGCAGTTAAGGATCCCAGTGAAAATTCAGCAAAATAGCGAGTTTTGTGTCCCTCATCCCATGTGGAAATCCAGACCACATGGTCGGCAGAACTGACGCCATAGAAGCATCCATAGGATATCAAAGAATATCCAAGTTGTTCTTAGCCATCCTTCCAAGAAAAGCCAGGAAAATTCATTTATCACCCCCCAAAGCCTTTGTTACACCAAGGAAGCACATAATAGTAATTTTTTAGTGTGGTATACCACAAATTTGTCCATGTGTCGGGATGTGGCAATAAAGAGTGAAACAGCGTGTGTAAAGCCCCAGGTATGAGTGATATAGTGTGAAAACGGCTGATATGTAAGTACAAAATCTTTTGTATATCTTTTTTGTGTCTTGTACAGTGAAGTGCTCATGTTTGGTGGCAGCTATGTCATAAGCGGTGTTCTTTTCAATGAATAAATATGTCGTTTAAAGGTGTCTGACCTTCTATCATTTTAGTGAATCATAAGCCTATTAACCCCTCCTCTAGTTACCGATTATTAAAGTTAGGCTAAAGTTCGTCTGTTGCTTAACAGATATCTCAGGGGATATCTGTTACTATACGGAACACCACACGTGGAATAGGGTCTGCGTGTGGCCGCGTAAAGCGTGGTTCTCTTTTGTTTTTGTTGTTTTTGATATATTATATATTTAAAGTTAACCTTTTGTAAAACCAACTTTAAAGCAACATAATATAAGCAAACCCCCAATCCAACAGAAACCAATTCTCCCCTTATACGAGATTATGAGACTCAGAGGTAGCAGATTCACTACAATGGATACAAGGTCAAAGTCACTAGAACGGCCAGCCGGCCATATGTCATCCCCCAGTGGTAGTGGAGACTCCCAACTAGCCTTAATTATAGCCATGCTCAAAGACCAAGGGCAAAAGATTGACAATCAGGGGCAAAAAATTGATAGTCAGGGACAAAAGATTGACAATCAGGGGCAAAAAATTGATAGTCAGGGACAAAAGCTTGACAGTCAGGGAAGGGAAATCGTCCAGGCATCAGCAGAGATGCATAGGAAACTGGAGGCTGTTCGTATGGAGTTCCAGGCTAGACTGGACTCCATCCACAACGTAACGACAAAAACTTCCGAAGCACTGGTTAGGTCCGTATCGTCAAATACCGACAGGATCAGTAACGTAGAAATCAGATGTAACGAGCTGGAAAAACAGGTCAATAGGGACTATGTCCAGCTATCTGAACAAGTTAGTGAATTGAGGGAAATAGTGCAAGGGGTAAATGGCACAGACAACCAGACCATCGTAGCACAACTCCGAGGCAGGTTAGATGCCCTGGAGGACACTTGCAGGGAAATTGCCCGCAGTGATAGTACCATCGCCATAGAAGATAGAATTCTTGAGCGATTGAGGAGGGAGATGCAGAACTGTATGGTTAAAGAACCTAGTTCGCACAATAGCATCTCCGAGGGTCAGAGTGTTCCGCAGCCCGCCTTTCCGCTATCAGACAATAGTGAGGAGGATCGGGCAACCGAACAGGCTAAAGATAGTGCAGCCCTCACGAAAATTTTGGCGTGCCTAGAGGGGTTGGAGAGGTACATTACTAAATCACCTGCTCCGGTAAACCCATGCACCAAGCCAAGTCCTCACCCAAGTAAAGAGTCTGCCGTCGGAGCCACCAACCACTTGCACAAGGTTCCCGAAGTCACTAGCAGAGGTCCAATGTCAGATCATAGTAGTGGGTATTCCTCCCCCCAAAGGTACCATGCTTCACATAACTTCTCGGAATCCTCATCCGGAGGTTCGGACACAGAATTCCGAAGCCAAAGGAAAAGGAAAAACCGAAGAAGGGGTAAAAGTGCACCCAGGGTTAGGTTCTCAGACCTAAAACAACTGCCCACGTTTAGCGGTCAGGGAAATAATCTGGCCTCTGATTTCCTACAAGAATTTGAGAGGGATCTTGATCTTCTAGAAATAGATCTAGAGGATGCCCTTAAAATAGTGTCGTATAGTCTGCGGGACGAGGCACGCCAGTGGTTCGAAAGGAACGAACACAAGTTCCGATCGTATGTGGACTTTAAGAAACAGTTCCTGAAGTATTTTCAAGGTGATGGGTGGAGGGCTTCCTCATTATCAAAAGCCCTTAATGGCAAATATAACCCTAACCTACATAGATCAATGCATAAATATTTTTGGAAACAGGTGAAGATGTTTAGACTGGCCTTACCAGAAATTGCAGATCACCAGATTTTTACACATGTCATCCAACAGCTGCCACGTAGCTTAAGGGATCAGCTAGTCCTAGCCCCCTTTACCTCTTTACAGGCAGTGGCCAATTCCATACTCAGGTATGAAAGTGTACAGGCGCCACAAAACCCTGAGAGGGATAGCACAAGGCATGCACGACTTCCATATGGGAGAACCACCCCTCACGTCAACCAGACGTACGTGAGTCGTGGGAAGGATGACACAAGTGGTCCATCAGATCCCGATAAAGCATACAGTAACCAGTACAGGCGTAGGGATAAGAATAGGTTTAAGGAACCCATCAGCGGGAAAAAAGGTAAAGGACCAAGAAAGGGTATAGAACCCCAGGGTAGGAGTTCGTTAAGACCTCTCGGGTCCACAGAGCATATAGCTGAGGTGCATTCCGAAAGCCACAGTCAGGGAAACTAGATAGGCAACGTCCTGAAGTGGGGAGGGGCGATGCCGAACCTAGATTAAGCCCACCATGTTCAACCCAGTGTGATCATCATCCAATCATTAAGGCCCATCAAGCCATTGGAGATTCAATGTTGTCTAGGCTAGCTCAAAACAAGTTTGGTTACCCAGTCCAAAGGGACTATGACGGTAGATACCATGTAGGGCTATGTAAGTCGGGACAATCCTCTAGCCAGCTGCTCAGTGAACTCCGTCGTACTAAAAGTGTGCACGATAAAGTAGTGTTGATGATTGCAACAAATGACATGCTCCGAGGGGAAGACAGCGACCGAGTGCTGCGGAACCTCGAGTGCATAGTAGGGGTTCTTAAGAGGAAGGGTGCCAAGAAGGTAATCATTCTGACACCTCCACCAATTCCCAGACTAGCTAAGGAAAATAGAGCTAAGTTCTGGGCAGGGTATGATTCTCTCATAGGTAAAATTACCTCACTGGATAACAAAGGTAATATAAGAGTGCTTGATGTTTTTTCCAAGTTTACTCACCAGGGTCAAGAATTAAATATGTCTTTATTTGAGGAAACCATGGGGTATGGCAGTTACAAAAGGCCTGACCTGGTTCACCTCAGTCCCAGGGGTATGGACGTAATTCTCAAGGCGTTAGATGAAGTACGGTGGTTTACCCAGCATCAGCCAGAGACCAACAAACGTCAGTCACCTCAACAATGGGAGGATGTAGATGCCATAATGCCATACACCCCACCCACGGGAAACTAGCCAACGCTGCTCTCGTAGGAAGTAATGGTGGCGAGGGTAAAGTAAATCCCCATAGATTAATAAATGTTCCATTCTGTAACAGGGACGACAGTGTGTCTATAGAAAAGGAACTGGTTAGGGATAATTGTAACAGTGTAGTACCCATTAATAATTTGTATTAGCCAAGTAACGTGCAATATTTTTAATGTTATACATTGTGTCAATGGTAGAATTATAAGTAATCAACATGTAAATAACATGAAGATATGGAGATGTAGTCCCAAAGTATACAACCTGTACATCGACAAGCTCAAACTATTACATCCCGATTTAGCATCCAAAGTGCCTCAAAAATGCTAAGCAAAGTTGTGGATGGAGTTCAGTTCTGTCTGAATACAGAACAGCAGTTGTAAATAGTATATGGGACCTATATTTCATTTTTGTGCATTTTATATACTGTCAATGTTCTAATATATCCTATATTTAGAGTATTTCACATTTATGTTGTCCTATTTGAGGGTAGGGTAAGAAATATATCTCAGAGCTAAAAAATGCCAAAACAAAATTAGTAAACATCTCCACTACCACCATGTTTGAGTAGGCCAAAGGTAAATGTCGACACAACCAAGGTACAGCCAAAGCCAAACATGGGAATTCACCACCAACACAGCCAAATTGTGTAAGTAATGGGGCAAGTGATAGTGTGCAGTGACCCATCACAAGTGTGCCACCATCCCAAAACACACAGGCTTAGAGGTGAAGTGCGATACATCGCAAGCAAGATGTTGGGAACTATCCACCATGCCCCCTGAGGCACAGGAAGCATGGGGAGTGTCCGAATAGTGGTGGATACCCATAGTGCGCATTGTGTAAGTGCGCATAGACAAGTGATATCCGAACCTACGTATAAATAAAGTCCAATGTGTGTATGCAGACTTAGGTACGCAATTACAGTGTTCAAGGGCTTCTTTATATAAATGTGTCTCTTTGGACTAAGTGCTGAAAGGGTAGAGTAATCCATTCCCTTCAAGGCGAAGAGAACAAACAGTCTTACAAATTACGTACGGTGACCAAAGTATCTTATATATATATATGTACATCTATATAAATTCTTTATCATAATGGGTATTCATGACTCAAGACACCCAAGAACTTTAATAGGGATAGGAATGGAGTAGGAGGCAGAAACTCTGTCCTCAATGTATTACAAATATTTTTAATATGTATATTTCCAAGAGTGCATCAATGTAGATGTGTATTTCAAGTATGGTAATTTTCAACATGTCTATTACAGGGTTATATTAATGTCAATATGCAAGACTATTTCAAGTGTTTCTTTTAACAGAATATGTGTAATTTAATTTTATATAGCCGTGAATATTTATTTTTGTGTGTGTTTGCATAATAGTGTTTAAGGTTAGTGAGGATAAAGAAAAACGAATCGCTTCTCGAATCCTTTTTCTTTTTCCCGAGGGGCCGGGATATGTATGACCAATCAGCATTGGGCATACATGCCCACACACAAATAACCACAGGCCAACCTAAGTACAAGGGCCATTAGGTTGGCATCAGGGAAAGCTTGTGAGAGCTATTTTCCCAGAAACTTATACCCCCCACCCCCAATTAGAATCATGGGTCATGTTTACCAACCAGTTGTCACTCATGGGAGGGGTAGAAATGCTTTATTTATAAAGAACCAACCATTGTTAGGCTAACAGTAGCCATTTTGGAGAACAAAAACCATGTGCTCCAAATCACATGTTTACTAAATCTTTTATTCTTTACTGAAAATCAGAGATAACACTCACCCATAGGTAAAATCATGCCTAATTTATTAAAAGTAAACTCATTTGCAATTATCTGGCATAATTAAGCCAGAAAAGCTGAAAAAACACTTTTGTTTATGCTTTTTAAGCAACTGATAACTCTGCCATCTGGTGGGAGAAAGTGGCAATTCTCCCAAAGACAAGGAAAGATCTCAAAGGACACCAGCTGGCCAATGAGAAGCCGTCAAGGCTGTGACGTCACAGAGGAAACTTTCAGATGGCCTATTGTGTTCTGAGCTTGCTAGTCAAGCTCACTTGTATTACAGACCCACCTGAGAGCAGGTCAGCTTGGAAGTTGCTGGTAAAATCCAGTGTGAGAATGGCCACCTGTGCCAACAACAAAGGATACATAAAGGGAAAAAGGATCTAAGGTCCTGTTACAGTAAACACAGGCCTAAGTGTGTGTGACCAAGTGGGATATTGTGTCCACAAGTGCATTTAAGGATCCCAGTGAAAATTCAGCAAAATAGCGAGTTTTGTGTCCCTCATCCCATGTGGAAATCCAGACCACATGGTCGGCAGAACTGACGCCATAGAAGCATCCATAGGATATCAAAGAATATCCAAGTTGTTCTTAGCCATCCTTCCAAGAAAAGCCAGGAAAATTCATTTATCACCCCCAAAGCCTTTGTTACACCAAGGAAGCACATAATAGTAATTTTTTAGTGTGGTATACCACAAATTTGTCCATGTGTCGGGATGTGGCAATAAAGAGTGAAACAGCGTGTGTAAAGCCCCAGGTATGAGTGATATAGTGTGAAAACGGCTGATATGTAAGTACAAAATCTTTTGTATATCTTTTTTGTGTCTTGTACAGTGAAGTGCTCATGTTTGGTGGCAGCTATGTCATAAGCGGTGTTCTTTTCAATGAATAAATATGTCGTTTAAAGGTGTCTGACCTTCTATCATTTTAGTGAATCATAAGCCTATTAACCCCTCCTCTAGTTACCGATTATTAAAGTTAGGCTAAAGTTCGTCTGTTGCTTAACAGATATCTCAGGGGATATCTGTTACTATACGGAACACCACACGTGGAATAGGGTCTGCGTGTGGCCGCGTAAAGCGTGGTTCTCTTTTGTTTTTGTTGTTTTTGATATATTATATATTTAAAGTTAACCTTTTGTAAAACCAACTTTAAAGCAACATAATATAAGCAAACCCCCAATCCAACAGAAACCAATTCTCCCCTTATACACACATCTAGTTTCTTAAAAGTAATCTTCTTTGCGCGTGCAAAACTGAATATATGAAGGCAATAGAAACAACAAAGTTCTCCGCGCTCTAGTCTTTCAAGGATCGATCCCTGGTGGAACTCCAAAATTTCTGAGATGGCCTAACATCAAGAGGACAATTGAGAAGCTACTTGAAATCAATATGTAAGCGAATTCCACTCTCAAGACTAGATGGGACTCGATGTGATGACCACGCGTCACCGAATGGAAAAACACTTCGGAGTCTTTGTCCTTCAAAATTAATTTTACTGAATAACTGTAGTTTTCTTTAGAGTACCTAAACATGGCTTTTTTTTGCGCAGTACAATGTTGTTTTCTTTCACCCTACTTTTATAGTTTTTCATTCAAAGGATTCCACTCCCGAAGCATGAGCATGACGCACTACGAAACCAGAGGTCCAAGGTTTGGACCTTGGACAGGTGTGGTTGCATTATGTCTCGGATTGCTATTCCTTCGGATCATCATTAAATCTCATCGTCGCATTTAATCCAAGAGGTAGAAAAGCGGCGTAAAATAACGAAATAGAAATTATTGATTGACTTGGTTCATTTTATTTCACTTTTCTGACACTTTTTGGCTAATCGTGACGATGAGAATGAGTTAAGATTAACTTGATGAAAGGGCCATCTCAAACAAGACACATTCTCAGGCCGGAATTCGAACACGGGACATTCTGCTTCGTAGCGTAACCTGATAACCACTGCACCACGGAGTTGTCGGCCCAAATAGAAATGAAAATTAGAAAATGCCGTCTTGAATTTGCAGGAACCGAGTTCACCAGCAAGGCCAAAAGATTTTCGCTCCCACTAGGATAGGCAAATAACAGAAAATGCTTGATAAGTAATTTGGCTCTCCATATTTCATGATATTATTGTTACGGGCTGCTAATTTAATAACTAACTAATTAACTCAATTAACTCAACTGAACTGAGCTTAGCAACGCAACAACGAAGAATCTCTCGCCTCACCTGCTGGGCGAATAAAACACTACATAAATTATAATACGGTCAGGATAAGTGCCTAACAGTCGGAGTTACCAAGAATAAACCTAGGAGGATTTGATTTTAAATACCTGAAATGACGTTACATAATACCACGGTGTTTCTGAATATACACATATATTAAAGCACAGATAAATACACATTACATCTTGCCCTCTTTCACTCGATCTCACATTCATTCTCTCATTCTATGGCATATTGCGACAATATGACAAATACAAAGGTTAGATTATTTACTACTTTGACCATACTCTTGCTATGTCTTGGCTACATTGCCTTTTACAATTTATCGTTTAGGATTTTAAGCATAAAGTGAATAATTGTTCCTTGTGCGAACCCCTTCTATCTTTTCTGAAGGTATAAATATATTCAATGAACTATTGTTTGCTGTTAACATAAACTCTCATCTTTAAAAAACAAGTATTAAATGCTTTTGATTACTCCGCCTGAAAACAGATGCCTAGGGATGCCGTAGCACTGATTTAAGTTATGCAATGATTTGATTTACGCAGATTCGCGGTAGATAGTTGTCATCTTTCTCACACACGCACATGGTTGGATCTTACCTTCGCTGCATTCCCTCTGACCTGGGTTGGGTGAAAGTGGTCCTACAGTTCTGGAAGGCCTGCACACTCCATTGTTGTACCTCGCGGTTATCCTGGTTGGCGAAAGTGGATCAGTCGGCAGCTCCATCTGGCATCATCGGATCCTGGCTTCACTCATGCACTTCGCAGGGACGTCCAGGACGGTACACGCACACTGTCGACTCCATACGATAACTTGCGCAATAATTGGACAGTTCTTCGCGGTCACTCGTAGGTACAGATACATGACTTGGGCGGTGAGACGAACATACGCGATTAGCCATTCGCGGTTTCACATGGATATCAAATGTTATTAACTTTTACTATTTAGGACGTTGTTTCGGACGATTGACACGGGTGGACGTGTCTGGCGTTATTCTCACATAACCACACGTATGTGCACGGATGCGTAGACGGCGAGGGGGAGAAGGACCCCCTGATTCTACTTTGCTCTACTCCATGGCTCTGAAACACTCACTCGAGGAAAACAAATCCAGACCTCGCAGCTTGCAACTCGCAGCTCGGTCGCGCGTAGCTCACACTCCGGTGGCGATTGTAGGCAGAACTGTGCAAAACTGTGTCTCTCTATTCCAAATCATCCCTTTTATTCCAGATTTGAACGTAGTGACGCGCTACCCTCTATGATCAGGTGCTTGTTTATTGTTTCTGGTGCTTTGACCGTTGTCCTCCTATCCTGGTCAATGCTCACTCCGGACCTTAACCCCTAGTAGCAGCCCCTCGTGCAGAGATTAGGCTAACTCTTCCTCCATTGTATTCAGTCACGAAAAGCAAGGACAACTCAGTAGGGTAGCTTCTCCCTTTCAATTCAGCGATGAATCTTTAATAATTCATAACTCCCGTATTTCTGTTCTGATTAGGCTCAAATCTTGGAATCAGTACTTTCATGATGTGGTCTTCCGCTGGTTAAAATCTCATCCAATTCGGTCCATTGGTTAAGAAGTTGCATTTTTCTTGATATTCCCATAAGAATACATGTAAATCCGAATTCCGGCGAAAAACGGTGGTTGAGCAAGCTAGTGCTGGCTAAGACAGTTCGCTAGACACCTGTATTCGCGACGGATATTAATATTACCAATTGCAATTAATTCCTACTAACGGGCAATTAGATTAATTACTTGTCACTCAATATTTGACCGTTATATTATTATGTAAGTAACTATTAATCGCTATATAACTTTCGATTAATTTTTTTTGTATGTCTAGTCAACTTTCCCGCCTAAGCACTAAGCAGCAGCCACAGCGTCTGCATTTCCGGGTAGAGGTCAGAGTTGCTAATGGTCCAGGAATTTTAAATAAATTCAATTCCCATCCAGGAGAGAAAATCAGCAATCGTGAATGGGTTCTGGACCGTAACGAACCTCTTCATCTGTAACGTTTTCAATTCGGTCCATTAATTTTTTCCAGATGAATTTAATTTCGGTCCAGGAACCTTATTTCCTGAAGAATTTAAATACGATCAACGAACATTTTTTTCCTGATCTTTTTAAATAGGGTCAAAGTTCCGTATTGAAATGAAACAATTCGCAGCTTGGTACAAATTTAGATTGTGCGAGAGAAAAGGTTCCGGTCCTATAACGGAATCCTATAGAACAAATTAGAATGTATGCGTTCCCTAATCTTTAACAATCCCAGGGTTGTTAATGGTCCAGGTATTGTAAATAAATTCATTTCTCATCCGGGAGAGAAAATCAGCAAGTGTAAATGGGTTCTAGGCCTCAATTCGGTCCAGGAACCTTTTTTCCGTATGAATTTAAATACGGTGCAGGAACTCTTTTTTCGGTAAAATTTAAATACGATCCAGTATCCTTTTTTTAATGGAACAATACACTACTAGGACCGAATTTAAATTGTGCGAGAAGAAAGGTTCCGGTCCTGCAACGGAACCCAATAAAACCCATAGAAGTTATGGGTAGATGGACCTTTGACAACCCTGGTAGAGGCTAAATGAAGAAAAATCACAAAATATGCAGAATTTTGAAACGTATTATTTCTAGAGCATACACAGTACTATATAAAATTGACTACATACCTCGTTTCCTTCCTTAATTGAAATGTGACTTATTCTTCATCATATGTGAGATCAACCGCCGTGAGAGTCAAACGCGGTCTCCTGTGTGGTAGTCGGACACCAATTTAGAAAGTCAATGTGTTGGACATTTGGTCGATCAGTAGATCCTACTTCAATTTTTTCGAGAGGTAAACGAACTGGCAGCTTCACACTCGAAATTTCACTTCGCCACTTCTCGGATCAAACTGTTCTTCGAACTAGCTGACAGTCATCAATTATCGACCAATGAACACAGTAGGGCAAAAAGAAGCAGATGTTTCTTGAAAATGAGTGGAAAGTTACCAAGGAAGGATTATAGGATATAAAGTTGGTACATTACAAAGGCTTATTATGGCCTTTCCTTTCATTACAGGTTATGAGCACAAGGGTTGAGTGTGGGAACCTGAAGGAACTGCGACATCTTTGTCATTCATCTTCGGCCAGAAAAGGGACAAACAGTAGAATTTTGTCTCTTGCAATTTGAGAAGCCTATGTCCATGCTGAACCATAAAGTAATTAACCCAGAAAGTCCTAGCTACCTGCAGTGCGTTTCGGCGCGGCCGATAACCAGAGCCAGATGAAGATAAGATTTTGTGGGAGGGGGTAACCTGGCTTAGGCTCCCTGGTGTGCATGAAGGGAAAGTGTGTTTTCAAAAGGTCCCCGACTTCCCAGAAAGGGACGGCCCATAAAATCACTGCATTTCCTACCAATGTATCCGTTTGTTTTCAACCAAAGTGTATGTCACCGTAAGATCCGAGCCCTTCGAGTTCTGTCGGTGGCGGGACTTCTTGAGTCTTTTGTCACCATGGTGCCAATCAGAGTTTCTTTCTGCCAAGGTCGTTGCACCTATGAATTGGCTCTTCAGCTTGAGTGGCAAAAGACATGTTGTACGGAGGAAAGTTGCACCGGAAAAATTACCTTCTTAAATACGATGAAACCTGTAAAACATCCACAGATATTTATTCGGGGGTGGTCCCTTTGACAAAACATCAATATTCTCAAAATTATTCGAACGGACTGTGTAAAACATTGCAATACTCCAAAAACTGAACCTGCTCTGCAACACAAGGAAAATGCCTCATTTAGCAATTGTTAAGTTGGTAAGTTCAGTATGGCACTACATTTTAAATAATACTGATAGAATAAATCAATAAAGTTTGTTAAATGACAACGACTCCTTACCACAAGAATATAATTAATCTTTACGGATATCCCATATAACGGTTTGGGGTTCGACGTGCTGACCCCACGTCACCCCATTACTGGTTAAAGATGTCCACACCTCTAGATATGATTGTGGGAGGGAGACTGGCAGTCGGGAGATAGACCAAGGCCCTACCAGGGCTGTCGAACCACGGGTTATTATTTATTTATAGATGCTTAAATATATGTGAAACCTCACATGTCTTTCCAGTGACTTATTTCAAGGGCTGTACTTGACTCAACAAAATAAGCTTACTGTGTGAAGCAGATTCATACGAACCAAAAATATCCAAAATTATAACAATAATAATAATTTACTTCAAAATTACAAAAATGTATTTACTTGTTCTTGTTTAAATTTTCGATTCTTCGAAAAGTTTGTTAAGGAGTTGAGTTGATGTTTTTAAGTCCACTTTATGCACAGTAAGACTAATCGGGACTGGACCTACAGTTTAAAGTAAGATCCGGACCCCTGTGTACCTCAACCCATGTATCGAACCCGGGACCCCTCGATTACAAGGCAACAACCCTATCACTGCGCAATCGGGGAGGCATCGTTTGTTAAGGAGGAATCTCAAAATCGGTCTTCACGATATCGAGAAAAATATGCTACTCGAGAAATCGTACAGTTTGTGAAGATAATTACTTTTAACACGTTGCGTGTTTTAGACTGTTTCAATAGTAGAATAGATATTTGGTGCGAATAATACTACTTACCCGGAGATATGAGGCATCCTGCCACCATTATACTTATTTAGCGTGTATTGCACTCTGATTCGGGACCAGTTGTAACTGTTTGCATATATGCGGTTTACCGCTGCACAAGCGGTCGTTCTTCAATCTACTCAATAGGCCTCCCCGATGGCGCAGTGGTAGCGTCGTTTCCTTGTAATTAAGGGGTCCCGGGTTCGATACCTGGTGGAGGCACATAGTGGTTCGGATCCCACTTTAAACTGTAGGTCTAGTCCCGATTAGCCTTACTGTGCACAAAGTGGACTTAAAAGATCAAACCAAACCATATTCAATCTACTCAAGCTCAAAACATTGTTTGGACGCAACGGCAACACTCAACGCCCAACCCTGATTGTTGTTGACCTTTGACTGCTGGAGGTGGAAAGACCGCTCCCTCAAAATTCCGAGAAACGACGAAGTTCTAGGTTCCTAAACTGACATCTACTATAGCTAGAACCAGGAAAACGAGGAAGAAATGTGGTTTTGGGTTCGTGCAACTCAAATTAAGAACAGTGTTTCTAACTGAAAGAAAAAAAATACTGAAAAACTATTTTGCAATATTTGTCATGAAAGTAAAATTTTCAGCAAATGTAGAACAGTTTGCCGGGGCCACGTGAACGTTTCGGGGGGCCAGTGACCCCCCGGGCCCTCCCTAACGACGTCCCTGTACAGGACAAATTTGTTGGCTGTTCTTCCTTGCCCGTCATGGCCTGGGGTTGCGCGCTCTCTCTCTGCAAACAACACTCGCGAGTCGACTCTTTCCTTCGTTCAAAGAGTCGTGGCACACTTTAGCGACTCCTTCCCCTCTCATCGTACACGGCACGTTTCAGCCAGCTTCACTCAACTATGGGCCCGTTCCGAAAGTCGCACGAGTTTAACGCGTTAAACGAGTTATGGTAACTGACCGTTCCATAAGTGCTTCCGTGCGTTTCGTGAGTTTCATTATGCTGTCCCAAAAGTCGCATTCCGTGCGTTTCGTGCAAGAACGAGATTCACCAAACGCACGGGCCAGGATGCTGGTTTGTTCCGTGAAAATCGTCTGCTCCTTGCAGACAAAGCGCGTGCTGATGGATTCAAACTGCACTAGTTCGGAAAATGTATTATAATTTTAACAGATAGCGATATGAAGCAACATGCACAAGATAAGTATGCCTTGACCGTTGTTAGAATGTGATTAAAATGAGTAACAGTGGCCATAATAGAGTTTATTTTTGCCATAAGGACATTCCTTCCGCTGACGCCATGCGGAAACTTTCTCTAAACAAAACGCTGCGCCTGCGCTTTCGCCTAGAGCGTCCCATAAGTCTGTAAAATAACGGGTTTCACCAGATTCACGAGCCCAGTTATATTCGTTGAATGCGTTCGTTTCGTTAAGACTTTCGGAACGCACCCTATATAGGGGTAGGGAAAAGCAAGACTACTAGAAGGAAAGGCTGGGGTCAGATACGCCTCTTTTCGCGACTGCCGCGGGTGTGACGTCATCAGCGGACAAAACCCAGCTGAGTCTTTACCCCATAAGGAAAGAAACGTGGAAAGGCTGATCTGTTTTGTTCTTTTCGCTCTTTTTTCTTGTATTTCTGGATTGTTGGGTTCAGGGTGCGAAATCTTGCAGGGGGGACGAGGGTAATTTCCGCCCACCAACAATCTTGGCTTCAAAAATCCCCCCACCAAAAATTTTCCGGTGGGTAGAGTTTTTGTTATAACAAAGGAAAGATAAGCAATTACTTTAATTTCCTATATACTTTACTAAGAATAATATCGAAAACACACACAAATTAGTGTGGTTGTGAGTGTTGAATGCTTTCTCTCACAAGAGATCATTAACAAATCTACAACAATACGCACAATAAAAGTAAAACAAGAATGCAAAACAATAATAACTATGAAATCTAATTGATTTATATTAACATAGTGCACAAACTAAACAAAAACTTACACATAATAAAACCAGTTCAACTATGTCATAATTTATTAACATCTTTAACCGGTTAGTAAAGGAATTACTTAGCTGCTTTGCAATATCTGATATGTATGAAAGTAACCAATTAATTTCTAATTAATAATCATAATAATTATTTTAATCGAGTAATTTATTTTTACGTTTAATAACATTACAAATATGTACATCGTAAAATTCACACATATGTTTGTGGGGAGGGGGTTCTAGGTTAAGAACTTTCTCCCCCTCACCAGTTTTCAATGATTTCGCACCCTGGTGGGTTGCGAGGTGTTGCAGTTTACAATGCCTTCAGTGAGGTGTTGCGACGTGTCGTGATCTCCGATGAAAAAATAAAAACAGCGGGTGACAATATTTAACTAAACACTTCGCATCTAACGAGACTTGTTAGTGGATTGCGATACCAGATACGCTTTCGTCAAGGACCACGTGTAGTGTTGCCCACGGGACGAGACGGGACAGGCTTTTAAAAATTCGAGACGAGATTGATCATGTGTCCCGAGACAAACGAATATTTTCGAGACGAGACAGCATTTCACAGCATTTCCACGAGACGAGACAGGCCAAAGTCTCGTCTCGTGGGCAACACTAACCACGTGATCAGGTATGGCCCCAGAACTTCCCCACGTTCCCCGAAGTGTTGTTCAAAGATTCATAAGACTCAGAACTGTAATCCGAATGAGGAAAGTTAACGAAGAAGTGAATATTAATAGCAGAAGCAAAGTCAACAAATTGAAAAAGTTGAAGTGAAACAGCTCCTCCCTCACCTCTAAAATAGACGACTTCATAAGTATAACAATAGGTAAGTCCGCATCATTTATTATTATTATTATTTTACGCATTCAACATATATTTTTCTTTCTGCCCTAACAAAACGCATTACTAGGTGAATTAACCCAATTTTACATGAAACTAATGTTTCAGAGAGAAATGTGACGACATATAAACTACCGATAACATGTGTGCGTAAATGGCTGTGTAATCCAACTGTAAGGACATACGTTATGTCGGATCCTAAGTATGTCTGCGTATTTACTCCCAATTAGCTTCTGGGCATAATTACGGATCTTTTTTGTTCATAATTACTGCTTTGATTCGGCTGCGAAACCGGAGCGTAGAGCGATCTGTCCGCCCGTGACGTCACGCCTGACGTCAAGGACCACGTGATCAGGTATGGCCCCAGCCTTCTCCTTCTAATAGTCTTGAGGGAAAAGGAACAGAGAGGACCCCCCCCCTCCCTCTCCACTCCAGTCACCATTTGCTGCCCGCAGAATCGACTTGCTTTCTTTTAAATATTCCGGCCGCCAGGCGAGTATAAACTTGCGCATGCGCCTTCCTCGCAAAAGTCGTGGAAAGGAGAGGGAATAATGGAATAATAGTTGCTTGGCGGGCGGAGGAGTCGTGGCACACATACGACTCTTGGAACGTGTCGTTCAATTCTGGTGAACTAGTCGTTCACCGTTCACAAGAGAGAGTCGTTACTTTTGAACGACTCGTTCATGAACGACCCATCACTAGAAAGGTTGTTTTGGTTCCTTCTCTAGTCGGTTTCCCCCTCAAATAGTTGTTACGTAATATCTGAAGATTTTTGTTAGTATACAACGAAGAAATCCATTGGCAAGAAAGTAAGTACGTGTGTATGTAACCTCGCGCTACGACGCCAGGGGTCCCGGGTTTGAATGCCAGCTTGGGCATGGTATTCTTTGCGAGTGTCGCTTCATCCATTTCGTCATGTCGTCAGTCATCCTCATCTTCGCGATTAGCCAGAAGTGGCTGAAATACGAAGTAAAAATAAGAAGAAAATTGTGTATGCAACCTTCAGATGAAAGCAAACTTTCAATTGGCTGATTCCGAAATCTGCATTTATATGTACAGGGGTGTGCTTGTGTGGGTAACAGTAGGATAAGCCGGAGACACTTTATACTCGGTTGTTTTCAAATAAAAATCATTGCTACTTACCTCATATGCAGCGCGGAAGATTTTTGAAGCTGGCGATAAATTTTTTTCCATGAAAAACACGTTACTTTTAACGTTATGATTCTTTATTTGTCGTTCCTAATTCGGCGGCCAAAGCTTGACTCACGTTGTCTGTCGTCAGCTGATATGCAGTACTGTCAGATGATGTGCAGTGTTGCCAAACGTATGAACCTATAAATGTCGCACAGGCTATTCACAAAATGTTTTTCATCGACAATTTTTCCACAAAGAGCTTCGAAACTTGTTCAACAAACCATTCACGTAAAGTTAGGTTAGGTTCAGTTAGGTTAGGTTCAGTTAGGTTACGAAAATTTAGAAAAATTAATTTCACCAAAAAAAATATTCATTTTATTAATTTCACCCAAAAAAAAACATTTTATTAATTTCACAGAAAAAAATTAACTTTCACCACACTTAAATGTATTTTATTACTTTCACCAAAAAAAATCATTTTATTAATTTCACCGAAAAAAAAAATAACTTTCACAACACTTAAATGTATTGCATGCGACCGGCATGCTTAAAAAATTCATGGACTCTTCTCTCAAGTGGGAATTTTTTCTTGAAGAGGTACTCCGATAAGTAACCCGTGAAGTGATGTTTCTTGCGACCAAACATTGGGATGGAATGACGGACATTACGCCAGGCTCTTTCGATGTTTTGAGAATGAACTTCTACATTGGCGCCTCTCATTCTTTGCTGGTTTGCATTATGGATATGTCCACTTGCAGGTGTGTCGATGAACTCCACACTGTGGTTAACTCTGAGGTGCGTGTATCCTGCTCCCTGCAAGTTTATATATGCTTTCCAGCAATCTGAAATAATGGTTGTTCCAGGCAGAATGAATTGCTGTATTACTTGTAGCAGAGTTTGTTCGTTGCGGTTTTCTACAGGAACCATGAAGAAACGATCACTGTTCTCCCTTTCAATTCCTCCAAACACCCACTGACCCCCAACTGGACGTGCTCTTCTATTCAAACATCTTTTGGTCTTTCCGAACTTTGCTTCATCAACTTCTACAACCACTCCAGGACCTCCTATTGGTCTCGAATTGGCAAGAACCCAGTCTTCGCACACTTGCCGGCAGTGGTTGGACCAATCCACAATTGTTATTGAACACATGTTCAGTTCGAATTTCATGTACTCTTGTCTTGGGTAGGGCAACAACAGCCAAATTTTACAAAATTTCACGATATTCTGAACAGTTAATTTACTTTGTCCTATAAATGTACCCTTCCTTGCAGAGATTTTGAATCCACATGGAAATCTTTTATGCTTTAATTTCCCACGCCCCTGCACTCTTTTCGAACATATGTACAGCCATTTCCCATCCCGAGCAATGTGCAACTTACACATTCTTGAACATTTCGGACATTCCATTTCTTCTTTCAATATTCCATGTTCGATTAGAAAATCTCGAGGATCCTCAATATCCGGGAACATTTTCACCACGCAACCTTGACACGTCATCTTGTCAAACTTCCGCGTGGTTGCTACACTGTGAGGGGGTTACATAACCAAACGCACGGAAAATTTGATTCACGTAGTCAACGGTAATGGCGGCACGAGCTAACGCACAACGGAGATGCATGATTGACGAAAAATACCTTTTTTACGGGCAAAAAACGTAGCACGATTCTAAAAAACAATACCTCCGGTTTCGTAAAGACCTCCAGAACACAATTCCGTAAGTACTTTCTCGTCTTTTCTCCTGTAAATTTTAAGAAATCCGTCTCCGGCTTATCCTACCGTTACCCTGGTGTGTTTATTGAATTACCAGAAAAAAATTAGGGGCTTGGTGGTAAAAATTTACTATCCTTCGGACACCTCTAATTTTTTCGTTTCGTCAATTTTTGACATTCGTACTTACGTATCTGCTTCGCGGAATATTCCTGAAGGTGTATCAACGTTGTTTTTATGAAATTTGAACTATGTTTCCTAACCTAACAGAACTAACCTAACCACGTGCCAATGGTTCGTGGGGCTAGCGCCAATGGTTCGCAATTATTTCCAGTTTCCAGATCCTGATACTAACACAACACCAAATTTTAACTATGTTTCCTAACCTAACAGAACTAACCTATCCACGTGCCAATGGTTCGTGGGGCTAGCTATTCTCCGTCGGAGAATTGATTTTCAACGAACAACATGAATTTCAGCTATGAAACATTCACACATCACACAAAACACTTTCCCGATGTTCGACAATGCTACAGGAATTTATTACGGTAAGTAGTTTCTTCTGTAAAAATAAATAAATGTGTCCGAAGGATAGTAAACTAGTACCGAAAAAAAAAAACCGCTCACACGTCATCTTGTAAAACTACCGCGTGGTTGCTACACTAACACTTATTAACCGAAAAATGATGGTTTTTAGGCTAAAATTGATGCACAAACCATTCACGGAAGGTTAGGTTCAGTTAGGTTAGGCAAACAGAAAATTAAATTGAAAAAAAAAATCCTGCTCACACGTCATCTTTAAAACTACCACGTTGTTGCTACACGGACAGGGGTTTACATAATCCAACGCACAGAACATTTGATTCACGTAGTCGACGGTAATGGCACAAGCTATCGTGCAACGGAGATACATTAATGTCGAAAATTACATTATTTACCGGCCGAATAAGTTGCACGAATGGAAAAAACACTATTCCCAGCTTCCAAAAGTCCACAGGAACTCAATTCCGTAAGTACTTTCCTGTCTTTTTCCCTGTAAATTTGAAGAAATATGTTTTCACTATATCTAACTGTTATCGTCATTTCGATCTTAGTGGCTCTTGGTACATAAATCCATTTCCTCAATTTGCTGATGATGGGTAATCACCAGATTCCCATATTTAGTCCTAGAGCAATTATCCACATTTTGGAAATCACGGTTTTCCTTGTTTCAGAGAACCTATAAGTTGTTTACTAATAGTTCACCCTTTTATGGGTTAGCCACTCCTCCTTATTCCAACCTTGGCCTTTGGCCAATGAATTGGACTTATCCTCTTTCCATGCTGTTGATTCACCAAGAGACAGAGACTGTATGCTTTAGTGTGGCACGCTGATATGCACATAATAAATTAGACTTCCAGTATTGTTAAGACTAGCACCAAGTCAAATACCATGAGTTCAAATATTTTATTGAAGATAAAAATGTATTTTATATTAATTTGGTTTGTTGTAAGGAATGGTTGAAAATCCATCCGTTTCACCTGTTGTTAGTATTGTGGGTGTACCCATCGATTCCGTGCCCACAGACATTTTAAAACTTCAAGCTAGAACTCCCCTGTGACCGTCTGTCCATTAGGAACAAATTCTCTATGAATGATACCCATGGAGTCAAAGAACGTGATGAGCATCGTCTTCATTCGGTACTTCTGCAAGTGAACTTTCTTGGTATTTGTTGACCCTTGGCTCTTCTACACCAAACTCTGGCACTTTGTTTTGTTTAATTGTTTCCAGCATTTTGACCTAGGGTAGTTCCGCTTGTGTTATTGTAACTTTTAAGAGGATCCTTCCCCAAAGTTCAAATTTACTGGCCAGAGAGAGAAAACAGAGTAATTAGAGAATGGGTGTTTTTCCAAATCTTGCATACAATATGTAAATGCACTACAACATCAGTCTGGAAAATTATGGGATACACTGTGTATATTGAAAACAGTAATGTACTGTCTATTGAGTACTCTGGGGAAAAATTGAGAATTCTGGAAATCTCAGGGAAAATGTATTTGGAGTTCATGTGGAGACCCTGAATTAGCACCAGAATACATGCGCGGGTGGAGTAATGCTGTTCGGACAGAACTAATTATCATAGTATTGCATGTTTTTGTTGGATGGATCTGTTCTTTCAGAAATTCTCTTGCACAAGTGCCATCCCCAAATCGTTACAATGCCCATTTTCTTTAGCTGTGCTACTGTCAAAATGCCAGAGTTTCTGTGCATTCAGCTCCATACTGCCCACGCGTGCATTGTTGTTTCTGTTTTGCAACGTTCATTGCCGAGGTTCCCTGTCCGAATTGTTGCTGTGAAAATGGATTGCTAGGCAGAGCAGACACAAATTTTGGACCTGATGAACAAGCTGAATGAGACACTGAGTTTGCATGCAAAATGTGTGTCGCTGCTGCTACAAAGTGATTTGCAATTTTGCAAGCACTACTGTGTATAATGTTTTACTATTAATAGTATTGAAATAAAGTTTCTGTTAGCAGATGTACTACTACTAATAATATATTATAAGTACATAATACACAAATATATAATATACATAATATATTATTAAACTACTTATGATAATATCTTCTCTCTGAGTCATAGTATTTACATATGAAGGAGTTCTGTGCCTAAATATTCCAAAGAGAACAATCTGCACTTAAATTTCCACAAATGGGTAATTCCATATCAAGTCAAACAAGAAAAAATAAATTTTGGAATTTGATGTCATGGATTTGACTACGTTTCATATCATCTGAAATGTAGAAAATAGTTGTGTTTTTTTTATTTTTCATGTTGCCCGTTTTTTAGTTATTGCATTTTGATAATTGACAAAATTGCCCAAAAACCGCTCACCGCTGAAACTTTAAATACAATTTGCAAGAGATCTGTTTCAACTACAGGGCTGGTGGGCATGGTCCCATTTTAAAGCTTATCAAGGGGGCTTTAATTTGATATGCAACATGCTTGGTTTTTTATAAAAAAGAAATTTTGAAAGTTTTTCAAAATTTAATTTTACAATTTCCAAAAATCAAAAATTTTAAACATATTGGTACACATCTACTGAGGGTTGTCAAAATCTCAAGCTGGTATGTCTGGTATCATATGAAAAGTGAATTCCTTTCAAGACCATGCAATGATTTTTAAGTAAACAAATTTTACATGCTTAACCACATTATAAATACAGAAGCATACATACCAAGTAACTGCTTAGTGATACAGAAAGTCTTTCTTTGATAATATGTATGATGTTTGTGTCATCTCCTCTTGCTTCAGCTGGTATGTTCTACCAGTGGCTGTTACAGGGTCCACTTCGCAAGGACTGTGTGTCTTGGGATTTTAAGAACATGTGGTCGCCTTGGATAACTAAATGGCTGTGCTGGACCAGAAGAATGCAAGACACCTCCACTTCATGTTCTACATTCTCTTTCGAAAGTACACATCCCACTCACCAACAAGGTTATTAGAAGTATAGGTTGGGCCAATCCGTTGTTTACTCGTAATGACGAAACGACGGCAAAAGGTGAATGTATCCATGAAATGAATTCCAAATCTATGCGCTAGTGTTGCACTATGCAGATAGGAAACCATGCCAGAAACTGAACACACAAAATCGAGTACACAAATGAGCATTTCCACCCATTTACATTTTGTGGCTTCAGACAAATTGAAAATAAATATCGAAAGGTACTTATTGTTATGCGGGACAGAATATTTTTGATCGGAACGGGAATTTTTTTTAAATCCCGACATTCGGGACGGGAAATATTCGCAATTTCTCGACTAGTGGGGAAATCTCAAATTCTCATTTTCACCTTAAGTTATTTTCTTTGCATTTCTGGAATGAAAACTAACAATTTCCGATAAGTTCCAGACACTTGCAATGTAGAAAACGTCAAGAATTAATACCGTTTTAAAATGACCATTCGGTATTTCTCGACTGCTCGGGATCCAGAAATTTAGGGAAGTCATTTGCTGAAGTCGTGATAGGGACTGAATTTTTCTTTCCTATCCCGGTCCCGACTTTCCGAGATACCGCACACCACTTGTTATTATTATTTATTTTAGTTCAGCACAAGATACATCTTCCAAGTACGTTGAACATAATAATATATACGTTTTTCAAAAGGATTCTTCGGTCACCGAGCTTTGGATCGTGTGGAAACGCTAACGTGAATCATGCTAATGCTAGAATCTGCAGTGCGCATTTCTGCCCAGAAGATTATTTACGTAATCTGAAACGTCAACTTTTAGGTTTACATCGAAGAAAGATCCTTAAGCAAGATACCTTCGACTCCTTATTATGAGCAGGAATGTAGGGAGTATAATCCTGGTAAATACTTCGCCTACCATTTCTTTGCCATTGGTTTACAATTCTCTCTCGCTTTTTCCCTACATATTCACATAAAGCAATAAAAATACAAACTGCTAACTTTTCATTCCATTTTGGTTATTTATTAAACGGTACGTGTTTGTATTTATATTTGATAAATTTACTTTGCTCTTCCGGCCATTTAAGTCAATTGAGATTATGAAGAAGTGATAAAATAGATGAATGGCCAATCACAGATCCCCTTACTTACAAGAGCGACCACAAGAAAATGAACCTTCCTCCTCTTGCGTTCAACTCGGACTATAAGGAGCATGCTCCACTCTCCCCCTCCCCTCCACACTGGAGTACGGTGCACAGGTGTCGCGAGTCTGCGCAGGTTTCTTTGCTTGTGGTTCCACTAACTATAACAGTAATATAAAAATGTACACTCACCTCACTTAGTTATCCGGCAGTTTGTTTCTTTATACATCATATTTGGAGAAGATACAATTCAATCTATAGTTGTACGTACACTGTATATATAATACACCTTATTACTGACTTCCTTGACCCTGGATTTACAGGGACAAGGAAAACAAAGAAAAGAGCATAATTTTCTCTTCGGAGAAGATGTTGAACCTACACAAAAAAAAAACTCAAATAATGAATTCGACAATGTAAATTGATGAGATTTAGTAAATCATTTGATGAAGTGAACTAATTCTGAGTGGACTAATCGCAAAGGACATAATCAGCTCAGATCCTATTACTTCTTCATGATATGTGACGTAAAGTTCCCGCCCAACCGTTTGACGGCGTTAGAGGTTATCGCATCTCCTTTTCCACAGCGTAGTACACATCCTCATCTAGACATTGTTCTTGTTCTGGTGTTTAATATCTGCATACTGCAACACTGTCGTTTTGTCATTTCATGTGACTTCACATTGAAGTGATGCATTCACTTGGCCGGTCACACGTCATTGCACGCAAAAAACGTCAACCGTTACCATGGTTTTGGGCCAGGGCTGCTCACCAATTGGCATCATATGCACATGCTACAAACCTATGTTGTGTTTAAAGGTTAATTTTCAACATCTGCATTAACTTTAACACAATGTACCAAAGTTTCTTCAGATGCAGAAAACACTTTAGTCTCCACTTTTTCTGTGCTTACTGTTATGAATGCATGAAACCTCTTGAGTCCCTGTTACAGCTACAGCTTCACCAAAACGTGTCTGTAAAAGTCTGTCTTTTTCCAAATATTTGTTATTTGTCACATAAGCGAAAGTTATTGATGGAATGTTCTCCTTTCCCCACTCAAATAGCTGCAGAGGTGTCTTGATTTGGTTTGAAAAAGGATCTGGAGACTAGCTTTGGCTGCCAGCCTCTTTACTGTCCCTCCTTCACACACTCCCTTACCATGTGCTGTTGCATAAAAATGACACCAGCCGCAATGCCATTGAAATCTCTATGATGGTTGCACAAATTTGCAAAGTTTTTGCGATTCTTCTATTGCACGGCTGAACCATCAGAGAAGTAATATAATATCTGTAAGTTTGGCAGACAATCAATTTTCAAGAAATCTAAAAGCTTTCTTTGGAAAACATGGATAAGAACTGTGTTGTGAACATAGGCGTAACTAACATGCTCTGCGACCCCCCCGCAACTTTCAGTTTCTAACTTTCAGCGTACTATTATTATTATTATTATTTTTACGCTTTCCTTTCCAAAATATAATTCACACCTACATTTACATTCAGTGCATACAAATATGAAAATATATAGATTTAATTTGAATGAGTGTACAAGCTGGTACGAAAGATTAAGACAACAGCCAAACTGTAAAAAATATGTATTATAATTACATTTGAAAGTACACTTTTACTACAAAAATTACGATATGGTTAAATGTCCGTTACCAGTCTGCATTTTTTGAGGGAAGCAAATTCTTGCTCTAATTTGGTCAAGTCCAGTTTTCAAGCCCGATCACTTTCGATGCTTAACAGTGCCAGTCCACTCAATCTCATTGAGTCATTGTGCTCCTCAAGTAATTTTTGATCAATTTTAGCTTAGAGAAGGACCTCTCAGCTGATGATGATGTCATGGGTAGGGTCAGATATAGCATATAAGCAGTGCATACATCAGGAATACAACTAGCCACAATTTTCTGAAGGCTTGTTAGCAAGGCTTCCTTGAAATCAATTGAATAGCTCGGGTGTAAAATATAGTAGCCTAAGTGACATTTTGGTCATTTTGGAGTTACAATGTGCATTGTGTAGTCCATTGTAAATGGAGTTGAATTGTACTCTAAGTGTTTCGTTTCGTCAACAGATGACAGAGCTAGACGTGTTGAAAATTATGGTATCTACCAGTTGTTTCATGTAAAGTATGGTAAGTAGCAAAGATGGCAGCGAAATGGCTGTTACTGAATTGCAACGTGTCTCCAAAAGTTCTCGAGTATTGAGGCAACAGCAAAGATGAGAATGAGTTAGAAAGTTTATATGATTCCCATAATGACCCAGAATATGTACCACTGACTGAGAATGAGGAGAATGAAGAGGTTACCAATCTAAAATGCGACTAAAACTGTGCATGGCCATGTACATACTATATATCATGTAAAACGTGGTATCTACTGTAGATACCATTGTTTACATACAACAGTGCTCATAATGCCAGTTTCGCATTAAATTTTACTCTCGTACCTGGATGTGAACTGCGATCTAGTAGAGAAACACATACTTTTCTTCTACTAGATATAAATAACTGTAGTCACATACAAATTTGTTTGATTTTTAATTGGGTGTGTGCATTTAAGGCTGCTTTAAGATACCATGCCTTACAAGCAACGTCAAAAATGTATTACACTTAAGGTATATGTAATTTGATTTGAATCATATCAATTATTTGGAACAGTTTAGTGTTTCGAAAAAACGTTGTTTTTCGAAGAAAAAAATGTTTTTAGTTTTTCGAAAAAAAAATATTTTTTCACTTTTTTGTTTTTGGAAAACATTTTCGTACTTTCACTTTTCATTTTCGAAAAAATGATTTTTAGATTTTCAATTTTTCGAAAAAAAAAGACCATCCCTATTGTATGCATAAATTGCTTATTGAATCACAAAAATCTAACATTGCCATTGTATGCAATTTGGATAGTCTATGTAACACAGCTTTGTATTAAGAAAGGCCTGTGAATCGCATTCTGCTTGGCATGCTGAGGTAATAAATAGAGCCTCTATATGTGTGAAGTAAGTATGTGAAGCTAAAAAACTGCTCATATATAAACATTTTTTAACGAATATTGATCTCCATATAGATACAACCTTGGTGGCAATGAAGTTCGACCAGAAAGGAATACGTGATTAAATGCACAGAGGCATAGGTGGTGGAATGGGTGACCCGCAGAAGTGACGCATGTGTGTAAGAGGAGGCGTGTGAGCAGGCAAGAATCATGATCCCAGCATGTTGCACCCAAGGTCACGTAAAGAACGAAAACGGGGAACAATACGCGTGACATTGAACTTCGACCAGGCACCAGATCCATACAGAAAATCCCAGATAGTGGCGCATTCGACGGAAGCATGACGTCACGGACACGATAAGGGAGTCCGCCGTATATAAGCGCGTGCTGTGCACCGAGGAACCGCAGTGCATCATCACCATGGCCAGGGGCAAACCTATTGACAACACCGTAAGGAGAAGAGTGGTGGAGTTGCAACCGGATGGACTCAGTGAACGGGAAATAGGGCTCCAACTGAACTTACTCAAGTCAACCGTCCACTGCATCATCAAACGCCACCAAAATATGGGTACTACAGAGCCAGGTAAGGCCCCCGGTCGAAAACGCGTGCTGAGCGTGCGTGACCTACAGATATTTAGGCGCTATATCCAGACCAACAATCATGTTTCAGTGGCCAAATTACAACTGTGGACTCGAGAACGCTTTCACATTGAAGTGTCAACCAGAACCATTCGCCGTTACCTACAGCGATGCAGTTACCGAGTGTACAAGGCAAAACGTAAACCCTTCCTTTCCATGTTGAACAAAGGCACTCGACTACGGTGGGCACGAATGTACCGGGGATGGACATTTCGGCAGTGGAACAGGGTTTTGTGGACGGATGAATCCATTTTCAATGTTGTGTATGGGAAAATACGCAAAACAGTCATTTGTCGGAAGGAGGAACAGAATGAAGCATAATGTTATGCACGTCGGGTACAGAAACCTGCGTCAGTGATGGTATGGGGATGCATGACGGCATCTGGGGTTGGCCCACTACACGTCTGTGAGGGCATTGTGAATGCACACGCCTATACACGCATACTGGAGCGGCATCTTCCCACAGTGCGAAGGCACCTGTTCCACAGGCGGTGTCTCATCTTTCAACACGACAATGCCAGACCTCATTCAGCGCAGCTGACAAGAGAATGGTTGACTCGCCATCACGTGCAAACTCTGCCATGGCCACCATCGAGTCCCGACCTCTCGCCCATTGAGAATGTGTGGCGTGTTCTTAAGCAACGTGTGCAACAGAGGGGACCCACGACAGTGGCTGCTCTTATCGCCTGCCTGAAGGAAGAATGGCACCTCATCGATGTGGAATACCTTGAACGACTCTTCCGCAGCATGCCCCGACGCATTGCCACAATTATTCGCCGACTGGGCGGCGTCACATCATGGTAGAGTCCAGCGCAGATAATTCTGCCGTGCAATGCGCGACAGAACTAAAGAAGCAGTGTTGCTAATGGAGCAGATAGAAAAATCGCTGCGGTGCGCCGATGCACAGCTGTTACGTACAACAATAAAATTAGAGAATTCAGGTCTATCTAACGTTGAGTTTTAAACGTCATGCATTATACCAGGACTAGGATTAATATGTACTAATAAGTGACTATGTATGTAGCTACATACATATGGACTAAAAATTCGCAAAATATGAACTAACACATACGTAAAAATTACCAAAAATGCTGCAAAGAAGACTTCTTCATACGATTCCTTATTTGAGTGATTTCAAACAAAATAAAAAAATATATATATTATTTTTCATTGCATTAATGCACTGGTGGCGTTCTAACTTTTCACTCCCAAAACCCGTATACACTGGTATGGAACTGCAACGGCAGATAATAACATGGCAACGTGTTAAACCGCTACAATTGCACCATAACACTCCTCCTGAAGCAGTATTATTATTTCCTCTCTGAGATCGGCGACAGTCGGTTGCCTTTGTTGTACATTTACAAAGGATGCCGGCTTCCACAACAATAACAAGTACATATACTGCCACTAGACGATAAGCTGCGCGGCTTTTTCTTTTGTTATGAACCAGGGCCGGCGCTAGTCATTTTGCCTCCCTGGGAGGTGGCGGCAGATGCCGCTCTATTTCGACCCCCCCCCCCCCCCGGTCATTACGCAGCAACGGAAAATTGAAAATCAATATATTCCTAACTAAAACATCAAAATATAAAATAAATAATGAGACTTCTTATGCTATTTCAATACTATTCAGCGCAAAAGAATATCTCGCTCGATCACAGTTTTCAATAGGCTTATTTTTTTCTTCTCTTCAAATTTTGCCACTCTGGGCGATGGGACGGTTCGCCCTCCCCTTCCGCCGGCCCTGCTATGAACTTGGTCACCCATCAAAGCATGGCAATTTTAACACAGAAAACAATATGTATCGCATTAAGTAGCAAAAATGACAGCCTCCTCTATGCAATTTCTACAAGAACACGTGCCGGAGCCAGAGTTGAAATGATGTTGGAGCCACATTATTTATTTATTTTGAATAATTCCAAAATTATGAAATATGAACAATTTGTTGCTGCTGTTCGCTGCTCTCTTGCCAAAATGCTTTATTGGGATGCTAACACCATGACTGGCTGGCTTCCTCCTTCATGAACTCGTGCACGTTGCTTAGAATTTCCCGAGCTTGGCTATGCAAGGTTTTTGATTTCAACTTCGACAGAACTGGAGGCATTATGGAATTTAACGTTCATTAGCAAACACACACTTTTACATACACACACGCAATACACGCACACAACGTCAAACCGGTCAAATACTTAGTATAAAATAAAAATATGGAGCTTCCAATCCAACAAAACTCACCGCTACTTTACCTGCCTTTTCCCCTTCCGTGACAGAAATAGTGCTTCATTATTACAGTTGGCAACACTAGTTACTAGCTAGCCAATGAACATGCACTGCATAAAAGAAGCAAGCACTACGCCGTGCTATATTGCCACATTAGCGTCCCTACCGAACGGTGGGAACCGCGAGCTGAAGCGCTATTCAATTGTTTTCAATGATGTTTGCGCGAGTGTGTCCAGGAATGGAATGACAATGTGGCAACAATAGCGAAGGTTTTCGAGCAGGGTAGAACACATAATGCTAAGAGAGAGGGAGACGAAACGAAAATTCGTTTCTACGCAACGGCAAATTTACGTGTGTGGCACTCTAAACAGGATCCCCTCTAACAGTGGTCGAACTTCAGTGTCACGTGTAGATGGACGAAAATGTTTTAATTTGTGTGGACACCATACATTGCTGCGTTCAGCGGAAATTTATGTTTTCCTTTGTTCCATGTAGCCTGCTGAATAAAGTATGTTCAGCATATGCATGTGTTCTCCTTCTTTCACAACGCACTCCTATATTTGTGACTGGTCGAACTTCATTGTCACTAAGGTTGTATAAGGAAGTTATTTTTAATGACAAGCATGCAGAACTTATTTTTCTAAATACTAACGTAATAAAATTATGAAATCTACTTTTCTAATGGTGTTCATGTCAGTCATAGACATAGGAAAGCAAGAACTTGTTACAACAAGTAGCTCAATACAAGTAGCTCAGGTTATTGTTTATTGAATAAAATTATTATTATTCAAGGCTTTCATTTTTGTGTTACAAATGGTTATGGTTGCTATAAAAAGTCTAATGTCAAAATATTATTATTGAACTGACATCACAAGTCAGCTTGAATAAAGCGGTATCTGATCACTCATTTTGATAATATCATTGCATGTAAAGCATGGTAACTACAACAATTCCTTGAACAACCCTCAAACAAATCACATGTAGCACCACTGAAAAAAAAATAATTCTGATGAAATATCATGTTTGTATGATAGTAAACATACAAGTGAATCATATTTTCTGTAAATAATTTAGAAATTTATTTTAATTTGTAAATCAGATTTTTTTGAAACATCAACTTTCAATATCTAGAAACCTGCATTTTGTCACTTAGGGCCTACCATGTTTTATACCCGAGCCCTTCAATTATGATGGGACAGGAATCACACTCATCTTGATAACACTTATGTTGTGGTACCCTACACATTATTTTTGAAAGACAATCTTGGTATGTTTTTAATGGATTTTCATGTCCTGGAAGAGTTATTTAATTTAAGTGAGCTCCAGCTATTGTTAGTTTAACATTTTGATGAGTGGTACAAACAAATACACTGTAGGTACCACTGGCTCCTTCTATTATGCAACTCTTTAGTCTTAATTCTACAAATTTTGAAAACCCAATCTTAAGTAGCAGGTATTTAGATTTAAAAAGTCTGATACACCACAATATTCCTCTCAGATTTGAGCTTTAACTGTCTCACACTCATGTTACCAAAGAGATGCCAATATGTGTAAAATTTTTAAAAATTTCGTTTATTGGAAATTGTAAAATAAAATTGTGAAAACACTTTCCAAACTTGTTTTTCGCAAGAAACCAATCATGCTGTATATAAAATGAAAGCCCTCTTCATAATCTTTAAAATGAGACCATGCCCAGCCCTGTAGTTGAAACAGGTCTCTTGCAAATTGTATTTAAAGTTTCAGCGGTGAGCGGTTTTTGGGCAATTTTGTCAATTTTTAAATTTCAATAACTCCAAAACCGGCAACATGAAAAATAATAATAAAAAAATATTTTCTATATTTCGGATGATAAGAAACATGTATACCAAAATTTAGCCAAATCCATGACATCAAAGGTTTATGCACTGGTTGATTTGACATGGAATTACGCAAATAATCATACATGTATTGCTGAAAATTAATAATTTTTAAGTAAAATATTTCAATGAGCAGTAATCGAAAAATCTTCCTCAGAGCTAGGCCAGCTCTGAATATCAGGTGCCAGGAAACCACTTATTGGCAATTGTGCATACTATAAGAAGTTGAGCATCACCGTATTCAAAACATCGCTAAATCATGTGAGAAAGCAGAAAATTAGGGTGGGGGGAATAGTTACTGATTCTATGAAATGTTCACAATGATACAAATATCATTTGCTAACTTACGCTGTACTACAATTTGAACTTAGAATCTTCAGAATTTTGTACATGCAAACTTAGAAAAACAGCAATATTACAGCAAAAGACCACAGTCACCAGGCTGAAATTTTTAGTCGCCATGGCGACCTGGCAACTACGATTTTTCGAGCCCTGGCAATTAATGCCATGGTTCCTGTGCATGTAATAGTGTTATGGAAAAATTACAGGCACGGTAGTGCAGACCACGCAACATTCATTTTCTGAACACAACTGTAATTATTATAAAAATATAAAGCAATCATTACATATGTTTGTCTTAATATTCAGTGGTGTGTAAAATGAGAAAATAAAATATTGTTGCAGAAAAATTAATACAATATTTGTGATTATATGTCAGTGAGTGCAACACTGTCTGTGCTTGTAATTATGTTTATGAATGGAGTGTGTGCACTGCGGTGTTAAGTGCTAATGTAGTTTTCTTTATTTTTACTTCAAGTATACATAAAATACACCTGAAGGTTTGTTTTTTTGTATAAGACATTCATAGGGTTACCAGATCGTTATGAGGGAAATGTAGGAACACAACATTCACAATAAATAATATGCATTTCCAGAACATATTTGAAAGTAATTTAAAATTTTCAGCTTTTTAAAAAATATGATTTATTAATGAATTCTCAAATGCAATATTTCCAAACTTGCAATCAGTACTACACAATACACTTCTTGGTACTTGATTTAACTCTTGACACTTTTGAAAGGAGCCAATTTTTACCAAATATAGTCAAAATATATTTATGATAGACTGAACAGTCAAACTCTTTGAAATTATGCTGAACCCACCAAACTTTTTATAGACTTTTTGAAAATATTATTTCTCTCGTGACTCCTTTGTGCTGATGGTAATGAATAGAGCTCGGATTTATAAGCGAAATGCATATTCTTTTCCAGACTTCTAATGGTAAGAAGAAAGGTTATACTTCGTATTACATACCTTGATGAGCTATTTAACTAAAGTTGAAAGTGCTTATAAATGCTTATTTCTGCAGGAAACGGTTATGCTTACTTATTTTATGATTTTGGTTTAAAATATCATATTTTACTCAAATCTGTTTATTTCAATCCTATTTCAATCAGTCATATTTCAATCCTATTTCAATCACACTACGGCATCGGGATGACAAGATCAGTGCTTCTAAATAGCCGCACGAGAGAAATGGCATCCTAGTAAAGATACAGTGCATCCATAATCATTTTTCCAAATTACCTGATGATATAACAGTTGAAAGCTCGAAATAATACATTGCAACATTCGCTTTCTCTTATTGATGACATTTCAGTAACATTGTCTTCAGAAACTCATGGTGTTGGTAAAATTGTGTCTGACAAGCTGACAGGAATTACTGAAAAATCCCAGTTACAAAACACTGTGCCAAATTTATAAAAAGATTTCTGGTGAAGAAACAGACATTGAAGAGGAATTCACCGAAGAAGAACTGTGGTGTTTTTCACATGCTCCTGCGAAGTCATGCAAGGTGGAAAGAACATTTTCACTGTACAAATCATTCACCACTGACAGACGCAAGCTTCACACAACAAAATCTCAGGATGACCTTCCTTACATACTTTAACAGCTTTGAATAAGTTAAGAGATCTAATAAACAATTTTTTTTTTCAGATTTTCCTGTATTTGTTTATGTCTATTTTGGGGCTTATTTTTTCATTTTTTGTGCTTATTAACTTGCTTATTTTACTGTTTGATTGTGCTTATAAATCCAGGCTCTAGTAATGAAAGTACTCTCTCATTATGAGCAGAAATTGCAAACAAATATTCAGCAATTACCATAACTTGTTCCATAAATTTCTTCTAGGGTAGCTTTTATTTCAGTAACTTTGTTCTCTACAACCCCTGCTTCACTGTATTGAATAAAAATGGGAAACACCTTGTTCCAACAGTAATAAACCCCAAGGCAAGAAATTCCACTCACGCACTGAACAGTGACATCATCAGAATGTGGCTCCAGTGTTCTAGCAGAAACCTTTATTTTCTTTTTGGGTAATGACTGAATCAAAATAAATTTCACTATTGAGTTCGGTACTGAAGTCAATAGACGTGTAACTCTTTGTTCAACTGAAACACGTATTTTCCTAATTAATAAGTAATGCCCAAAATGCGCTAGTGTTGCACTATGCAGATAGGAAACCATGCCAGAAACTGAACACACGAAATCGAGTACACAAATGAGCATTTCCACCCATTTACATTTTGTGGCTTCAGACAAATTGAAAATAAATATCGAAAGGTACTTATTGTTATGCGGGACAGAATATTTTTGATCGGAACGGGAATTTTTTTTAAATCCCGACATTCGGGACGGGAAATATTCGCAATTTCTCGACTAGTGGGGAAATCTCAAATTCTCATTTTCACCTTAAGTTATTTTCTTTGCATTTCTGGAATGAAAACTAACAATTTCCGATAAGTTCCAGACACTTGCAATGTAGAAAACGTCAAGAATTAATACCGTTTTAAAATGACCATTCGGTATTTCTCGACTGCTCGGGATCCAGAAATTTAGGGAAGTCATTTGCTGAAGTCGTGATAGGGACGGAATTTTTCTTTCCTATCCCGGTCCCGACTTTCCGAGATACCGCACACCACTTGTTATTATTATTTATTTTAGTTCAGCACAAGATACATCTTCCAAGTACGTTGAACATAATAATATATACGTTTTTCAAAAGGATTCTTCGGTCACCGAGCTTTGGATTCGTGTGGAAACGCTAACGTGAATCATGCTAATGCTAGAATCTGCAGTGCGCATTTCTGCCCAGAAGATTATTTACGTAATCTGAAACGTCAACTTTTAGGTTTACATCGAAGAAAGATCCTTAAACAAGATACCTTCGACTCCTTATTATGAGCAGGAATGTAGGGAGTATAATCCTGGTAAATACTTCGCCTACCATTTCTTTGCCATTGGTTTACAATTCTCTCTCGCTTTTTCCCTACATATTCACATAAAGCAATAAAAATACAAACTGCTAACTTTTCATTCCATTTTGGTTATTTATTAAACGGTACGTGTTTGTATTTATATTTGATAAATTTACTTTGCTCTTCCGGCCATTTAAGTCAATTGAGATTATGAAGAAGTGATAAAATAGATGAATGGCCAATCACAGATCCCCTTACTTACAAGAGCGACCACAAGAAAATGAACCTTCCTCCTCTTGCGTTCAACTCGGACTATAAGGAGCATGCTCCACTCTCCCCCTCCCCTCCACACTGGAGTACGGTGCACAGGTGTCGCGAGTCTGCGCAGGTTTCTTTGCTTGTGGTTCCACTAACTATAACAGTAATATAAAAATGTACACTCACCTCACTTAGTTATCCGGCAGTTTGTTTCTTTATACATCATATTTGGAGAAGATACAATTCAATCTATAGTTGTACGTACACTGTATATATAATACACCTTATTACTGACTTCCTTGACCCTGGATTTACAGGGACAAGGAAAACAAAGAAAAGAGCATAATTTTCTCTTCGGAGAAGATGTTGAACCTACACAAAAAAAAAACTCAAATAATGAATTCGACAATGTAAATTGATGAGATTTAGTAAATCATTTGATGAAGTGAACTAATTCTGAGTGGACTAATCGCAAAGGACATAATCAGCTCAGATCCTATTACTTCTTCATGATATGTGACGTAAAGTTCCCGCCCAACCGTTTGACGGCGTTAGAGGTTATCGCATCTCCTTTTCCACAGCGTAGTACACATCCTCATCTAGACATTGTTCTTGTTCTGGTGTTTAATATCTGCATACTGCAACACTGTCGTTTTGTCATTTCATGTGACTTCACATTGAAGTGATGCATTCACTTGGCCGGTCACACGTCATTGCACGCAAAAACGTCAACCGTTACCATGGTTTTGGGCCAGGGCTGCTCACCAATTGGCATCATATGCACATGCTACAAACCTATGTTGTGTTTAAAGGTTAATTTTCAACATCTGCATTAACTTTAACACAATGTACCAAAGTTTCTTCAGATGCAGAAAACACTTTAGTCTCCACTTTTTCTGTGCTTACTGTTATGAATGCATGAAACCTCTTGAGTCCCTGTTACAGCTACAGCTTCACCAAAACGTGTCTGTAAAAGTCTGTCTTTTTCCAAATATTTGTTATTTGTCACATAAGCGAAAGTTATTGATGGAATGTTCTCCTTTCCCCACTCAAATAGCTGCAGAGGTGTCTTGATTTGGTTTGAAAAAGGATCTGGAGACTAGCTTTGGCTGCCAGCCTCTTTACTGTCCCTCCTTCACACACTCCCTTACCATGTGCTGTTGCATAAAAATGACACCAGCCGCAATGCCATTGAAATCTCTATGATGGTTGCACAAATTTGCAAAGTTTTTGCGATTCTTCTATTGCACGGCTGAACCATCAGAGAAGTAATATAATATCTGTAAGTTTGGCAGACAATCAATTTTCAAGAAATCTAAAAGCTTTCTTTGGAAAACATGGATAAGAACTGTGTTGTGAACATAGGCGTAACTAACATGCTCATGTTTGTATGATAGTAAACATACAAGTGAATCATATTTTCTGTAAATAATTTAGAAATTTATTTTAATTTGTAAATCAGATTTTTTTGAAACATCAACTTTCAATATCTAGAAACCTGCATTTTGTCACTTAGGGCCTACCATGTTTTATACCCGAGCCCTTCAATTATGATGGGACAGGAATCACACTCATCTTGATAACACTTATGTTGTGGTACCCTACACATTATTTTTGAAAGACAATCTTGGTATGTTTTTAATGGATTTTCATGTCCTGGAAGAGTTATTTAATTTAAGTGAGCTCCAGCTATTGTTAGTTTAACATTTTGATGAGTGGTACAAACAAATACACTGTAGGTACCACTGGCTCCTTCTATTATGCAACTCTTTAGTCTTAATTCTACAAATTTTGAAAACCCAATCTTAAGTAGCAGGTATTTAGATTTAAAAAGTCTGATACACCACAATATTCCTCTCAGATTTGAGCTTTAACTGTCTCACACTCATGTTACCAAAGAGATGCCAATATGTGTAAAATTTTTAAAAATTTCGTTTATTGGAAATTGTAAAATAAAATTGTGAAAACACTTTCCAAACTTGTTTTTCGCAAGAAACCAATCATGCTGTATATAAAATGAAAGCCCTCTTCATAATCTTTAAAATGAGACCATGCCCAGCCCTGTAGTTGAAACAGGTCTCTTGCAAATTGTATTTAAAGTTTCAGCGGTGAGCGGTTTTTGGGCAATTTTGTCAATTTTTAAATTTCAATAACTCCAAAACCGGCAACATGAAAAATAATAATAAAAAAATATTTTCTATATTTCGGATGATAAGAAACATGTATACCAAAATTTAGCCAAATCCATGACATCAAAGGTTTATGCACTGGTTGATTTGACATGGAATTACGCAAATAATCATACATGTATTGCTGAAAATTAATAATTTTTAAGTAAAATATTTCAATGAGCAGTAATCGAAAAATCTTCCTCAGAGCTAGGCCAGCTCTGAATATCAGGTGCCAGGAAACCACTTATTGGCAATTGTGCATACTATAAGAAGTTGAGCATCACCGTATTCAAAACATCGCTAAATCATGTGAGAAAGCAGAAAATTAGGGTGGGGGGAATAGTTACTGATTCTATGAAATGTTCACAATGATACAAATATCATTTGCTAACTTACGCTGTACTACAATTTGAACTTAGAATCTTCAGAATTTTGTACATGCAAACTTAGAAAAACAGCAATATTACAGCAAAAGACCACAGTCACCAGGCTGAAATTTTTAGTCGCCATGGCGACCTGGCAACTACGATTTTTCGAGCCCTGGCAATTAATGCCATGGTTCCTGTGCATGTAATAGTGTTATGGAAAAATTACAGGCACGGTAGTGCAGACCACGCAACATTCATTTTCTGAACACAACTGTAATTATTATAAAAATATAAAGCAATCATTACATATGTTTGTCTTAATATTCAGTGGTGTGTAAAATGAGAAAATAAAATATTGTTGCAGAAAAATTAATACAATATTTGTGATTATATGTCAGTGAGTGCAACACTGTCTGTGCTTGTAATTATGTTTATGAATGGAGTGTGTGCACTGCGGTGTTAAGTGCTAATGTAGTTTTCTTTATTTTTACTTCAAGTATACATAAAATACACCTGAAGGTTTGTTTTTTTGTATAAGACATTCATAGGGTTACCAGATCGTTATGAGGGAAATGTAGGAACACAACATTCACAATAAATAATATGCATTTCCAGAACATATTTGAAAGTAATTTAAAATTTTCAGCTTTTTAAAAAATATGATTTATTAATGAATTCTCAAATGCAATATTTCCAAACTTGCAATCAGTACTACACAATACACTTCTTGGTACTTGATTTAACTCTTGACACTTTTGAAAGGAGCCAATTTTTACCAAATATAGTCAAAATATATTTATGATAGACTGAACAGTCAAACTCTTTGAAATTATGCTGAACCCACCAAACTTTTTATAGACTTTTTGAAAATATTATTTCTCTCGTGACTCCTTTGTGCTGATGGTAATGAATAGAGCTCGGATTTATAAGCGAAATGCATATTCTTTTCCAGACTTCTAATGGTAAGAAGAAAGGTTATACTTCGTATTACATACCTTGATGAGCTATTTAACTAAAGTTGAAAGTGCTTATAAATGCTTATTTCTGCAGGAAACGGTTATGCTTACTTATTTTATGATTTTGGTTTAAAATATCATATTTTACTCAAATCTGTTTATTTCAATCCTATTTCAATCAGTCATATTTCAATCCTATTTCAATCACACTACGGCATCGGGATGACAAGATCAGTGCTTCTAAATAGCCGCACGAGAGAAATGGCATCCTAGTAAAGATACAGTGCATCCATAATCATTTTTCCAAATTACCTGATGATATAACAGTTGAAAGCTCGAAATAATACATTGCAACATTCGCTTTCTCTTATTGATGACATTTCAGTAACATTGTCTTCAGAAACTCATGGTGTTGGTAAAATTGTGTCTGACAAGCTGACAGGAATTACTGAAAAATCCCAGTTACAAAACACTGTGCCAAATTTATAAAAAGATTTCTGGTGAAGAAACAGACATTGAAGAGGAATTCACCGAAGAAGAACTGTGGTGTTTTTCACATGCTCCTGCGAAGTCATGCAAGGTGGAAAGAACATTTTCACTGTACAAATCATTCACCACTGACAGACGCAAGCTTCACACAACAAAATCTCAGGATGACCTTCCTTACATACTTTAACAGCTTTGAATAAGTTAAGAGATCTAATAAACAATTTTTTTTTTCAGATTTTCCTGTATTTGTTTATGTCTATTTTGGGGCTTATTTTTTCATTTTTTGTGCTTATTAACTTGCTTATTTTACTGTTTGATTGTGCTTATAAATCCAGGCTCTAGTAATGAAAGTACTCTCTCATTATGAGCAGAAATTGCAAACAAATATTCAGCAATTACCATAACTTGTTCCATAAATTTCTTCTAGGGTAGCTTTTATTTCAGTAACTTTGTTCTCTACAACCCCTGCTTCACTGTATTGAATAAAAATGGGAAACACCTTGTTCCAACAGTAATAAACCCCAAGGCAAGAAATTCCACTCACGCACTGAACAGTGACATCATCAGAATGTGGCTCCAGTGTTCTAGCAGAAACCTTTATTTTCTTTTTGGGTAATGACTGAATCAAAATAAATTTCACTATTGAGTTCGGTACTGAAGTCAATAGACGTGTAACTCTTTGTTCAACTGAAACACATATTTTCCTAATTAATAAGTAATGCCCAAAATGTAGGACATATTCCTCCCAGATGCTGGATATAAGGTAAAAATATAAGACTTGTCCGGGAAAACCTGGACGTCTGGTAACCCTAGACATTCACCTCTTTTGGGTGCACATTGCAGAGTTAAGAGGTCAGTATCTGAAGAAGCGATAATGGTGGCCAACAATGGAACCTCAAAGTAGTTTTAGTTTGCTGGAGGAAAAATACATTTATGACAATTAATTAGTTCGTTCATTAATAAAGATTTCAGTTAAAAATCATATTGTGATTTCAAATTGACCATATGTTCAATTAATGGCATAGTTAGGAAATGTAAATATGCTAGCAAATGTACTTAAAATTCAAGAGACAACTTGGAAGGAGCAAGGTGAAACCTCAAAAATGATAAGCATGCAACAAAAATGACGGAAAATATTGAAAAATGAACAAATAGCAAAAAAAGATCAGAAAATGCAAAATAAATAAATAAAAAACAATGTTTTCTGATTCTAACCAAAAGGAAATGAACTACTATCAGGCTTAGCATGGTCTTCAAGGCTCAGAAAGGAAATAAAAAAGATTTTACATCAACTTCCTAGCAATACTCATTAGTGTATATCTTCTTCTGTGATGCGTGTACGTTCTACTGATATTTGTTTATATTTATTTATGTAATTTTGTCATTACTCCAGTGAGCTTATACTTGTTTCTGGTTTCACGTGATTGGAAACATGATGTTGATGATCAGTTGAAACCTCAGATAGAAATATGACTGCAAAACCACTGTTCTGCAAAGAACACTAATTCAAGAGCACATGCAAAACGTTCGCAACAAGTGTGGTAACACATCAAAAGAGGCAATTTGAAGGTAGAAACATCTTCAGAACACTTTCTTGCTTAAAGTATTTTTTCCTAGTTTTCAAAAATATTTTTAGTGTTGTTAACAGTATTATTACTATAGCTATTAACAATATACCATATATCCTGTAGCAAAGTGAAAGGAGATGAGGCAAGGAAAAAGGGTGTTCCTTTTTGGTCTGTCACTCTTGTCTTCTTCATCCCACACAGAGAGAAGACTTGCATTTTTTAAATCATCTTGCTGTATGTAATAAAGATATTTTAATAGTTTTTAGAAAAGTTCACTGATATTTCCATGTACATTTATTTTTGTTTACTTTACAGATTGTATTTTAAGATTTGTTAGTAATCATTTTGTGTTACCAAAAACGGAACAGCCGACTTCCATGGTAGAATGGTTAGCACAGCATGCTACAATCCCAGCCTGGGCATGGCTTTTCTTTGTCAGTGTCTTTTCATCAATTTCATCATATCATGAGTCATCCTTATATTTGTGATTAGCCAAAAGTGGCAGAAAGACAAAGTACTGTAAACCAAATCAAATCACAAGTACAGAACTACAGTATTTAATAATTCTAAGAGCATTTTTTATGCTAAAATCTCAATGTGGATTGTTTACTTTATACAATGATGGAAGCAACAATGTCATTTCGGGGCTGGTAACTGACTGTACACCCTCTAAAATTTCGATTTTTTTTTTTAATGTATAAATCTCGATGTATTTCAAAGCATGAAACTTATTACTAGTTCTAGAAACCACAAGTAATGGAGATATTTAGCCCAAAAATGTTACCACAGCATATGCAATTACTCTCATCCCGGACCACTTTTCACCATTTTATTAAACTTTCTCACGGGAGTACAGTGGCTTATCAACCTGGACCGTCATTCCATGCTCTGACCAACCTTCTCCCATTAACATACTGCTTTGCTAGTCTTGCTCTGGAAAGTTTTTCTGGTCAGTAGAATTTAATGTAATTTAATACACCAGTATTAGTGTAAAGCAGAGATCACTACAGTGGCGAAGTAAAACAATTCTCTTGGTCTTAAAAAATAAGTTACATGGTTTTACTTTCAATATTATAATTTCTGATGTAATATATTTGTTTCTCTTGTACCTTATTATTGGATAGTGTTGGTTATAAAAGTGGCCCAAATTGATTAAACATATCTGTTTAAATAAACAATATTTTAATTATTGCACTGTGCATTATCATCGTGTGGTAGATTGAAGATATTTGCAGTAATTCTCAATTTGTTGAAGTACATATTTTCATCATTCTTATCTCTGCATTAGGACAACCATTTGTACTAACAATAAAGGAAATTAAAATATTTGTGAGTATTGTCCTATTCTCTGTGATATTTGGTTGCTCTTGACATGACCAATTTCTTATTTTTAATTTCAGGTGACTATAATAAGTCATGAAGAAACAGAGATGCCAAATGTTGAAATAGAAAAAAATCGAAGATTTTAACAAATGAATTATTTCCCAAAATGTCAAACATCACTTGCACCAAGACTGCTAATTCAGATAAATAGTAAGTTATTTTGTGATGGTTTCCTATATTTTGCTATGTGATGCTTTTCATTTGGTCTGAAGGATGTATTGGTAATGTCGTCACCTTATAATCAAGGCATCGTGGGTTCAATGCCCAGTGGAGGCACGTAGTGGTTCAGGTCCTACTTTTTACTGTAGGTTCAGTCCTATTTAGCCTTTTTGTGCTTAAATTGGACTTAAAAGCAAACTCACTTGGTCCGAAACACATATTTTGTACAAAGAAAAATAAAATGATAACACTGCTGAATTTTGGGGGGGAAAAAGTATTTTGAATGCTGATCACAGAAATGACATCCATCCCCCCCCCCATTATGCCAGGATTTGTAACAATTTCACAATCAAAATTCTCATATTCACCAGTACATCACATATATTACACAACACAACAAAATAAATTTACACAAGGGAAATTTTTGTTGTTTCCAAACCAATAGGTGATTCTGGAAGTATTTTAAATGCTGATCATGCAACTGGCTATCATATATACTATTCCTGTTATGTCAGGGTTTGTCACAATATACATATTTTACAATCAAATTATTCACATTTGTTAAAACATTACATTTATTACACAATGCAAAAATAAAAATAAGAATCCACAAGGGAAATTTCGGTTGTTTCCAAACCAATGTGTGATTTGTGGAGGTATTTTGAATGCTGATCACAGAAATGACATCAATTTCTAGCCATCACGTCAGAATCTTTCCCTAGGTCAGGATTTTTCCCCACTTCATAATGTTCAATCAAACTACCATATTATAACATTGAGTTTTGGGTATTTTGTGATGGAAATTTTTGTGCGGGATCTCGAAAATAAAACTTAAGTAACTAAAGTCCATTCAATTTTTATGCCAAGATATCACATGAATGCGGAAGGTAGATTAAATGTTTACAATTCTATGTTCACTTGTATTTCAAAGTTGGAGGATTTGTATTGTAGAAAAATAATATTTTCCATAATCTAAACAGAGCCATGGGGAAATAATGGAACTACTCACATTATTGTAAAATTAAGGTTGTTAACATATTGCTGTTTTCTGAAAGAGAGAAAGAAAAAAAAATAATGTGATGGATGGTAGTGAATTTCATTTTTGGAATCAGCGTGCTGAAATTATAGACACACAACAGTTATTTGCGAGACATGCAAACCCATGTTGACCAGTGTAATTATTGAAATATTTTGAACATGTAAATTGTTTCTTTTCTTTCTAACATCCATGTTACATAAATTAACGGAAGAATTTCAAAGCAGCAAATGTTATCCTGTATATTTAAATTCAGAAAGTGACACTGCACTATATTCAGCTCAATGGAACATAAATGAACTCGATCAGTTAGTGCATGAAGAGGCACACATGTGGGTTGCTGAAAATCTTCACAACGAAGGCCATTTAAGATTTGGTGAAGTTTGTATCTGAGAGCATGTGTTTAGTGGTAATTTGTCAGAATGCCCAGCAGGAGTTTTCTTCTGGACAAGGTGGGTGGTGAATGATGAAAGCACATTTTAGGTTTTAACATGTTGAATGCAAAAGAAATCGTCAATTTCTCAACATGAACGAATGAATGAATTAATTTAAATTTTTGGGTGTGTGTGCACATAAACAGTCTGACAATTATCAAATGAAAAGGAAACAATGATTGAAACAACGTCTGCAAGTTTTCATGTGGTATGACTTGAAGATTCGATAGTACAGCCTGTTGGATGTTCCTGTGTTCATCAAAAGTACATAATTTTGGCATCAGCTTCATTTTCACAAACAGGAAATTGTAACAAGAGTTTAGATCTGGGGAGTAGAGAGGATGATTCAACACACTCACTTTTTTCTCTGGCTAGGAATGTCTGGACAACAACTGCCTGATAGCACTGTACATTGTAGTGGAGCAGAAAGTAACTGCCTGGTTCAGGAAAATAAGGCTGGATATGAACAGTTGTCTTTCATAATCATTCATGACACTGTGATAATAACAAGAAAATACAGTTTCACCCTCTGCAACATATACATGATGAAAAATGCCTTTGCCATCACAAGAAAATGCAATATTGTGTTAATCCTTGATTTTTGGAGCTGCATTTTCTTGCCCCTTTGTAAAATTAGCAACTTCCATTCTGCACTTTGTCATTTCGTAGGATGACCACAGCCAAAATGCTATGTTTCATTCCCCTCAACAATGGAATTCAAGAAATATTTATTCCTATGAGCAGTTTTCAGAATGTCTTCCACATAGTGATTACGTGATGACACCTTTGCACCCATTTCACAGCATGGCAGCATAACTCCCAGAATACCCATTGCAAGTTCATGAAGTGGTGGGAGGTTGTAGCTCATGGACGATAATGCACATGCACATGTTACTTTACAGATAGAATGTACACCTGATACAGCATAAAATAAGTCTCATTTCTTGTTAGACTGTGTATGCCATTTTACACACTTCTGAGTATAAGAGAAAATATCCTCTTATCTAAAACCCTTACTTTGAAGTTAATATAAGGGTGTAACGAGACCCTTCATAAAAGTTAAAGGGCAAGGTTGTAAAGGGACCTGCACAGAACATGCACAACACATCAAGAGGTAAGGATTGATAAAAAAACTAGTTCAGATATAGTGCAAAAAGCCCGCTCTTCTCAGAAAGCTGACAAGATTTGTTATAACACTGTCAAATATTTTATCTTACTTCGTTTCAGGTTACGTACAGTAAATTCTTCAAGAGATATTGAACTTTTTTCTAGTTCTAAGAACATACAAGTTTTAGGCTGTAGGAGGCTGAAATATTTTTGAAAGCTAGAAAATGTTAAACAGTTTCACAATTTTATTATGTTCTAGGAAGGAATGAATTCAAAGTCAAGTTGTTTCTTTAACCATTTAAAAAGTAAAAAATATGTTGAATTTCATTTTCCTCTTTTCATGCTAAGGTATGTGTTGTTCCATGAAAGACTCGGCAAGTCATGTAACAAGTAAGAATTCTTACCAGAGCTACAATTTTGATGTACGCAGACAGGATTGGATGTATTAAAGGTTTCCTCTTGTTTTTAAAACAGGAAAATTTACTTGGTTTGTATGCATTTTTTTCTAATCACCAATATCTTCCGTAATATGTTTTCCCCCCTCATTTATAAATATACATCTTTTCATTTTTAGTGTTGAATTACCAGATTCCAGTTTCAAATCAGAAAGTGAGACATCTAGTGAACATTTTATTCTGCCAGACAACAGAAATTTTGAAACAATCAACGAACTGTCAACTGTAGCTAATGGAATTTCGGCTACAAGTGCAGGAAGTGAAAGTATGAAGCTTGAATCATTGCTAAGTATGGAGTCAAAGGAATTTGATTTGGTTGTGAAAAATTCTGTGGAAGACAACTTCTCGTGTGATAGAGGAAAAAGTGTATCCGTGAAATGTTTGAAAGAGCCTGATTTTGAACCAAAATTCAAATTTGAAACAACCTGCAATGCAGAACACGAACTGACTTCTCAAACTACCTTAGCAGAAACTATTACATCTGAGGTAGATGTGATTGAGAGAGGCCCTGATGGAGAATATGAAGAAAAGGCTCTTATTATTAAGAGTGAAGAAGTTTTCATCACAGATAACACTACCCAACTTTTTGATTGTAAAATCAAAGATGAATTTGAAGCTCCGTGTCTGAGGTATGTCCTTTTATGTACAACACATGTTAGAACCTAGCATAATAATGGAGGTTAAATTACACTATACTTGTGCAACTGCTATAAAATTATACAAAAAACAAAATCTTTGAGGAATAAAATCTCATTATATTGATATCAATGGATACTACTTAACGCTATACATCACAATGCCTTTTCCTACTAGTTACTGGTTTGTTTACAATGTCACATTCACATCAGTTTCCAGCAAAGTGACTGATAATAATATTTATATATTAAATTTTAGCAGATGGCTGGTTTCTAATGAAACCGTACGAATCATGCACTTTTGGTAAGCTGGTTTCACCAGGCAGTTTCTTGATTATATTTCAGTTCTATTTTTTTTTTGGCTCAGTTACATTATGGCTGAGCTGATATCACTTTGAACTGATACAGATGTCGATAATCTCACTGATACCGATATATTCAGTATAATTTTACTATGATTCCTATCTTGAAATGCATTAGTATAACCTTGAATTGTACTTCATATTGTTATAACTTCACCAGCCTGGACTCAAATCTTGCATAATACGTAGTTATGAAATTACAATATAACTGCTAATACATAACATTTTCAAAATATTCACGAAAAGTGCAACTAGTGTTAATTTGTTAATATGTTCATTAATTTATAGACATGGCTTTTATTTATTGCCTTTCCTAAAATAATTAGAACTGTTCTATTTGCTATCATTATGGTAATGCAAAAGCCACACTGTAAACTTTGCAATTTCTCAAAAGCTGATGAAGACAACTCTACATTGGCTGCTTAATTTATTTAGTTTTTGCATTATTGTATGGTCACATTGGATCCAGTTTTCCCTGAACTTTACATTGGGCTGGGGAGCTGAGCCCCCCTGGCACTGCCATCAGCCCCCTTGACATTAGGTAAAACTATTTTATATAATTTGTTTGCAATTAAGGGTAAAATTGTACATAGCAGATATTCTTTTGCTCATAACTTGGTGAAGGATAAATTCACAGGAACAGAAGCTATTACTTTCATTCATCTTGTTTATGAGCCAAAGTCTAAGTAAGCAAGTATATTTAGAAGATTATTTTGAAACTTTTGTCATAGGGGAGCTTTTTTTATCTGTACCTTCTAATCTCTGTTGTGGCCTCCCATTTAGACAGAAATCTGTGGCTTTAGCATCATTATCCACATTCCTTCTACAACTGCGTCAAAGGTCAACAGATCCCAAGTTTTGGGGAATGAATGGTAGTTTAATTGCTTTGGCTGGGCGTAGAATGTATAACGTGATTGCATATTGTGCATTTTTTCTTGTATGATATAAATATCTGTATCATCAAAAGTAGGATGGAGTGTGTAGTAAGGGATAATGTCAGTAGCAGTCAATTAACACATTATAGAAAAAAACAGTAGTATTTGTATGATATTTGTGTATTTTATATTAACTTGGGAAACTGGTTCAAATGAGTTGCTAGATTGATTTTGATTATTACCTAACACTTGGTTTCAGCCTGTAAGCATAGATTTAGTTTTCTTTGCTAACTTAAAACCTATCTTTTTAGGGGCTTATTTTAGCATTATTCTTAATTGTATTTACATCATCCCCTAGTAAGTCATCATCTTCATATGCTAACAACTGAGTCATTTAATTTTAGTCCTTCATTAGTTTCATTTACCTTCCTAACAGCATATTCTAAGGCAAAATTAAAGAGCAATGGAGATACTGCATCTCCTTGTTTTAACCTTCATGAATTGTAAATTTGTGAGACATATTAATACCCACACAAATTTTACTTTCTGTTTTATCATATTAACTAATATATTATATAATTTAACCAAATCATATGCTTTTCTAAAGTCAATGAATAGCTGATGGACAATTCACTTTTTCTCAAGTGTCTGTCTGATGTGAAAAATTTGATCAGTTAATCTCTTAGGTTTAAATCCACATTAATAATCACCTATAATTTCACTAGCATATGGGGTTAGTCTTCTTAAAAGAATGTTAGATAATATTTTATATGATGTTGAGGGTAGTACAGAAGTTCCAAAGTAATTATTGCAGTTCATTTTATCTCTTTATTTTTTTTAGTGGAGTTTAATGTGTAGCATGTACTGAAATGACCGACAAAATGTTACTTTGCCAAAAACGTTATTTGAAAGGGTGAAAGGGGTGAGGAGAAAGATTTATGAAAATGTTTATTATTAGTCAAACCTTTGACTTGTTTTCAGACTAATGTAAGTCGAACTAGATATTTTTATAATTTTTAAATTCTTGAAGTCTCCATTATGCCCAAGTCAGCTGAATGTGGTTGAATGTACAGTTCTAAGTAAGATACAAACTACTGTACAATACATGTGGTAATAAGTGTAAGACATGAGGCCTGGGTTGTTGGCCAGACACACTTGAGTTTTGGACTCACCAAAGGTTTCAGGTTGAAATTCCAGGTAAGATTCCTTGTAAATATCCATTCTCCAATTTCATCTGATCACTGATCCTCATTGTTGTAATAGTCAAAAGTTTGAAGAAGAGAGATGCTAAATAACAAAAATACCAATACAGATACTGGAAGTATTGAGTGCAGCCTTTTCAAGTAATTATTATGTACCAGCATGCTGCAATGCCAGAGGTCCTGAGTTGAAATCATGGCTGGTCATCAGTTTTCTTTGTGAGTGTCCCTTCATCATTGTATGTTTATGTTGTATGTGCACTCGACCGCAGATATAACAGTAGGAGAAAGTTTTGCCCGATGGGAAATAAGTTGGCAATGCTGCACACACCGAGGCATTCTTGATAAGACACTTGAGGAGCCTCTAGCAAAGTTTTCTCAATGCACAACTTGTAACGAACCCGTCTCGTCACAAATTAAACGAGTCGCACCTCTATTTTCATGACCATTCTAAGAATATAAGAATTTGAGATTTATCTAAATTTTAAAGATGAGTTCCACCTCTATTTTGGGAAATTTATTTTAGGAATATTAAAGGCCAAAGCTTAGCTGGCAAGTGAGTTAGACTCCACCTGTGGGCGAGAGAAGGTGTGCTCCGCTACGGCGAGAGAACAAACACCAAGAAGAGAGTTCCACTCCGCCCTCAGGCGAGAGAAGGTGCGCTCCGCTAACGCGAGAGTCCAAGCACCACAGATGACAAGGTGTGCTCCGCTACGGCGAGAGACCAAACACCTAAAAGATAGAAGGACTCTGCTTTCGGGCGAGAGAAGCTGAGCTCCGTCTCCGGACGAGAGATGAGGTTGGACTCTGTCCATGAGTCAGAGAATCCGCTCCATCTTCGTATGAGAGATAGCCTCGCTCCATCTTCGGATGAGAGATGTTACGTTCCGTCTTAAGACGAGAGAAGTGAACTTGACATCGCCAAGAACACACTCCACCCTCTGGTGAGAGAAGTGACGAATCAGCTTTCCTTTACACCCCCCACAATCCTCCAACCGCAAGGTAGAAATTTATGGGAGATACTTTAGTAACAGGTTTCAAAAAAATGTAAACGTTTGGGTCCCTATGTATCTAGGTAAATTATGAATGGACTAAGTTTATCCTTTGTATTAATTTAAACTCTTAACCTCTCTGTGTTTGTTTAAGTTTTCTTTCTGAACTTTATTGTTAAATAAAATTTTATATGTTAAAGTCCATCCTGTGTATCGCTCTGGTTAAGTCTTTGGCGCTACCCTTTCATTTGGCAACATACACCCGAACCCTGAGAGCAATTTAGAGTCTCATGAGACTGATGTAGGAAAAGGTTAGCATTATGGGTAATCTTGAAACAACTGTAGTGTGAGAGAAGTCTAGGCCTGTGCCTGCCGAAGTGGTGGACGGCAGCCGAGGACGTTTCAAGATAATTGGCGCCCAACGTGGGGCCCGAAAAGTGCTAAACAGGAGAGAGTATGCCAATGCCTGCCGGATAATGTTTCAAGATAATTGGCGCCCAACGTGGGGCCCGATAGTGCTAAACAGGAGAGAGTATGCCTGCCGGACCGAAGAGCAAGTAATTGACGCTCTCAACGTGGGCTGCCTTTTTAAAGACCGTTTCAAGATAATTTGCATCCCAACGTGGGGCCCGAAAGTGCAAGACCCGAGACAAATGGACTGTTTTAAAACATGGGGCTCGATAGTGCAAACGTGGGGCTTGAAAGTTTAAAATCCGAGAGATATGGACTGTCTTAAAACGTTTAGATAGTGCGAACGTAAGGCTCGATAGTGCAAATCTAGTGTGGACACTGAATCAAGAGTTTTGATGCTTACAACGGAAGACCCGAAGTGCCTGTTACAAACTGTGAAAAGTGAAAATAATAAGCAAGAGTCTTGCTGTTCCTTGCCGAACAACCTGGAAGTCTAGATCGTTGGAGACAGAGTTAAATTGGCCGTCTACAGATATCAAGCAAAGGATCATTCGTCCGAAGAAGAAGAAGAAGAAGAGAAAGAGAAGCACTTTGAAGAGATATAAAAACTATACCTTAAAAAGGGAATACTAATGATTAATTTAATGGACTTTTACTATGTTTCCAACATGATGTGAGCCTTATTTTGAGAGACTAGGAAACAAAACTCTTATATATATATATATTATTGAAACAAGATCCCAATGAAAGGCTTGTGGGCAGTGAAATTACCATAAGAATGTCTTTTAGTAGGTCTTGAGTTTGTATCTAGAAGTCAGAGTACCATAATTCCTTCGAGTGCAGTAAGGCCAGAGAGGCGTGCCAGAGCGAGTGTCTCTGAAGATGAAGAGGGTATAAAAATCCCAAGTATAGAGACTTAAGAATTTTATGAGAAGCCGTTACGATGTAATAAGTGCTCAATCTGCCAAAATACTTATAGATTTCCTTTGTAAACAAAGAAGGGAAAGTTATAAACAATAATTTAAAAAGTGGTTTTGTGTCTAACTTTTAGAGTGCAAGGGCAACACTGTGAAGTTTGTATTGAATTAATCAATCTTGTAAATTAAGTATTGCCAGGTTGTCAGTAGGTGGCGTTAATGTCACACAACTGTTGCTTCTCTTGTATTTAGTAAGTGTTTAGTCTAGTTATGAATCAGTTGAGGTTAAGTCTACTCAGAGTAAACCTCGTGCTGCTTGTGATCCGGATTGCAGGATGGATAAGGCATTGAAGATGTTTCCCAATGTTAAACACCTGAGAGAACAGTTAAAACTAGGTAATCCCTGGATGAAGATATGTTGTGAGTCGATACCAAAACTAAAGTGTCATCTCAGCCGAAAGGAGCAAGAACCTAGGCAAGTCAAGATAATATCTCCTCCCACTGAAGATCCAGAGGCTCCAAGAAAGGAAGAAAGCTTGTGCCGCGACTAAAAAGTGCTCTGATCAGTAACATAGCTGTAGAAGATGTCAAACGAGGATATAGTTCTTGGCCGTACTTTCCTTCCCATCCAGGAGAAATGGATTTGAGTAAAGTGGTCCCCAAGTCAAGTAAACCAGTGCAAACCAGTGCAAAATTAGTTGACACCAGTATGCCTGTTCAAGCAAAACCAATGGCACATGATGGACTGAAACCTAAGGCTGTTGTGGTTCCCAGACTGTTGAGTGTACTTGAAGATAAAGGGTCTTTCATTAAGAGTGATACTTTTTAATTTTTTTTTTAAAAAATAAACCACTCAACGTATCAAAGTAAATTGTGCTTTATTTTGAAGCTTAGACATTGCAGTTATGTTCGGAACAAAATATCGTTCAAATGTCCATCACGGCTTTGAAGACACTGACGCACACGAAGCTCCAATTGTTAATCACTCTGGCCAACATTAGTGGCGTTATGTCTGCGATAGCCTGACGAATGGTCGCCTCCAATGTTCCAAAGTTCATGGCTTGTCAGCATAGACCTGGGCTTTGATGTAGCCCCAAAGAAAAAATCCATGGGTGTTAAATCACATGACCGTGGCGGCCAATTCACACATCCACGTCTTGAGATGATCCGGTTGCCAAACTTCTCCCTCAGCAAATCGAGCGTATCATTTAGCTGTGTGGCACGTAGCGCCATCCTGCTGGAACCACATGTTTTCAATATCTATGGTGTCAAGTTCTGGCCACAGAAATTCGCGTAACATGGATCTGTAGCGGTTGCCATTGACGGTAGCGGTTCTTTCATCGTCTCGAGAGAAATAAGGTCCAATGATGCCACCACGCCATAAACCGCACCACACAGTGAGTTTTTCTAAATGCAATGGCACCTCATGGACCACTTGTGGGTTCTTCTCGATCCAATAACAACAATTTTGTGTATTGACGAATCCACTAAGACAACAATGCGCCTCGTCTGAGAAGATGATTTTTCCACTGAAATCAGGATCAGTGGAGCCATCGTGTGCGTCGGTGTGTTCAAAGCCGTGGTGGACATTTGAACGGTATTTTGTTCAGAACATAACTGCAATGTCTAAGCTTCAAAATAAAGCACAATTTACTTTGATACGTTGAGTGGTTTATTTTTCTTTCAAATTTTAAAAAGTATCACTCTTAATGAAAGACCCTTTACTTCCCTAGCTGAAACAAGAAGCCAGGAGAAAGGAACTGAAGAACCAGGATCCGGTTCGAGTGCTGAACTTCTATTGTGGATCGATAAAGTTCGACAGTTAGAAGCCGAAAACAGGAAACTGCAGTCTACCATGCGAGACCTGACTCATGCGGAACAAGCTTGGGATACCCTGAAACCAATTGCCAAGGCGGGAGAGCTGTCACTCGTCCCACCCATGAAGGTCACTAAGAAGAAAGACGTCGTACCCCAGGTTTGTCAAGATGTCCGAACTGAAACAAACAAAATTAAACCTTCCTATAAGCTGAACTGGAAGGGAGACGAACCATTGTTGGCAACTCAGTTGAAGGCCATTTTAAAAGGCAAGCCGAGACCTTATGTACAAACTATTTCCATCCTCAGGAAGCAGAATATCCGAGTGCCTAGGAGGTTTCCATTTATTAAATTTTTAAAGCAAGAAGGACTTTTGTTATGAACATTTGAATTAATGTAAAATGAGTTATGTTCAACTCTTATTACTAGTTCTGAACTAAGTATTTTTCATTGTTAACTTGTTTTAATGTGAAAGAAAGAAGTTGTGACAATATATCTTATGTAACATTTTTAGTATAATCTTTCTAGAGTTCTGGGCCTCCTCGATGGCGCAGTGGTAGCGTCGTTGCCTTGTAATCAAGGGGTCCTGGGTTCGATACCCGGTGGAGGCACACATAGTGGTTCGGATCCCACTTTAAACTGTAGGTCCAGTCCCGATTAGCCTTACTGTGCATAAAGTGGACTTAAAACACCAAATCAAACCAAATCTTTCTAGAGTTCTGTAAGAGAACATATTTAATGTTTAATATGTTTAATTGTTGTAAGGTTAACTTTCTAATCAAATCTTTTTCATTAAAATAAAAATATAGAGGTGATAAATTTTAAATCAAAAGATTTTCCCTGAAGGGAGGGGTTATTGTATCGAACCCGTCTCGTCACAAATTAAACGAGTCACACCTCTATTTTCATGACTATTCTTAGAATATAAGAATTTGAGATTTATCTAAATTTGAAAGATATGTTCCACCTCTATTTTGGGAAATTTATTTTAGGAATATACTTTTATTAGTTTATTACTTCACCTGTTTTCGCTAGCGTCGCAGACCCTATATAAAGGCCAAAGCTTAGCTGGCAAGTGAGTTAGACTCCACCTGCGGGCAAGAGAAGGTGTGCTCCGCTACGGCGAGAGACCAAACACCTAAAAGATAGAAGGACTCCGCTTTCAGGCGAGATGAGGTGCGCTCCGCTCCGGCGAGAGGCCAAGCACTTCAAAGGAGACTCACTTCGCCCCATCAGGCGAGAGACCAAGAGTAGTAAGGGCTCCATCTTCGGATGAGAGAAGCTGAGCTCTGTCTCCGGACGAGAGATGAGGTTCGACTTTGTCCACGAGTCAGAGAATCCGCTCCATCTTCGGATGAGAGATGTTACGTTCCATCTTAAGATGAGAGAAGTGAACTTGGCATCGCCAAGAACACACTCCACCCTCTGGTGAGAGAAGTGACAAATTAGCTTTCCTTTAATTCACCCCCCCCCCCAACAATCCTCCAACAGCAAGGTAGAAATTTATAGGAGATACTTTAGTTACAGGTTTCAAAAAAATGTAAACGTTTGGGTCCCTATGTATCTAGGTAAATTATGAATGGACTAAGTTTATCCTTTGTATTAATTTAAACTCTTTACCTCTCTGTGTTTGTTTAAGTTTTCTTCTTGAACTTTATTGTTAAATAAAATTTTATATGTTAAAGTCCATCCTGTGTATCACACTGGTCAAGTCTTTGGCGCTACCCTTTCGTCTGGCAACATACACCCGAACCCTGAGAGCAATTTAGAGTCTCATGACACCGCTGGAGGAAATGGTTAGCATTGTGGGTAATCTTGAAACGACGGTAGTGTGAGAGAAGTCTAGGCCTGTGCCTGCCGAAGTGGTGGACGACAGCCAAGGACTTTAAAACTCCTGCCTGAAAGTCACGCTACATGTCGATTGATAACTTTCGGAAGCATGTTGTTTATTCTACACAGTTCTCCCCAAATGCCTGTTTGAAAATGAATCTTGTGTTCATGTCTTTTATTGCAATAATCTTACAAATATTTTTTGTTCTTGTTTTGATTTGCTTTTATGACACATTTATAATTTATTGCAACTATGAGGATGGATGATATTTTTAGATTAAATTGATAAAGAGTCCTTCAAGAGATAGGCATACCGAGACCAGGACTCGAACTCGGAACTAAAAGTGGAGAAGTTTAGTCATACCATCCTAGCTCTTGGCCTCGACGTAGCTTATAATTAGTTGTAATGCTAAGGAGTTTTTCTGTCATATTCAAGCCTAATAACTGTTTTTGTACACTGTAATTTACGAGTTCATTTTGCGGGGACAATCCCCTTTTTGTTCCATGGAAATGGGGCAGGGGACACATCTCGTTCATAACCCAGAAACAATCTTAGCCTATACTTGAAGTATAACATGCTAAACATGGACATGGCAAGTTGCATTTTTCTACTCAGATTCTTTATGTCTAAATTTTATCCCAATTGATAGTCACAAACCAATGCAAAGTGTTTGCTAATTTACGTGAATTCACAATTGTTAATGTATACTGGACCTACATTTTTTAATATTAAACCTGGGTGATGGAATTTGTGCCTCAACATAAAATGATGCAGTTCTGATTCACTATCAAGTGAAAGCTGTAAATATTAGCTAAATTTGAAATAAAGGCCTGGTATTCATTATAAGAGAGAGTGGTAGAAATATGTGTAAGGAAGATGTCAAAGTGTTTGTAAAAACTGTCAACCTCCGTGCAAGTGAGGTTAGCACAGCATGCTACAACACCAGTGATCCTGGGTTCGAATACCGGTCTGGGCATTGATGTTCTTTATGAGTCTCTTTTCATATCATAACTCACCTTCATCATACTGATTACTCAAAAGTGGCAAATAAGCGATGCTAAATAACAAAAATAAAAACCTTATGTGAAAATTAAGAGCTCATTTCAACATATCTATTATCCCCAAATCCTGCAGCACAATCAGTAACTAACTGCCACAAATTTCGTGAATGTATTTTTTTTAGATCCACTTTATGCTGAGAAAGGATATTCAGGACTGGACCTACAGCTTAAAATGGGATCCGAACCACTAAGACCCTGCACCAGGCATTGAACCGAGAAATCTTTGATTGCGAAGCGACGACGTTTTGACTATGCCATCATGGAGGATCTCTTTAATTACATCTGCATAGAATAACATAAATTGATTTTAACATATTTTGGACACTAAATATTACCATCACAACTGGAAATTAGTTTTAGAGAAAATCGAAAATACGAGGAATATCTATTGTTCTTCTCGTGTTACTGTTACTTATAAAATAAGAATTTCATATCACTATCACAGTGGCGGCGATTGTGTTCCAAAACGAGGGGGAATTGGCATAACTGGCAAGGGGGGGGGTGGTCAAGGACAGTTTACTTTTCCTTGCTAGATAAGGTTTACTATAGTGTGGGAGCAAAGGTGGGAAAAAGTAGGATGGGGAAACTGCACCCCCGTTTCCCCTAATCACCGACATTGCACTGTCACAATATATTGCCACTATTTATTGAAGAAGCAACAATGCTTCAAACTCAGAAGCCAACACCGAAGGTTCTATTTTTGTTATTTCACGTCACTGTTCTGCCACTCTCGGTTGATCACGATGATAAAGATTAAGATGTGATAGACGGGACTGGGATGAAGACAATCACACATTTATATTGTGAAAAGCAAGTTATAACCCCAGACATTCGACTTCAAAGCACTTTACACAAACCAATGTGCCACTGGGTTGGCTTTTTCGTATTTATCAGTTCATAAAATTAATATATTCATCATTCAACTTCCAGAGCTAGCAAAGCAAGGTTAAATAACAAAAACGATAACATATTTACTTTTATCACTCATCAATTTCATGCTGACCAAATCCACATACAAACCTCTTTTGGCAATCGTTTTGCAGAAAGGCCTTGAGGATTAAAGATCCCCACTTCCTGGGTCAGCTCGAGACAATTCAGGTGCTTTATCAAAGCTGCTCTTGAGCACCCAGGGTTTCTAACCCACTTCGCCATAGATCCTCCTAATACCTATGCTGTTGATTGTACCATTACTGAACCTAATTTTCGTGATTAGTCAAAGTGGCAGAGAATCAGAGTTAAAGAAATCATTCAATTTGTGTATTTCCTTTTTTTTTCATCGCTTTTCCAGCTCTGTAGGTTAACCTCAAGAATGAATTGTCGTTAAATGAAATTGATGAATGGAACTTACAGAGACCCATGCCTTATGGAAAATGAAAATGAAAATTAACATGTTATGCTGATTGCATCAAGTTTGATGTCATATTGCACAGCATAACTTATAATTTCCCCATGAACAGTGGTCAAAAGTAGTGCCATACTTGTATCGGTGCTACTGTAGCTAGCTACAATTTTTTTATCTGTAGCGGCAGTACATTTTGAAAATTGTAGCTGTAGCAAAGCTACAAAATTACTGTAGTTGTATCAAATATTTCACTACAGCTACATTTCTTCTCAATATTTTGAAGTAAATTTTGAATGTGGCAACAGCGTAAAAAAAAATTCGACAGTAATGCTTACTTTTGCTGGAGGTTCATAAAGACAAAGTCTATTACATGGAAATGCAGATACTCTACATTATAAATATCTTGATATCACAGATTATAGTTATCCACATAATTTATTTCATTAGTATCTGAATAATTCTTTCATCCAGACAACTAACTAACTGACATACATGAATATATTCCAGCTAATGCTACTTTTTTTTTTTTTTTTTAGCTCCATTGCTATTTTGGGGAGCGACTTGCCTTGATTGAAGCACCCCTGCGAAAAATCCCTCATTTGCAACACCCCAGAAGTGTGTAAGAGTGTCATTAATTACTGTGTAAAACAACTTGCAGTGCAAAAGCAAGCGATCCATTTTCCACTACAGTGAAGCAATAGTGCTAGCAATCAATGGCTCAGTATGTTAACAGCATTGATCATTGTCAATACATAGAATCTCACCAGCAAGAAATGATTGTTACAATAATGATAGCCATACAGTTGGTGAAATTACAATTGTTTTCATCATAATATTTGTTCAAAATTGTAAAATTACAGTAAGTTTAGAAAACTCGAGTTCACACAATAGTTTCCTCAATATATTTCATGATATTGTAAAAAGAACGTATGAATTACTGACTTTTTTTTTGCAGAAATGACAATTTTCTTTCTAATACAATATTGTTTCCAAATTTATGTAAACATGCTTCCAAAAGTTAAGCACGCGATGGTAAAATCAACAAAAATGGAAAAAGTAAAGCTTTGATTAACACAAAATTGCAAATGTAGGTAGCAAATGTGTTTATGCATTAAAGAAAACAAGAATTGTATACAAAGACGAAAAAAAAATACTTTTTGTAAGTTATGACGTCACTTTTGGGTTATTAACATAATGATGTTAAAAGCAAACAAACTTACAGTAATATGGTATGTGACCACCCCGGACCTTCACACAAACTTTACAACAATTTTCCATGCTTTCAATGAGGTGATCAACCATCGCAGATGCGAGCAATGCCCATTCCTCCAGTAGGGCAGTTTCCAACTCTCTGAGACTGGCTGGAGGAGGTAAATGTGCATCGATATCATGCCCGAGGACATCCCAAAGGTTTTCAATTGGATTAAGGTCGGGGGAATATGCCGATCACTCCATACGAGAAATGCCCTCACTTTCCAGGTACTCGTCAACAATGTTGGCTTGATGGGGACGGGCATTATCGTCCATAAGGAGAAAATTAGGACAAACTGCTGCATCGTAGAGTCTCACAATGGGGTCTAGTACTTCATCCTGATACCGTGCAGCTGTCACAGAACTACCTTTAAAGGTGTGCAGCTCGGTGCAATATCCCATTGAAATTCCAGGCCACACCATGATGCTGACACCTCTGAATGCGTGATGTTCGATGATGTTCTTGGCCTGATTGTGTGTGCCTCATTCTCTTTCAGACCCTTACACGCTTATCATCTGATTCCAGGGCAAATCTGTACTTGCCGGTGAACAGGACTTTGCACTAATCTGAGACAGTCCAATTGACATGTTGATGACATCACTTTAATCTTGCCCCTCTGGCTTGGATGGTTAGTACAACACAAATACGTGGTACTTGGGCGTACAATCCCTTCATGTGGAGCCTTCGGTGCACAGTACTGGCAGATATTGTCTTAACAAGTGCCGCTGCAACCAGTTGTGGAGGTCGCTCGTCGATTCCACTTGGCTACTATAGCAATATATCGATCATCAGAGGGGCGGTAACCCTTGGATGACTGGCACAGGTCTCCGGACAACTGTTTGACTTGTTTGGAATTGTTTGCATAATCGGGAAATTACCGAATGATCAACGCCAAAGATAATGCGGCATCTTTGATTGACTGTCCTGCTTCAATGCGTCCGACAGCACGCCAGCGCTCACTATCTGTCATTCGTCTTCTTTCAGCCATAGAAACACGAATATTATCAAAAATAATCCTACAAAAGTTAAAAACCCTTCGTATCAGCTTTGAAATGCACCTCAAACCCTTCAGAATGCTGGCATCTTCAACAAAAGTGTGATGATTCTTGCACGAAATCTTCGCTTTTATGCTATTTCAAGAGCACAGATTAAGCACCTAAAGTAAGAATCACGAACCTTCCGACCTTCTGTAAACAACCGTCTCACTTCGAGTAACGTATCACTCCGCGCCAGCTGTTCGTGAATGGTGCAGCCATCATATGCTGCTCACTCGCAACCTTTAATTTTACGTAACATGGAAAAACTTATTCTTATTTTAACTGATAATCTACACATTGAAGTATAATAAATTTTCTAGAAGTGATTAAATACGTGTTCTTGTTCAAGAATGAACATATTTTTCTACGACAAAAGTCCCATTTATCTGACACTGGGTTAACAGATCCCCCTTCCCCCCTCCTCTCTCAGTATGACATCGCCAAAGTTATACGTACAAGAGAGTGAGAGATTCGTTTCAGTAAATTCAAGCCTTTTGGTTTTAATGCTTCCTCTTCCAACAAATTATTGCCCAACATTGTTGACATGTAGAGTATTGTTTTCTCCTTGTGCAACAAATAACCGCCAGTTTTAGCAGAAGCTAAACAAAGATAACCGGGGAATAAAAAGAGATTGTTTATCTTTCTCTCGGTTTCTTGTGCACTAGAAAACAAGAAGACGATAATAAGCACATTATTTACGCAAGTCTCATGCAAGTAATGTATTTTCTTACCTTGATTCAGCAGTTCCGTTTTGAACTTGAGGCATTTTCGGCGCTAGACATCATCCTGTCAGAGTACGGTCTGTCAAATTTGCTTCCCAAAAAGGAACTCAACGTGGCACAAGAGGCGATTTAACGTCGACTGCTAAAATTGGGGAGATAGTCGTCATTCATCACTATCAACATCTTCCCCACAGTGGACAGGATGGATCTTTGATTGAAAGAATACGAAAGCACCTCGCTTTGTATTGCGCTTATCTCAAAATCGGTGTACTTGTTTATACGAACAACAACGTGTTTTTTTTGCGGGACTCACAACTTGACCGGTCATTTTCCTTTCTCTCACCACACCGAAAATACAAAGACGCAGACACACAATTACACTTGGACACCAACTTCACTGCTTGCTCAGGATAGCACCGACACAACCTCACATAAACGTTAAGAACAACCTGCTTCTTGCCACTTTTCAAACGGCTGTATTTCCGAAAGACTACTCTGAAAACACGGGAGACCTTCCTGCACGCATGGAAGTCGCCATGTTCGAAACTGGCGCTATTTTCTTGCTGTTCACGTGATCGATTGTAATTTATACAATAATCACGTATTATCATTATAGACAGAAACCTCTAATGAAAATATATTTTAAAATGTATAATGCAATGTAATTTACACATTCTTCTTCCATTAGCTTACTTTCATAGAACGGACTACATGATGCGGAAGAAATCCGTTATTAGGCTGTTGCCAACCTCAATACTTCTCACTAAGTCAAGTACAGAAACGGAAGTGGTATGTCGAATGTTGGTATATGATAGTGTGATTTCACATTGTCAGTGACGATCCTCCGGGGATGGGGAAGGGGGTGGGACGCGGGAGTCGATCTATAATCCAGAGGTGTTTACCATCCGCATGGTGACATCCTCACACTCCGGAATACTTTTGCGGGTGAAGGAGGGCAGGCCGTAGGGTGAGGGAGGTTGATTTAAAATGAACACCTCTCAACAAAGGAGAAAAAAATGTGACAATATTTAAAAATTCACCCCTAAATATGCATTTTGTTTTATATGTAGCGTACAATAAAATGTGACTGCCTCAAAATATTTCTGTATTCTACAGTCTTCTTTCCCCACTTTTATGCTTCTCTAAGTTTCCCTTGGTGTCTTTGCTGCATAATCCAGCATTTTTGAACGGGATGATAAGGACATACGAGTGTGTTTTTGGATGAAGTAACTTTAGAGATGTTGAAGTACACACTGGAAGATACTGGAATGTGTGACATTCAGGTGTAGATCGACACGTACATTGGTCATTAGTTACGAGACGATGAGGGATAGGTGATATTTGAATTCCAAATTAGTTAGCCGCCCCCGTGATGGAGTGGTTAGCACATCGCGCTACGACGCCCGGGGTCCCGGGTTCGAATCGTGGCCTGGGCATGGATGTTTGTGAATGTCCATTTATCGATTTCATCATATCATCATCATTCATCCCCATCGCAAATTAGCCATAAGTGGCACAAGAGGGGAAGTAAAATAAAGCAATCAAACCAAATGAGTTATTTCCATTATTTTTATCTAATTAATAATTATTAATTTAGTCAATCAAATCATATGTATTAGCTTACTTTCATTATCTATAATAATAAATCATAACACTTTCAAACATGAAATAAAGTTAATGAAGAGACCCCGGTTTCAAAACGTAATTTATCTCAATGTGTCACATTCTTCTAGCAAGGTTTTTTTAGTAAAATATGAGAGAAAATTAATCCTTTGGTATGGAACCGTCTTACTCCTGGGGGATAAGATGTAAATTTTGTATTTGATTTTTTTAATTTAGCGTTGCTTTTCTTCCACTTTTGGCTAATCCTGACGATGAGAATGAGTGATCGTCAGATGAAATTGATGAAGGGACACTCACAAATAACAACAGGTCATCAGTGATACACTGCTTATTCCGCATCTGTTGACAAATGGAATGTTTTTACACCTTGTAGGCTATGTGGATTATTTTTTTCATAAGTTTGCAACACTGTTAGGGTACACGTGCTTTTGTTTACAGAAGGTCTGAAGTTCTATGAATCTCACTTTAGGTACACTCTCTACTTACAAAAAGGAAGCTACACATAAAAACTGAAATCTACATCCGAAGCGATTTTCAGCCAGTCAAATTCACATCCGCTTTCGAAAATTTGCATTGCATGCTTAACTTTTGCATCACTTCTTTGTGACTCGCTAATTATGACAATGAGAATGAATGGTTTATTTAGTAATTCTCTTATCTAGAGTCATTTTCTACCACTTTTGGCTAATTGCGAGAATGATGAATGATGATGAGCAGTGTAGGGCATGGAGGAGCAGTAGGTCTATCCTAGTTTTGGTTTTGAATCTGCTTTATGCAATGATAAGCTAATCGAGACTGGATCCAAACCACTATGTGCCTCCTCTGGGTATCGAACGTTTGATTACAATGTGACAAAATTTCCACTGTGTCTTCAGGGAAGCATCCCCATCAGGAAAACTTACGTAAAGCATCACCCAAGTCAAAATGTAGGCCTATCTACCCAGTCTTCCCCATGCAGGTTTTTTTCCCCCCCCAGAAAACCCACCAAAAGACAAGTAGTCAATTTTTTTTTTTTTTTTAAATAATGTAAATTATTGCTTAAAATACTTATGAGTTCTAAGATTGCTAAAAAATTTTGGATGGCGGATAGTACTAGACGCGTGTAAAGTCGGCTCCGAAAATAACGTCCGCTTTTTATTAACATAGAGCATTATCACGCCAGCAAATGTTCTTACGGCGCGTATAAGTAGTCAACCCGTGGCTTGAAGTACTATAGATTTCGCTCGATATCCCACAACATACTAAAACTCCACTTTTTAGTTCTCAATTCTCGTGCTTGTGAGTGAATAGCGACGCGGAGGCAGTGCTACCATGGCGAACAAGCACCTCGGCCAACGATGCAGCGTGCTGGAGGCGAAACTCAAGACCATGGAGGACAAGGTGGAAGCGGTTCTTTGCGGCGGGGCACAGATGGATCCTGGGGCAAGGGTGGCCGACGCCCCTTCTGGTCTTGAGGAGTTACGGAGGGAATTGCAGGACATCAGAGGCGAGCTGGTCGTCTTCCCGGAAGACATGAAAACTATTCAATCCCAATTGACTCACCAGGAAGTAGAATTAGATAAACTGCAACAATACAGCCGGAGGGAGTGCTTGCTGCTGCATGGAGTACCGGAAAAGCCGGAGGAGGTGCCCACGGAAGTTGCTCTACAGATATTCTCCACGAAACTTGGCGTTGAAGTTTCTTCTGACTTCGTGAGCAGATGCCATCGCCTGGGAGCACAGAGGAAGAGAAGGTCAGCGGCCGACGTCGTCAGACAAGGTCATCGACCTTTGGCTATAAAATTAATCTCCTATAAACATCGCGATGCTTTGTGGCGAGCGAAGAAGAACTTCAAGGGGAGCCAATACTTACTGACGGAGTCGCTAATGCCAAAGAGGCAAAGGCTTCTCCAAGACGCCAAGGCAACGTTCGGCAACAACAAGTGCTACACGATCGATGGAAAGATTGTGGTAGTTACGCCGGAAGGGAAACATTTTATAGAAACTGAACGTGAATTGAAATTCCTCACGTGCAAGCGGTCGTAATGTGAGCGTCGCCGAAGACGAAACTATGAGTGTGTTTTTAATGTTCTATGTGAAACTTTTTCGTACCTTTTTAACCATGTTAAAGAAACAGCCAATGAAAATTAACTTTTTCTGTATGTGCGTGCGTGTGTGTGTTGTGTGTAGTGTTCATGTTTCATTATATTTAATTATGCTCGAGCTGCTCAGTTGGACACCCTCAAGGATTTCTCTCAACGTAAGTACGCTGTTTCCTATCATTAATATACGTATCTGCTCTGTTCCTTCACTCACTAGTAAACAATGTCTCCAACTAAGCAGTTGGTAAACCTGCCCGCGCACGGCACATCTGGAACTCGCCCCTTCCCTCGGGCCCCCAGGAAAATAGGTAACGGTTTCACCGACTGCCCGTCGCCCCCAACACTTCCCAACCGGACCCCTCCCCTCCAGTGCCTCACAATCGTGTCAGTAAACATGAGGTCCATCTCGGGGAAAATAGATGAGTTCAGACACATTGTTCTCGAAACCGAATATGATGTAGTAATCGTCACAGAAAGTTGGCTGAAAGACAACAATGACGCTTCCAGTTTTCACGTCGAAGGCTACACGGTACTTCGAAAGGATCGAGTCCACAAACGTGCCGGTGGCATCGTTATTTACTGTCGTGCTGACATTTCTGCCCAGATGCTATAGTAGGCTGTCAGTTCTTGAAGATTACATTGCGCACGTGTTTCCTACTGTGGATAATCTAATTGTAGCCGGTGACATGAATAGCGATTTTTTATCACCTAATAAACCAGAAACAGTTTTCCTCAAGTCAATAGTAGATACCTTCGGCATGACGCAAGTCATTCGTAAACCCACTAGAATCACAAGAACCTCTAAAACATAGTGGACGTCATCATTGTAGATGATCCATCCATTGTACACCCCGCTGACGTAACGGTGCTGATCAGCAATTCAGACCATTGTTTGACTTACATCACGGTCCTTCTTGAGAAGCCCAACAAACGTTTCAAAATAATTTCGTACAGAAACTACTCATTGTTCGATATGGAGAGTTTTGAAACGGACGCTAAACATTTTCACTGGGACAATATTAAGCATTTCGAGAGTATTGACAAAAAGTAAACTTTCTTAATAATGGTATTAAGACTATTTTTGATAAGCATGCCCCTGTACGTACTGCACGAATAACCAAGAAAAAAGTACCGTGGATAACCGACAATACCAAACTATTAATGAAACTTAGAGATAATATGTTCAGTTTGAATTTATTCTCTGAGTTCCGGCAAGATTCGGAAGAAATAGAAGATTATTTAACGAGGTTTGAACAGTCTTGTTTGGCTCATGATGTTAATGAAGCCAGGAAGGTACCCATACTGATTGCAGTTATAGGACCTGATCATTCAAAGTGCTAAAGACTATCCTAGCACCTGAACCAGTCAAACGGCAAACGTATTCGACCCTCAGGGATAATCTACTTAAACATTATGGCCAGAAAATCAACAAATATGTGGAACGTTTTAAGTTCAGGCAATGCATGCAGGAAAGCGGCGAGGATGCAACACGATTTATGGTACGTGTTAAGCAACAAGCACTTAAATGTAGTTTTGGCCAGTATTTACAGGAAGCCATTATAGAGCAAATAATTGTAGGCATTCGGTCTGACGCCATTAGAAAGAAATTACTGTCTGAATCTACATTGACTCCAGCAAAATGTCAAGATGTTGTGCTCCAAATGGAATTAATTGAACGGGAAACACAAATGTTCGCTCATCGTAAAAAGGAATGTAGTTCTAATGTAGTTGCATTTGCTGGGACACAGAAATTGAAACCATGTTTCCAGTCCTCACTAGCAAGCAAAAATAATTTTGTTACTCCTCAGGATAGAAGTTACAAAAGCACTGAAGAATGTGATAGATGCTCCAGAAGGCATGATCTTGGACATTGTCCAGCAAAATATTCGATATGTTCATTTTGCAAAAAGAGAGGTCATTGGCATGTAAAATGCAAGTTTAGGAAAAAGAACCATGAACTTACGAGTAAGACAATTATCTCGGATCAATCTTTTAAGTCTAATATTAAACCTTTAGACGCTATTGTTAGTGAACAAAGCATACATAATGAATTTCATGGTTTGTCTTTATTGCACGTCGAAGTTAGTGATTCTCATCCGCCAGAAGGTAATACTTGCACTATTTCATCAAGCACAGAAAATTCACAAGTAGAAGATGCAACACTCACTCGTTCAAAAGCAAGGAGTGTTAGTTTCAAGCCAAGAGCACAAGCTATAGATGGCACTAATGTTCTTGTGTCAGCAGAACCGTGCATAGTTAATCTGTGTATTGATAAACAAATTGTACAATGTGAACTAGATACTGGATCTACAGTTACGCTGTTCAATAGCAAGTCTTTCAAAAAAATCTTTCCACATAGGCGAACACAATTTACTTCACTAACGTTACGAGGCGTGAATAATGGTACGTTAAAGTTGAAAGGTCAATCCTTAGTGGATTTATCATTGAATGATGTATTGTATAAATTGCCGGTTATATTGTGTGAAGAAGAACTGCGTTATCCGTTGATTGGACGTTCATGGCTGGACAGTATTCATCCGGGTTGGAGAAAACTGTTAACACAATGTAACACTGTGTTGACAAACATGAGATCTGAACGAAAGAATAACGGAGATATTAATACTAAAATACCGGAAAGTGAAGGTTTGAGACCAGCTAATTTATTATCTAGCAAATATGGTAGAGTTTTTGATGGTGATCTATCAAAGCCCATCACACCATTTAAAGTTGATATACCTTTGAGAAGGAATGCTTCGCCTGTTTCTAAACGACACTATGAAGTTCCATATGGACTACGAGATAAAGTACGAAGTGAAATCCCAATAGACATAGACGCGACAACTTGCAACAGCGTTGACACATGTGATTCAAAAATCTCTTTGAAGGAATTTAATAAAGCCACATTAGAAGACCCACTGTTAAACAAGGTAATTTTGTTTGTCAAACATGGTTGGCCAAATAGATTATCTGTAGAAGATATTCAATCCGGATTGGGTGTTTTCTTCGAGCGATGACGTCTTTTATCTGTGGAGGGTGATTACCTTAGCTGGATGGGAAAAATTGTTGTACCATCCATATTACGTGAAAAGGTATTAAAATTACTACATTGTAATCATGCAGCATCGCGTGTTATGAAAGATACAGCTTCGTCAATATACTGGTGGCCAAAGATGCTCAAGGACATAGACAAATATGTTGATAATTGCAATATTTGTCAATCGGAAAGGAGGAAAGTAAGAAAAGGCCCTATAAATGAGTGGCCAGAAGCTTCACGCGTATCAGAGAGAATACACGTAGACCACTTTTTCTTCGAAAGAAAGAAATTTCTTATTCTAGTCGACGCATTCAGTAAATGGGTTGACGTATGGCCAGTTCATTCTCTGGGTTCGGCGGAAACCATACGTTGGATATTACAGTCTTGTTCTTACTTAGGTCTCCCAGACAATATTGTGTCAGATAATGGTCCTGCGTTCAGTAGCCTTACTTTCCAGAACTTCTGTTCACAATACGGAATAAGGCACATAACCATACCTCCGTACCATAGTCCGAATAATGGAATGGCCGAGAGATATATTCGCACCGTTGAAGACCATTTGAGAAAATTGGTATTGGAACACCCCAATTTAAGTTCATTACAAATGGACGCGAGGATCGCGGAAGTTCTTCTGTTTTTGAGAAATTCCAGATTAGGAGAAACTCAAAGTTTGCCTTCTGCTTCCGTGTTGGGATTTCAACCAAGACTTTGGTGGATGGTAACAGATATGACTGAGCGGGAAAGGTGAGTGGATCGCCCACCATTTCTTGGATCACGGCGGGGCCGAGTAGAGAGGAAGAGACTTGACAAAACTTATCTTGCATATCTTCCGAATGATCCAGTCTGGGTGCAGACCCCGAAGGTAAATTCGCCCAAGCATGTACCAGGAATGGTATTGTCTAGAGTTGGCAACAGCTTAATATATAAAGTGAAGTTGTTCGACGGAGCGACACGAACGGTACACGTCAGGTGGCTACGAAAACGTGAGTGTGAACCAAACCCCTCATCAACATATCTACCTGAATCGATACCAGCAGGACAGCCGGAGGATGCAGAGGGAAGAGATAACCGAAACCAACCAAATACAGATGCTGGGCACACACCAATCAGAAGATCGAATAGACTTAGGAGACCTCCTGATAGATATGGTGAGACCAGCACCAAAAAAAAAAAAGAGAGACTCCAGGAGGAGATAGATGTAAGCCTTGTTGTGTGTGTGTGATTTCTTATCTATACATGCACAAGAACACGTAGGTTCAAATTAAACAACATAACTTTAATACATGGAAGCCATTCACGTACATCTTTCACACAGTTTCAGAAAATATAAACTGACGAACAATCAGTCACATTGGGATTATTATAAAGAACTGCGGAATTTCACCACGTCGGTTATAAGACAGGAGAAGAAGGCCTACCTCTCGTTCCACATCAATAGAAACGTCCATGATTCAAAATTAATGTGGAAAGAGATAAAGAAATGTGGTATTTACGGAAAGGTAGAGCCGAGTGTCCCACAATTTTTAAATGATCCGCATCTGTTAAACACCCACTTTATTGACAGCACCAGTCCCTCTAACCAAGAAACCGATCTCATCCTCGAAGAGTGTGAATGCTTCCTTACAACTACATTTACTGAAAACGGCGACACCTTCTTCTTTTGACCCGTCAAAGAAGTAGAAATTGCACAACTCGTGTCCAAAATCAATTCCAATTGTTGTGGCACAGACGGCATAAACCTAAAAATGATAAAGCTAATTCTTCCACACATTCTTTCACCTCTGACTCACTTGATAAATTTCTCGTTAGATAAGAACACCTTTCCCCTTGCATGGAAGGAGGCTAGAATCCTGCCCTTGCCGAAGAAACGACACGTGACCGACATGAACGACTTACGACCAATTAGTATATTACCTGTCTTATCAAAAGTTATCGAGGAAGCAGTGTTATCAAAAGTTATCGAGGAAGCAGTGTACAAGCAGATAGAAAGTTTTGTTACCCAAAATCAAATATTGCCGCAGTACAGTCTGGTTTCCGACCTTCCCGCAGCACTGCAACGGCGCTCATGAAAGTAACAGACGGCATTTTACAAACGCTAAACGAAAGTAAGGCTGCAGTCTTGGTGTTGCTTGACTTGTCCAAGGCGTTTAATCTTGTATCTCATCAGCTACTCCTTTCGAAAATGAGTTACTACGGTTTTTCGCCGGGAGCAATAAAATGGTTCCAGTCTTACCTTACTGGGCGAGTGCAATCGGTGACGCTTCCCTCAGGAGCTACATCGACTCCCCTTACGATACCCTCAGGGGTTGCGCAAGGAAGTATTCTATATTCCCTCTTCACCGCCGACCTACCCCTAAATGTACGACACAGTGTACCTCATTGTTATGCAGATGACACGCAGCTGATGATGCCAGTAGACCCCAAAAATTCAAAACCAGCAATTGGTCTCCTGAACCGTGACCTTGATGCTATTTATAAATGGTGTAAACGTAATGGTCTTGTAATTAACCCCTGTAAATGCTGCTTTACATTAATTGGTTCTAGCGCTGCCTTAAATAAAATTCAAATAAATGGGTTATCAATTAATATTAATGATGTGAGGGTCCCACACTGCACAACTGTTAAGAACTTAGGTGTGACATTTAATCAGAAATTTGATTGGCAAAACCACGTAACGTCACTGAGTTCAAAAGCTTATGGTATACTTAGATCACTCTATAAATCATCTCATTTACTTTCGACTGATGTTAAATTGTGTCTTATTCAAGCTCTCGTTCTTCCCATTTTTTATTACTGTGACGTTGTTTACGGTGTTAATCTAACAAAAAAAGAATGCTAAAATTGCACAAAAAGTACAGAATTCTTGTATACGTTTTGCATTTAGCTTGAAACGAAGGGGTCACATACTGCCTTACTTAAATGACGTTAATTGGCTGAATATGACACGATGCAGAAAACTACATCTGGCCTGCACCATATTCAAAATTCTGCAAACAAAAACACCGACATACTTATACGACAGACTCCAATTTAGATACGACGTACACAACTACAAGACTCGACACACTAAGAAACTTAATCTGGACAGATTCTCAAAATCCATATTCCTGTCGTCCTTCAAAGCTGCTTCTGCATATTGTTGGAATGCGCTGCCACCAGATGCTACCTCGTGTGCAACATACAACAGCTTTAAAAGGGCAGTAACAAAAATACTTCTACATGAGCAGGGACAGAGCCTCAGTACACATGACTAGATTCAGCATGCTTACGTTGAAACCAAAACAAAAAATAAGCAGATTTGAACCCAAGATGAACATTTTGATGTGTGTGAATGAGAAAAATTGTTTTTATCTTTATCTTTTTATCTTATCTTTTTATCTTTTTAGAGTGTGTTAATTACTGAAATAGTTAGAAGTGAAAATGGAATGAAATTTTTATGTTATAGTAGTAATTGTATTCTGTTTGTTTTAGTGTACTAGATTTTGCGGGTTAAGTGGTAGAGCAGCCACAGGCTGAACTTTGCCCATGAATAAAGAAATTCTAATTCTAATTTTAATTCTAAAAGGTTTACCAGAGCTTATAATGCTAAAAATAATGAATATAGTTCATGTCATAGTGGGTTTTTTCAGGCTATTTTCCTCAAAGCATGGCAAAAATGTGCTTTTAACACAAGATGATTATATATCCAAGAAACAAAAAAAAGTAGTAGTATCATAAATTTTTAGATAAAATGTTTGCATTGATTCATGCAGCATAGATGAACTAAGCTTATAATATGGAAATGTGGGAGCACTTTGGTTATCAGTCACTTCCTTATGTGGGGAAATGCATGTTTGAACATTACAAGGGACAATTTAGTGCATTTTATTGAAATGTCGTTAATTGTGGCATAATTAAATCTGAACACACTTTAATGGATTTTTTTCATTTTGCATCATAATGCCTATGCAGTAAAATGTTTTTTATGTCTGGTTAGGAGCCCTATAAACATGCAAGTTTGGAACCTACAAAATCTACCACAATTTCAGCTTTGTGCATGAAACTTACAGTAGTATTATGTACTTGCACTATAAGTTAACAATAGAATTATTAAAGTATGGTGCATGATTTAGGAGGAGCATGAGTTAGGGTGGGTGTGCAGAGATGGATAGGTCATCAATATAATGCCCATGATAACTGCTGTAAATTTAGAATCAATTAGGTAAAATTATTTCTGCAGCTATAGTTCGACCACAAGAAAAAAAAACCTTCCGTCGAAAGCGTTCGCGCATCTTCCCTGCCATTGTCGGTGCTCGGGGCTGTGTGGCCAGGTCAGACTTGAAAAATCAGGAGATCGTTCCTTGAGAAACCAGATCTTCTACAAAATCCAATGATCTAATAGTAGCGGATAAATGACGTTATTTGGGGGGACTGGCATAGGCGTGTGCAATTTTTTTCCAGCGAGGGGGGAACAATGTTTTTTGTTTTTTTTATCAGGCGGGTAAACTACAGCATATTAACCCGTAATAGCGTTTTCCTCTCAGAAAACACCACTTGAGTTTGAAATTACCACGTTCCTATTCTAATAATGGATGTAAATTACTGTGACTGAAATCGACTCATAGGTCTGAAATAATAGGTACTTTTATGTCAACATTCATTTTCCAGAAGGGAAGGGAACGAGATAGGTTGTGAATAACCTAGAGTCGACAAGCAATAAAAGCCCCCTGCTGCAGTGGCGTGCGTTGTTTACGGTGTAAACGTCACACATACTTTTGTAACAATGGTACTAAACCCAGCTCCCTGTGTTTGGCGAAAAGAAACCGAACAACTCTATTTCAGGAGTGGACGTGTTTCAAACAAAATATAGTAAACCGTCCGAGCCTTCTGCTGGTGTTCGGTGTGCAGGTATCGTTAAGGGTTGGCACGCGTCCTGCACCATAATAAGAAAATGAATTACGTATGTGAAATATATTGGTGAATTATACAGCATGTCTTCCTCAATAATTGAATATAACAACGCTTATGCTAGGGTTCACCCATCTGCTAGAAATAACCCCCCCCCACCCACCCACACACACACACACATATACACACACGCTACGAAGTCAGAGGTTCTACCTAGCCAGGCATGGACGTTTCACTGTGTTTGTGTCACTTCATCCATGTCATCACTTCTTCATTCATCCTTGTTGTCGTACTTACTAGTAGAGGCACAAAAGCGATGTAAAATAATTAAATTGAAATAGAGTTTGGGGTGGGATAAAATACAGCCATCTAAAAACAGTAATGTAGTAAAAGTAATAAAATAATGTCCTAGCACAATTGAGTAGTGTTTGACATAATTTCACAGTTCAAACAACACTTTTCACGGCTGAATGAAGTTCCAGTCCACCTCTCCCTCCATGTTCAAGTAAGATGAGCAGGAAATGTGTTTTTAAGCTGGCCGTTGGAGGTTCCATAGCAATAGTTTATTAAGGAATTCTCCCGAGAAATCAATAGGCCTGGCAATGCTGATGTGAGCCGGCTGAATGTTCCTTCCCCCCTGCCCTTTCCCGCACACGCCGGCATGATGTGCTTCTGTGCAGGTTTTTTTGCTTGTGGTTCCACTATAGAAAACATGAGCAAAATTGGACAATTTGTTTGTAGATGGTGGATGGAAAGCTGGTTTTTCCCACGTTGCAGGCTGTAGGCTATGCTCTACAATGTTAAACTGAGTCATTCTAGAGATTTCATTGGTCCGAAATTTTGCAGTAAAACTTTGAAAATAATATTTCATAGGTTATTTATTTATTTATTCAAATTTCAGATACAGCACTTGTAAGGCCATTTTACACTGAAAATTCTAATAAATCAACAATGTCACATGACAGTTCCGACGACACAATGAAAAATGCAAGGAACAAATGTTTCCTGAGAGCAACTATAGATGGCAGCACGCCATATAAAGAAGAGCAGAATTCATTGTAGAAACTAGGAGCGGAGAAGAGCGATTATATATATTATAGTAAATGCAAAATACATAAAGGAAGAGTATAAAAATTATAGAAGGAGAATAAAATGTTGTAAATAGCCAATTAAGATAAATAAGAATATGCTCGTATATGAAACAATTATGAAAGTTAATAAGTGAGCAAATGAATTCAGAAATGTATCTCTCCTTTTTGATCGTAGTGATCAAAACTTGATTTAATACCTCTGGCGAGGAGAACATCGTCAGCTTTTGTATTTGTCCGTCCCTCGGTGGCGCTGTGTCAAATTAGATGCCCTGAAGCACTTACGGTTGTGCTTCTTATTAGACGCACTGGGCCATAGGCAGCACTTGCTGTTAGCGATCCTGGGCTATTCCCGTTTTGGTCGTTACATAGGAGGTGGCACTACTGTCAGTTTAGTCGACCCTACTCTTTCTATAAGTATAGCTTGTGTCTTTTGTATAATGCCAAAGAAGCAGGGAAAATGAGCGCATATATGTAATAAATAAGATTACGCTTTAAGAGGACAGACTTTAAATCAGAAGAAAGAAAGGAAGAATAAGCCTTTTCCAAAAAATAGAAGGAAGAAGAAGACTTTTCACTAATTAACGATAGAAAAGAAGAAGAAGCCTTTTCCCAAATAAAATATAGAAATGAAGAAGAAGCCTTTTCCCTAATCAAAGATAGAAAAGAAGAAGAAGCCTTTTACGAAAATAGAAGGAAGAAAAGAAGAAGAAGCCTTTTCACTAATCAACGATAGAAAAGAAGAAGCCTTTTCTGAAATCAAAGATAGAAAAGAAGAAGAAGCCTTTTCCCAAAATAGAAGGAAGAAAAGAAGAAGAAGTCTTTTTCCCAAAATTGTGAGAAGAAAGAAGATGATGATTTCCTTTCAATTATACATATATTTATAAGAAGAATATAACCGACGTAAATTTGGAATCAGCATATATATATATATATATATTTCAATGTATATACAAGCTTCGTTATATATTATCTCTGTATTGTGTACAGTTTTCAGAATATAGATCCACATTTAACTATATCCTCTTGACTATAAAACACTTTATTATTTGGAATTCTTGAATAGAGAACCTATCTCCTGAGATTAAGATATCTGTAGCCGAAGTATAAGTTTATTTTACGAAGTGCACTAGAGGGACGTTGCACAAGTGGTGACCAACGTTGCGGGTTGTAGAATTGTGAATAAGAAAGCAAAGAGAGAGAGAGCCAAGATGGAGAAAGCAAATAAAGTCGAGGACGAGGTGAAGGAAAATGAAGAGAAAGTGGAAGAAATGAGCATGATGGAAATGTGCCAGAAGTTATTGATGAAGATGGAAGAGTACCACAGAAGGATGTTGGGATTGTTTGACAAAAGGGAGAGAATAATAGAAGGAACAATGCTGTCGATCAAGAGTACGAGTTTAGATATGAATAGAAGAAGCGAAGATGAGGTTTCAGAGATTTGAGATAAAAATGAACAATGAAATGAAAGTCTGGAAAGGAAAATTGGGGAAAGCGATCCTCAGATAGAAGTAGCTATTTCAAGAACAGAAGAAAATGACAGCAAGACAGAAGTAGATGTTTCCAGAATAGAGGAAATCAAAAACAAGATAGAAGAAGAGAAGGTCCTTATTGAAGATAGAAGTTGGAAGATGAAAGAGGAAAGTTCGAATGACGAGCATGACAGCAAGATAGAAGAAGTAGCTATAAAGTTACGAGAAGAAAACACTCAGAAACTTAAAGAGGTCAAAGAAGAGGAAGATAAGAAAATAGAAGAAGAAAGAAATAGAAAGGGATGATAAATTTAGTTGTCAATGTAATGATGAAGAAATCCATGTCCAAATGAAGAAGAAAGTTCCAGTGACGAGTCTCTGACGGAGGAAAAAAAGAAGCATATGCCTAACCGAAGATGTAAACTAAGAAGGAAGAAAAGTAAAATGAGATTTAGATATATTCACGTAAAGACATGGAAGAAGAAGAAGATAAATAAATTAAAAATAGAAAAGAACCTGAAGAAAGTTAATAATATGCTTAAAAGGGTCGAGATAGAACAAATTTATTTTGATGCTACTTCGCCAAAGAGAAGGAAGAAGAAGACGAGATGGAAAAAACAAGGAGAGCATGCATTTTATGAAGATGTAGAACATAAGAAGAAATCTTGGCAGAAACCAGATTGGAAGAAGAGAGAAATGAAAGTAATTTCTTTACTGGAAGAAAGTTGGAAGAGGGGGAAGAAGGATCTTGAGAAGAATAGAAAATAAAATAGAAGAAAGAAAAGAAAAAGAGGAAGAGAAAAATAAAACAAGATAGTGACAAGCAACGAGTATTTGAAAGAATTGGAAGAAACAAATAAGACTGAATAGTGCAAGGGAAGGAGATGTTATGATTTATAGACTGACAAGCAGACGTTTCTAGAATTATTAAAGTTGTATGAAAAAGTTCCAGTTCACCAGAAGAAAAATTCGTGGAATTATTAGTTTGGGCAAATATTAATGATCTATTTGAAAGAAGAAAATTTTAGTTCTTTAATGTTAGTTCCTGTAAAAAGATATATATAATACCCATCGTTGGAGGAAAATCTATTCAGAAAATGATATCTTAAGAAAGAATAATGAGTGCTAATTTATGTCACCACTCCATTGAACAATGAGACCGATCGGGGAAGATCAAACCTGTAAAAGGAAAGATGCCAAATAAAGTAATGGAAAATGGATGTAAACTTTTCAATTGTACGAACAGAAGAACGAAGAAGATAGAACAGTTAGGCACAGAAGGAAGTTAATTATGAAGAAAACTCTCAGGAAAAAGGAGAAGACAATATGAAGGAAGATCGAATAGTATCAGTAAAATGAATTCTTTGTAATCTTAGACGATTAAAAGTCATCGTGTATTTAGGAAAGTGCAAAAGAAATGGGTTGTAATCCCAGCAGTTAAAAAAGAATCGGTTGTATTCCGAGAATTGGGTTGTAATCCCAGAAGTTAAAAAGAATCTGTTGTATTCTGAGAATTGGGTTGTAATCCCAGAAAATAAATATATCTAGATACATGCTGATATGAAATTAAAATTGATGAACAACTCTATATCTGAGGAAACAAAGAAGAGTGTGGCTGAATTGTTTCTGGGGTATATGGAAGAACCTAGCATCTTCAAAGAATTTGATTGGCCGAGAGAAGTAATATCCAAAGAAGAGGCTAAGGAAGTATTACTAGACATATACATTAAGAGAATGAAGAAAATGAACAAGAAAGCAGAGAATGGTATGAGAATAAAATTAAAAAAGGGAGACAGTATTTTGCAAAGCACACCCAATGAGTAAAGCATCAGAGAAAGCAATCAAGAATTTGTTTTTCATATATGAAGGGCCATACGAGGTCATGAACTTGTTTCGGAACACAGCGGTAGTAAAGCATACAGAAACGAAGATAGAGAGAAGAGAGAACCTGGAGAATATCAGGAGGTAGAACTGCATGGAGGAAGTAAAAAAGAGCTTAGTTAATAAATAGTAGAAACAGTAAGAGAAGCCACATAGAACGAGGGAAAAATTTATAGATTTACAAATGAATTTTTCAATATATAAATTTTTCATCCTCAAGGAGGGGGATATTGTGTCACGTGCCAGTTCCGACGACACAATGAAAAATGCAAGGAACAAATGTTTCCCAAGAGCAACGATAGATGGCAGCATGCCATATAAAGATGAGCAGAGTTCATTGTTGAAACTAGGAGCGGAGAAGAGCGATTATATATATTATAGGAAATGCAAAATTTGTAAAGGAGGAGTATAAAAATTATAGAAGGAGTGAATAAAATGTTGTAAATAGCTAATTAAGATAAATAAGAATATGCTCGTATATGAAACAATTATGAAAGTTAATAAGTGAGCAAATGAATTCAGAAATGTATCTCTCCTTTTTGATCCTAGTGATCAAAACTTGATTTAATACCTCTGACGAGGAGAACATTGTCAGCTTTTGTATTTGTCCGTCCCTCGGTGGCGCTGTGTCAAATTAGATGCCCCGAAGCACTTACGGTTGTGCTTCTTATTAGATGCACTGGGCCATAGGCAGTACTTGCTGTTAGCGATCCTGGGCTATTCCCGTTTTGGTCGTTACATAGGAGGTGGCACTACTGTCAGTTTAGTCGACCCTACTCTTTCTATAAGTATAGCTTGTGTCTTTTGTATAATGCCAAAGAAGCAGGGAAAACGAGCGCATATATGTAATAAATAAGATTACGCTTTAAAAGGAAAGACAATGAATTAGAAGAAAGAAAAAAAAAGAAGCCTTTTCACTAATCAACGATAGAAAAGAAGAAGAAGCCTTTTCCCAAATAAAATATAGAAATGAAGAAGATGCCTTTTCTGAAATCAAAGATAGAAAAGAAGAAGAAGCCTTTTCCCAAAATAGAAGGAAGAAAAGAAGAAGATGATTTCCTTTCAATTATACATATATTTATAAGAAGAATATAACCGACGTAAATTTGGAATCAGCATATATATATATATATATATATATATATATATATATATTTCAATGTATATACAAGCTTCGTTATATATTTTCTCTGTATTGTGTACAGTTTTCAGAATATAGATCCGCATTTAACTATATCCTCTGTTGGGTATAAAACACTTTCTTATTTGGAATTCTCGAATAAAGAACCTATCCCCTGAGATTAAGATATCTGTAGCCGTGGTATAAGTTTATTTTAAGAAGTGCACTAGAGGGACGTTGCAACAAGAACAAGCCAAGATGGTTTTAGGTAAAAACAAAAAGGGATACATATAAACAGATAAGACATAAACAAGGAAACAAACAAAAGATTTACATATTCGTTCTTAGAGAAGATCGGAAAATACTTTCAGGGGCAAAAATGTCGATGTTTGTAGGTAGTTTATTATAGAACTGTGGCAGCCTGTGGATCATAGAGCACTGTATAAGGGAAAGCCTAGCGGTAGAGTTGTGGAACAATTCAGTGTTTCGGGTCGATCGAGAGGGAACTCTGAAATTGAATTCTGTAAGTAGAGATTCAGATCTTAATTTTCCATTGATGATTTTATAGAAAAAATTTATATCGGCCATATCGCATCGGGTCTGCAGTAACTGGATGTTCAAAGTAGTCAGGATGTCAGGTTTCTGAAGATGCCGCAGAGAAGGAATTCTATGACGAACAATGGTGGTAAAGAAGCTGAGGACGGAATCCATGCTAGAAAGATTTGTATTGGAAGCCATGGCCCAGACTGGAGAACAGTACTCGAGAATCGGAGAAATGAATGACTTGAAAAACAGGCTAAGAGAAGTTGAAGTATCAATTTCAGTGAATCTGTAGAGGAGGCCTAAGAGGCGCATTGCACTTTTAGTTGTAGCTGCGATGTGTTCCTTAAAGTTTATTTTTTCATCTATGATAACACCTAGATCTTTTTGGGTTGCAAGTGTGGTAATATAATTGTTTTCAAGAACATAATGAGAATGTATTTTGTTCTTTTTCAAAGAGACTGAGGGAGGAACATTTCTGCAGGTTAAGTTGTAGATTCCACTGCTTACACCATGTGACAAGTTCGGAAAGAGCATTCTAGAGAATCACAGCATCTTGTGTGGTTGAGATTTCTTTGAAAAGTTTACAGTCGTCAGCAAACATGAGTATATTGACAGGATGTGAAAAAAATCTTTGAGGGAGATCGTCCATGTATAGGATGAACAAGAGGGGCCCCAAGATGCTCCCTTGTGGCACCCCAGACAAGACAGGAAGAAAATCAGAAGAGGTGCCTGAAAGGGAGACACGCTGTGTTCGTGAGTGTAGATAATCCTGGATTAAGGAGAAATTTGCCATGTATGTTAAATCTAGTTCGTAATTTGTGAATAGTAAGAGCATGGTTTATTTTTTCAAAGGCTTTTGAAATATCCAAATATATCACATCTAGCTGGGAATTTTTGGAAATAGCCATAGTGGCATGTGAAAGGAGAACTGAAAGATCAGTCAAGCAAGAGCTACCTGGAAGAAACCCATGTTGGGCATATCCGCATATGCGGAGATGTAAATCTGAATAATCTGTCCTTAATGATTTTTTCACATTATAGACAGAGGTGACAGGAGTGATATTGGTCTGTATGATGTAGCACTATTTTTGTCTCCAGATTTGTGAATCGGTACAACGTTAATCGGTACAACGTTAGCTTTCTTGAACATCTGAGGAAACACTCCTTCAGAAAAGCACCTATTTAGCAAAAGAGAGAGAGGATGAGCCAAGAAGTCGGCAGTGTTACAGAGGAAAATCGTGGGAATTTCATCTGGTCCTAAAGAGCGGTGTATGGGAAAGATTACCAAATTAAACTATCAAATAGATTCGATATTTTGCAGGATTTAAATGATGATGAAAATATAATTGAAACAGACGTAAATAAGAATTCGGAGCACATATGTAATGCAATAGAATCAGCAGCTAAAAAAAGTATAGGATGCCATAAACCAAGAAAAAGTAAGCCATGGTTTGATAATGAATGTCATAACTTAATAGAAATAAGAAATCAGGCTAGACTTAGGTTGTTAAATAACTCTGATGATACAAATTTAAGCAATTATAATAGAATAAAGGGAGAAGTTAACCGCACGTTTAGAAGTAAAAAAAGAGATTACTTGAAAAGTAAAATGAATTTAGAAAGGGGTGGCAACCTAAAGTAAACTTGATAAAAGATAAAAACAGCACTTTTTTGGCTGATTCAAGCGATATTTTAAATAGATGGAAGTTTAACCTTTAGCCACCCGATTCTCTTTTGCATGTAACCTTGCCGCCTGAGCCGATTTTCAGCAAAATACAGAGTTTTATAAAAATGACTGTAGATCGAACGCTAATTGCCGTAGACAGATAAATGATATATCGTTTTACTCGGAATGAACCATAGATTCGGACTATATAAAATTTATGCACATTCGGCGTATATATGGAGGGAGAAGGGGGGACAGAAAACTGAAAATTCCAAAATTTTTGAAGGAAAAATGACAGTCTTACCTCCCTTCCTTTCCCCAACAAAAAGTACAAGACATTGTAACAATACACATGGAAATAATCGCTGGAGTGTTAGGAACAAGAAAATAATTGCACTATTATCATATGATCAATAGAACTCGACTTGTACCCTCAAAACGGCATGTCTGCATGCCACTGACTCATGTCTCGAATTTCAACAAAATTAGTTACCTTCAAACAACTGTAGATCGGATGCTAATTACCGTAGACAGACAAATGATATATCGTTTTACTCGGAATGAACCATAGATTCGGACTATATAAAATTTATGCACATTCGGCATATATATGGAGGGAGGGGGGGATGAACCTGAAAATTCAAGAATTTTTTGAAACAAAATGGGGGTTTCGCCCCCCACCCTGACAAAAAGTACAAGACATTGTAACAATACACATGGAAATAATCGCTGGAGTTTTAGGAACACAAAAATAATTGCACTATTATCATATGACCAATAGAACACTACTTGTACCCCCAAAACGACATGTCTGCGTGCCACTGACTCTTTCAGAATATATGTAATTGCACATTTGGTCAAAAAGTCATTGAAAAGATGTACAAATATGATGTCTTTTGTACTTATCTCTGCTGCTGCAGCTCCCATGCTTGGTCTGGAGCCATGACTCTCACTGATGGTACTGCATAAAACACGGCTCCAGACACAGCAGCACATCACACACAATGCAGCGACATTTGGTTTGTGACCCGCACAGTGCACATTGTCGCTGTTCTCTTACCATTTTGGGGAAATGGCTGTAGCCACGAACCTCGTACTGGTTAGCGTGTGTAGAAGATGGTGTTCTGGCCCCAGTTGGTCCGGGCTGTGCTGCTGCTAGGGAGCTGCAGGCCGGGTGCCTGGCCCACCACTTGTCCCCAAAAGACTTATAGCCAACCGATGGCGGATCTCCAAGAGCCTCACGTTTGGATGGAAAGTCTTGAAGAGCAATAAGGCGTTCAGAACGGACTGGTCGAGTAAGTGGAAGAACAACTTGACAGTCCACTTCATTGTCCTTCGTTGGATACATTAGGAGTTAGTCATACGGTCGGCCTTGTCAACGTAGCCCATGTGGGTATTGTATTCGCCAGCTTGAGCACGTTGCCATTGCCATCACGGAATTTTCCCTCAGCTGGTGACTGATTCATTTCGTCAACACCTACACCTCTCTCTTGTCTTTCCAGCATATCACAGTCAAGTCATTCTTCACCCGAAAACGTAGGTCACCTCTCTTCAGCTTCAAGTCAGTCTTTGAAAAGTTGGGGGTAGGCCTTTTCGAAGGAAATTGATGGTCCCGCAGCATTACACACCTTTTGCTGCAAGATCGCCAAATAGCTCAGGAGAAGAGAATAATTTATGGCCAATCCTTGCACCTTCCCCATCATGGCTACAACAAGAGCGTGAGTTGAGGTCATTCCCGCAGTCACCCAGATACACGGTCATGTCATATGTATATCCCAAAGAATCACAGAGTTTGTAGATCTTGATCCCAAACCTCCCCAAACCTCTTGTGTTTCTTTGGAATATACTGTTTGAAAATGACTTTGCCTTTGTACAAAACCATAGCTTCATCGACTGCTAAATGCTCTGTAGGATAGTAGCATTTAGAGCTCAGCTCATTGATTTTGTCAAAGACAAACCTCATCTTCCACAGCCTGTCAAAATTGGAATCTTGGGGGGAGGTGTTCTTCGTATTGTCCTCAAAGTGTAGGAATCTGACCAAGTGAAGGAATCTGTTACATGACATTGTCTGTCTATAAAACGGTGTGTGGAGGTGAGGTGTCGTAGACCAGTAGTCGCGCCATTCTGCTCTGCGGTCATGTCCCATCAGTAACATCAACCCAATGAAAGTCTTCATTTCGTCAAGGGTCACGTCACGTTTGGGCTTTGTTGTTGGGTGCTTTGCGATACGCTGGCGGTACTACCTGTTGGTCTCAGTCACCAGATGAAGGAAGATTTCTTCTGAAAAAGTCAGCGTAAAAAAGTCCAGGGGAGAGAAATTGTTGTCAATATGTCGAGCCTTTAGTCCAGTCTGTCCTAGGAACGGTTGCAGGTTGAGAGCGGTCCTTCCAGTTCGGGGTGGGGGTTGCCAGTCGACAGGAGATGCAGGAGGGGAGGGGAACATGTGTCAAGTCTTTGTGACTGATATGTCAGAGGGAATGTCAAGTTGTTCGTCTTCCCACTTGGAGTCCGTGTCCATTGCCTCAAGCTCATCTCAAATTTCATCTGAACGGAGATCACTTGGAGAAACCGTATGATTCAGTTAAAAGAGATAAATTATGTAATATATTAGTTGAGTTTGGAATACCTAAGAAGCTTGTTAATATGATAAAAGTATGCACCAGTGAAACAGAAAGTAAAATTATTGTGGATATTAATATGTTTGACAAATTTGCAATTCATGATGGGTTATAAACAGGAGATGCATTATCTCCATTGCTCTTTAATTTTGCCTTAGAATACGCTGTTAGGAAGGTAAAAGAAATTAATGAAGAACTAAAATTAAACGGTGTGACTCAGCTGTTAGCATATGAAGATGATGAGGAATGATGTAAATACAATTAAGAAGACTACTAAAATATTTTTTCAATCAGCTAAAGAGAGAGGTTTGGAAGTTAGCAAAGAGAAAACTAAATATATGCTTACAGGCCTAAACCAAGTGTTAGGTAATAATCAAAATCTAATTATTAATAACAACTCGTTTGAACCAGTTTCCAAATTCAAGTACTTAGGAGTAACACTAACAAATGAAAATGATATTAAAGAGTATATGAAAAGCAGACTTAATTCAGGAAATGCATGTTACTTTTCTCTTCATAAACTTTTGTCTTCTCGTTTAATACTAATATACCGCGTGAGGCACCTAAAAGTACCACCTGAAATAGCGAAGAAACCAGAAACAGTAGCCATGTGAGGTTTGCGGGAAACAATAATATCAAATGGGGCCCGTAAATCGGAGGTATGGGGTGGGTCGACAAATATCGACAGATGGGGCATCTGGAGCAAAGTCATATTTTTTTAAATGGAACGATATACAATAACATGCATAATATAAAAGAGCACCCTCAGAGAAACACAACGCCGTTGGTCTCATGCATCTACTGCACATAGGAACGAAGATATGGCCATGTGAAAATATGTAAACAAACTAACAAGTGGCCCACTTGACCATCAGTACCACGGCATGTACAAGTATGAGATGTCGGAAGCCATTGGACAAGATGAAGACAGAACATGTTAAAGGAAGAAAAAATACAGTAGACATCGTCAGCACCATGTATTTGACAGTGTTACAGCATAATGAAAATGACCATGACAGTATGTCGAAGAACCACTGCGTAAGAAGCGAAAACCTGTCAAAGTGTGTGTTCAAAGTGGTGGCCGTCAGCTGCGATACAGGCAACGAGGCGCCCACGTAAAGATCTTTGCACAGAATGTAGCATCTCGTAGGGAATGTCCCTACAGGCTGCAGTAATGCGGTGTTGCATATCCTCTGGAGTTGTTGGCACATCCCGGTAGACAATGTCCTTCAGCTTTCCCCACAGGAAAAAGTCTAACGGTGACAAATCTGGGGAACGAGCCGGCCATTTGACAGGCCCTCCACGTCCAATCCAACGATTTGGAAATGTATTTTCCACACATGCTGTAGCGCGTCTTGCACTGTGAGCTGGGCACCCGTCATGTTGGTACCACATGTCCCTCCTTGTCTGAAGTGGTATGTCCTCCAATAGTACAGGCAGTTCATGTTGTAAAAACTGTATGTATCGGTCAGCATTTAGTGTCCCTTGTATAAAAAAAGGGCCAATGAGATGTTCACCCACTATACCACACCACACGTTCACACTCCATGGGCGCTGGCATTCCACTTGGCGAGGGATGCTGGGATGAGTCAGCGAAGTGTATTGCGCATTCTGCACACACATAAGTTTCACCCATATCATATTTCCCTCCATCAGGAACTTCACGGGAATGATTTTGTGGACCGTGTTCGGTTTTGCACATGGTTGTTACGACACGACACACCCGATTTGTCACGTATCCTCTTCACTGACGAGGCAACTTTTACCAATCATGGAAATGTCAACCTAAGGAACATGCACTATTGGTCGGTGACAAATCCCACCCTTCCTAAAACACTCACTATATTACCGAGTTTCTATTAAAAACTTAAAACTCAAGTGATGTCATAACATTGTTGAGACTTGTGTTTTTAATCTACGAAAATATAACCCAGTCAAACATGAGCATAATTAAAATTCTTGCAAGACATGGGGCACATCGAGTATCTGAGCGATGCTCGCTGAGCAAGATTTTAGCTTGTTGAGCGGACAGATCATTCACTTGACGCTGTGTGCTCATTCATCAAAATATCAGTGCCTTTGAATAATCTGTGATCAATGTGGCTGCGTCGAGTGGACAAGATTTCAACCATAAGACAACTAGCCGTGCCCCTTTTCGGCTGGCACAACGCGAGAGCTTTCGCATTGTGTTGACATAGTTGCAAACTTCACAGAGAAGTGACTAATTCTGACCGATTTGTAATACTCGTTGGAGAAGTAATTCGCAAGAAAGATACTTTCCTGCATACTTGGCAAGAACGAACGTAATATCTTCCCCAAATTTATATAACCAATTAGATAGATGCGTCTAAAGAGTCGTCCAGACGTTTTTGTTATCGATTTCTTCCGTAAGAAAAGACACACGCACACAGACACTCATGTGTTGCAACTGACGTTGACAACATTGAACACATTTTCTGAACAAAAGAATTGCCTAAATATCAAAGGGATTCATTGAATTCTAAAAATTGTAGATCTACAGTTCATTTAGCAGATAATCGTATTTCAGTTGTTAGTAACACCGATTGTTGATGTATTGTCTTCCGTGCTGGGGTTGCAAATTAAAAACAAAGGAAGGCGAGAATACCGTGATCGACTCGATGTCTTTAATTGTTCAGTGTTTTTCTTTTTAGTGAAATGAAAGTGTCCGATGGTGTGTGAAAGGAAGGGTAGTTAGTAAAGATGAGTCAGATTAGAGCGTTATTACATACACCATTTTCCAAGGTACTGTACGATATTAAATTAAAAGTTAAACAACTTGGCTGTCCCATGCCAGATTTAAACATCAATTCTATTTAAAAATATCAAAAGAATGGTAAAGGTGACAGGCGTCGAAATTTTAATGGTCACATTTATTTCCTAGAAACTCTGGCCGACCTCCGCATAGCTTGCTACGACGCCAGGGATTGCGGGTTCGAATCTCTGCCTGGGCATTGGTGTTCTTTGTGAGTGTTCACTCATCCTTATCTTAGCAATTAGCCAAAGGTAGTACAAATGCGAAGTAAAATAAACCAATCTTAGGAACTCTGAATTTTTGTCTGCAATTTTAATAAACAAAGTTCCATTAAAATTACCTCTTTCATTAGATTTCTATGACATATGCTAGCGAAAATTTTTCGATTTCTTGATCACGTTGGCACTACCCATCATAAAGTCCGTGTGTTTATTATATCCCCATCGGCAACCCTTTCATGAAACTTAACACTGGCAACAATAGCCAAACCGCTCCCGATAAGCACATGCACTCAGATGTTGTTGCCACATTTTCTTTACATTTCTTGTGTTGCAATGCGGAGCAGGTGGGTGCGTGTGCCTCTCATTATTTTTGCGCCATAACCAGGTGCGGGGTTGATTTTGTTAACTTGTTGTGTTATGGTGCTGTGTTGTTGCTTTGTTATAGTGTTGTGCTTTTAGTTTTATTATTAGACTTTGCTTTTGATATTAGCATGTGAAGACCGTGGGTTCCAAACCAGGTTCCTTTAGCAAACGTTGTTGCGCAGAATTTAACTGACGAAAGTGACCCCCAGCCAAGTACTAGCAGCAGCAGTACCAGAGTGCTGAGGAAAAGAAAGAAAATTCGGAACAAACAAGATTAAGAATTTGTATGCAGTGTGCATGAATATGTCTCCTGGAAAAATTTAGGAAGAGGACCAATATCGGAGACAGCAAATATTTTGAAATTAGACAGGAAAACAGTGCGAAAGATCACAGAAAGAGGCCCAGTTACACCAAAGAAGCCTGGTAATAAAAAGAAAAAAATTCATAATGTGGACAAGTTTGTTTGCGATTTTGTTAGGTGAGAGATTTACAATTTCTTTTCCAAAGGACGCGCACCAAGTGTTTATGAATTATTAACAAAACTTAAACTAATATCAGATTTCCCTAACAAACAAACGACGCTTCGAGAGCTTCTGAAGAAACTTGGATATTATTTTCGTCGGCTGAAGAAAATAAATGCAATAATGGAGTCAACAAGAATTGTTGCTTGGCGGTAACGTTACATCCACAAATTTAACAAGTTGAGATCAGAAGGCTGCCAGATTATTTATTTAGATGAAACTTGGTTCGACACTCACGACATTGTCAAAAAAGGGTGGGACGATGGTACTTGCAACTGTATTTTGAAGTTGCCGTCAGCGCGAGGAAAACTCATCATGGTGTTTCATGCTGGGAGCAGTGAGGGGTGGGTCCCAAATTGTTTGTATCTTTCAGCTAAGAACATTGGATAGTCACGACGAAATGACCGCACAAGTGTTTGAAAATTGGTTTACCAATAATCTGCTGCCAAATTTGCCAAGTGATAAGAAGTGTATCATAATTTGCGATAATGCAAGGTATCACTCACGGCTGCTAGTGAAAATCCCAACTATGAAGACAAAACTGCAGGATATTATTTCTTCATGGAGAGGCACGACATTCCAGTACCGAAACCTGTTCCTTTAAAAGCCCTTTCATTAGAAATTATTAAATTGGCAAATATTACTAAAAAGTACGTAGTGGATGACTTGCAGCGTCACGTGGACATGAAGTGTTGTAACTCCTTCCCTACCATTGCATATTTAATCCCATAGAACTGGTGGGCCAAGTTAAAATCATATGTGAGGAAAAACAATGCATCTCCTACTCTAAGTGCCAGTGTATGCCAACTGATGCATGATGGAACAGAGGCAACTGATGCCCAGGTTTGGTTGTCCTGTATTCAACACACCATCAAAATTGAGAGAAAATATATTAACCACGACACGGATAGTAACCAGGAGAGATTAGCATTTCACGTGATAGACAGCGATCACGATGATGATGAGTGAAATAAATTTGTTAACTATATATGTATATTTTGAATAATATACAAGGTGTCCATAAAGTCTCTCTACAACTTCAATCTTTTATTCCAAACACATAAGAAGAGATAATTAAATGAAATTTGTCACATAGTAGCAGTATATATTGAAGTTTTTTTTTTTCATAATTTAATAAACCTCAATATGGGCACCATTGGTTGCACGAAGGACGTCAATGTGAAAATCGATTTCGCGCCATGTCCGCTCTAGCATAGCCTCATCAATGGTGGCAATGGCATCAGTGATCCTTTGTTTGAGGTCAGTAATGTTCCGTACATTTGTTCGATACACAGTGTCTTTAACATAGCCCCATAGAAAGAAATCTAGGGGCATTATATCTGGTGACCAAGGTGGCTAGGGAATAGGGCCATCCCGTCCAATCTACCTACCGGGAAATGTTTGGTCCAGGAAGTCACAAAAATTTAATCCTCAATGTGGTGGTGCACCATCCTGTTGGTAAAGGATGGTTGGTTGAAGGTGAGCCAGTTGTGGTGTCACATATTCAGTCAAAAGGTCAAGGTAAACATTTGCAGTAATTGTTTGCTCCACAAAGAAAAATTGACCAATGATTCGATTGAACATCAATCCACACCACCCATTCACCTTTGGACTGTCTCATTTGAGGTCCATTGTCACATGGGGGGTTTCTGAGTCCCAGATTCTTGCATTGTACATGTTCAGTTTACCGGAAACATGAAATGTTGCCTCACCAGTAAAACACACACTGTTGAGGAACATTGCATCCTCCGATATTCGATGAAGCATGTCCACTGCAAATGTTTTGCGTTTTGGTTTATCATTGGGCTCGATGGCGTGCAACAGTTACACTTTATATGCAATCAATCGCAGGTTGTAGTGTAGGACTTTGTATACTGTTGATCGTGGTAGCTGTAACTGTCTGGCAGCAGTGGATTTCTTTGGAGAATTAACAAAGGCTTGTCTTACACGTTTGATATCTTCCTCTGATACTCGTTTTCTTCCACTTCTTGCTTTATTCAAAATTTTACCGGTCTCCATGAATTTCCTGTGCCATTCACGAATTGATGGACGTGCTGGTGGTTTTTTCCCATACCTAGTCCTGAAGTTTCGCTGAGTCTGAGTGTCAGATTTTGTTTCAATGAACCACGCCACACATTGTGCCTTTTCTTGCGGAGTAGCCATTTTTCTTTCGAGGACCTCTCTTTCTTCACAATGTTACCGGAAATACACAAATTGACTATTAGTACAAAATTTAATAGTAAATGAGTACAATAAAAAAAAAATCACTCAAATATCTCATCATTTGCATTTGTAGTGAATTTTTGAAGTTGTAAAGGGATTTTATGGACACCCGGTATTTTTCGAGGAGAGAAGTTAGGGGTATTCAGTGTAAATATGAGGATTTATAATGTGCCTCTTTCCTGTCTTTATTAATATTGTCCTTTTTAATATTTGTCTGTATTTATTTTCTCTTTCCATATTCTTTAATTTGTTTGTTTCTCTTTCTTTTTCTTTACCCTTTCTTTCTGCTTTTTCTCTTTATCTCTTCTTCAATTTGGCAACATGGCTTTCCTACTCCAGTTTGTTTGCTTCTACTCAAGAGAAAACTGCCCGCTTGGGTGTTTCTTTTAACAAAGAGCACTGCTCCCTTTGTTAAGCGCTGGGGATATAGTGAACGTGCAGACTATGCTGGCTGGCAGCCACCACTGGTATTAACTATTACACCATCCAGGAAGAGTAGAATCAAACTGTTGGACAAATATTTTAGAAAGAATATGTTAACCGAAATATTAAATAGCTTTGGATTCAGTCAACTATTCCGTGACCCAGTTATCTCTGGAGCAAGGCAGTACATAGCGTCAGAGTAGGGGAGGAAATCGAATGGGCAGAGCGAAGCAGTACATGCTGCTGTGAAGGTTGGTAACTGCAGTCGCTTTCCCCTTCGTCTCACGGGTTCATTGGTGGAGGCTTCTTGCACCACTACTTGCGCAGAGACTTGTTTTTGTTTGCCTGCTCCAAAGATAAGTGAGACAGGGTATAAAGCAATACAAAATGAATGTTAGGATACATTACTGCTAGGGGAAAAATGTATTTTATTTTTAAAATATATACTTTTAAACATAACCTGATAAAAACTAGTTTTAGCCCTCCCCCCAGTAGTCTGATTGTTGGATACACCAAAGTATGTGTGTCCTCAGGGAATGCAATCCTGAAAACTGATCACAAAGCAACAGTATTAACTATTACAGCCTCCAGGAAGAGTAGAATCAAACTGTTGGACAAATATTTTAGAAAGAATATGTTAACAGAAATGTTAAATAGCTTTGGATTCAGTCAACAATTCTGTGACACAGTTATATCTGGAGCAAGGCAACTATTCCAAAGTGCAGCTATTATACATAGGTGCTTCTTTTGAATGTCTATATGGTTGTTTTGTGTTTTTATTCAGAAGTAGCGTAAAAGTAGCAAGTAGTGAACAGGAGTATCATAGTCTTTGGTAAATGTAGCTGTAGCTAAGCTACTTTTAAAAATGTACCATTCTGATCACTGCCCATGAACATAATTAGTTTTTATAATTAATGAAATTAGTTTCCTTTGTATGACAGCTGGTGAATTTTAAGCTGTATTCCAGGGTGTCTACCTGTCAAGAAAGTGAAGAAATCTATAAATAAAATGAAATATAACTTATTTTTACGTATGTTCAGTGAGTATGTGTTGAGTGATTGACAACGTTTCAAGGACCACTGTCCCCTTCTTCAGGTCGGTTTATCGGCTTCACGGTTGCCCACGAAGCTTCATCGACGGCAAGGATTAGGTTTACATGGATAGGATAAAATATTGGTATTCCATCACAACTGACCTGTTCTTTTTAAAAAAATCACTATGTAAAATTTTCCTACTATTAAAATCAATCTGTTACAACTTATTAAAAAATAATCCCTCCAGCCATTTTCCGCTCACATGTTGACAGTCAATGGCTTCCTTGCGAATGCATTCATGGGCAACCATGAAGCCAATAAACTGACCTGAAGAAGGGGACAGTGGTCCTTGGAACGTTGTCAATCACTCAACACATACTCACTGAACGTAAGTAAAAATAAGTTATATTTAATTTTATTTATAGTACATAAAGTGAGTAAGTCGATGATGGTAACCTGAAAAATGAAAGTGAAGAAATAAACAGGTATTTCAAGAAGGTCAAGAAATTATGCTTGTGGTCAAGATTTTTTGCTATTTTTTCAGTATAGTGAATTTACATTGTTATATACCTGTTTTTGGATTTGGTAAAATTAAATATTTGGAAATCAAAAATTGTATTGAGTTGTGGTTAAAATTTCTTCACTTTGTTTCTTAAGAATTACATTCTTGTATATGTGAAGTTCTTAATTTCCAACTGTACCTACCAAGGGGGTGATTAAATAAATGTTAAGAAAAACTAAAAAAGGTAAAGAAAATAAGAAGAAAGGTGAAGAGAAAGTCATGAATTTGGGATTTATTATTTTGGTAAGACACCCTGTATTCTTATCACTGGTTTAAAGTTTAAGAATATTTTCATTTCAGCACAGTGCTGCTAACATAACATCTCTACTCCACCTGAAGCCAAGGACTGGAAGATTTGCAATTTAACCCTCGAACACTAGCATGTTCCCTTATTAGTGTAACTACCATTACGTAAATTTTATGTATATGATGCAATCGATTTTCAACACAACCTCTACATCATGAAAACAAAATGACGATTGTTTTTGAACATTATTTTGTTTATTTTCCTTATATTGGGGCTTTCTTCTTCATTCTAAAATGCATAAACATACATAAATTAGGATGGGCATATGTAAAGGATATATGAGTTTCACAAACATGTATTCTCTCCCTCTTCCCCCCCCCCCCCCTTCTCCTGATTTCCTTTTGTATTTCTGTCCCCATTTCTTTTTGCGGGTGTTCATTTTCTTATTTATCCTTTTCACACTTTTCTCCTCTACTTGTGCCCTCCTCTCTCACACACATATACACATGCACGTACACATAATCCTTTCATAAATTCTTCTAATCAAATTTCCCATCTGAATTCTCTCTATTCACTCCACTCTAAAAATTCTGTTATTATTTTACATCTTATTTTTTGCAGCATCTCGACCATTTATTGAATCGATTAAATTGATAAACAGACACTCGTAAAGGAACAATGGGTGCTAGATTGATATTATTATTATCTTTCTATATTTTACTTCGCATTTATGCTACTTTTGGCTAATCGCAACGATGAGGATAAAATTCATGAAGGGACACTCGTAAACAATCATACCCAGGCCTGGACTCAAACCTGGGAATTTCAGCACAGAGATCAAAAGCCGATGGCTTACCATGCTTGGGCACAGCCGCGGCCAATTATTATTATGAGTGATAATTATTATTAATGATATTGTCTTAAGTAGTGTATTTTACCACCATATTATTTCATACAATCATCAAACAGATGAAAATTAAAATGTTAAGATACCTGCCTACGTTTTTTTTTTTTTAGCTTGCAATATAAACCCCTACTGCACGAAGCCAAATTGTTGGAATAGGAAACAGAACCAAGTTAACATATCTTTACTGTGGTTTTTGTGGGTTAACTGTGAGTTTACTCTTACTCGCAAGTAAATCAATGTTGGTGCACACGGGAATCAAGCTGTCAACAGACAATCTGGAAAGTTAATCATGCCAGATGACTCAATACTGCAAAGCTCATAATGCATTTGTACATACAGCACATTAAGCATCTCCCTGATAATTACAGAAAGCATGTTGAAAATGTGATTCGAAGAAATGCACTTTATCTCCATCTTGAAAGCTGCATCTGTTCATGATCACTGATGAAAGAGCATATTAACTCCAGGCGAACCTTACTTATAATCCTTTAAGCTAGAAGTGTCAACTACAAATTTAAATGCAGAAGTATGAAAACCTCATCTCTAGGGTAGCTGAATCGATAACTGAGCCACAAAAGATATGTGATATTCCAACACAAGAACTGCATTGCATGCTAAGTGATGAAAATAATCCAGACTTTCTTAAAATACTACTCCTACTCTCTCATACTCATGGCCATGTGCACGAACGAAGATCAAATTTTAAACTCGGATCGGGAAAGGATCACTGGAAAATTCCATTGCACGAAGACGGTTCAACATTTGATCGCGATCTAGGAACATCAAAACGAGTTTATCTTCTGATCGGCCATTCGCGACCGTTTTGGTGTCTGATCCTGGTTCACGATACTGACTCTTCGACTGTAGGCAGTTCTTTTTTAATATAAAAAGAGCAGAAAGTGATATCGAGGGCGTGCAAACGCTAGAGATGTTGGATGTACAATGCTGATAATTCGAGAACTATGTAAACTAAAAACTGCCAAAATAATGATAATAATAATTTGTGCTTCTGTGGTGCAAAGTCGTAATGTTTATAAATACTGTACTTTCTATCCCAGAACACAAAACATATATAAATGTCATATATTACGTGCAAGGTAAATTAGAACACAGCAATGTTTACGATATTGCTACATGGTGTTGGAAATATGATTGTATAAATTTACGAAAATACATGTTACTCGCTATTTACACGTCACGACAATATAAATATATAAGAATTAAGAAATGAAAAATCAAATACTTACCACAGTACAGTAATAATAGAAATAATAATAATATATATCTTTATTTGAGCGGGCGAGGTTCAGCGTACTATGTTCCCTCAAAATCGAATGCATTTCGTAAGGCATTAAAGTCCTGTAGAAGAAGGTTCCATGCTTTCTCCTCCTCCTTTTGTGTTGTGCCGTCAGTTCTTTTTTAATATTATTATATTGTTACACTCCACTACAATCTTGTACCTTGTACATATTGACAAGGTTGATTAGTACATCTCTCAAATTCAGAGAAGTTTGCAGCCCGAATTATTTTCTTCTCCTACATGTTGATACTTTAACACATCACATTACTCTATGGAGTTCATGATTGTCATTTGTTTTAACCAACCAATCAGGTATAGCCTTACAAATTAATCTCGGATCAGTTGAACGGAATCTCCTGAACGTCGTTTTTCGTTGGTGCAATGCAAATCTTTAAACCAAGTTCATTTAGAGTGGATTAAAATTGATCTCGTTCATCTGAACTTCGAAATAATCGGCGTTGGTGCATGCAGCCATCACTGTACTTGGAGTGTTTTAAAGTCTACTTTTTGCACAGAAGGCTAATTGGGGCTGGACCAAAAATTTAAAGTTGGATCTGAACCACTTTATTGCATCCACTGGATATGGGAGACTGGACCTTTTCATTGCATGGCAACAGGGTGGGTGAGGGTGGACAAGCACCCACCCAAACAAATTCAAGACATAAGTTTAAGAATATATGAATGCTTCAATAAGAAGAAGTATATTCTTGTCTTGATTCCATGCACAAATTATTTCAAAAGTTTCGCTCATTCGCTGTTTTTGGATTTACATTAGATTACTGAGTGCAATAAGGAAAATATTTGGAAAATAAGTTGATGAATAATAGCGGTCAAATTTTTCTCTTATTTAAAACTTGAAACATGATCCAGTTAATACTTCTGTGGCTAGAAGTAGTGCAATACAGTGTATATGGCAAACCTAAGTGCACGTTTTCTGAGGTGGGGAGTACAAAATCATATAGAATGGAACAAATATCTTAAAACAACCAAACACATAAATAAAAACACCTTTTTCGCGTTACTTCCATATACGAGGTGCATGCAAGTTATAACACCACCCTTTTTTTTTTTCCAGGACTGGAAGCAGATAGAAACATGCGGTTTGTTGTACAATACACGGGCACTCGTTGTCCATGCGTGACAGAGATGGTAGAACTCTAGCAGCAGCGGCCAGAGTGAGGACTGTTTTGGATACTTAAAATGGTGACATTTTCATTACAAGAGCAGCGTGTAATCATTCATTTTCTCCATTTGCTTGGTGTGACACCAATTGAAATTCATCGCCAGTTGTGTGAGACATGTGGTGATGGTGTCATGGATGTCACAATCGATGAAAAGAAAGTCCCATTCATGCTGTCATCACGCATCAGTATTGCCTGGCAACATGTCACGTGCGCAGCCTTGTGGTCATCCATCAGCATTTGTGGCACCCACCTGGAGGACACTTTTCTCATTTTCAGGTCTTCATGCAGGATTGTGTGCACAGATCCCTTGGAAATGCCAACTTTGGAGGCGATGTGTTCCACACTCATTCGGCAATCCTCCAAAACAACTTTCTCCACTCCCTCGATCATGTCGTCAGACCGGCTTGTGCGAGGCCGAGATTGTCTTGGTTTGTTGTCACACGACGTTCTGCATTTTTTGAACTGTCACATCCACTAACGCACATTAGACACATCCATGACACCATCACCACATGTCTCACTCAACTGGCGATGAATTTCAATCAGTGTCACACCACGCAAATGGAGAAAACGAATGATTACACGCTGCTCTTGTAATGAAAACATTGCCATTTTAAGTATCCAAAACAGTCCTCACTCTGGCCGCTGCCACTAGAGTTCTATGTGCTGTACAGTGCTGCCATCTCTATAACGCATGGACAACGAGTGCCCACATATTGTACAACAAGCCGCATGTTTCTATCTGCTTCCAGTCCTGCAAAAAAAAAAATGAGGTGTTATATCTTGAATGCACCTCGTAATATGAAAAAAAAATTGATCTATGATAAGGCTTCCTTATCCTAGTGTTTTGGCCCATAGATATCTCATTTCGATTGTGTGATAATCAGAGGGTGCCAGCTTCATACAAATATATTGGGGGGGGGGAGATTGATAACAATATTTTGGCAATGTTGATAATTGTCAGTAAATGAAATTTTTCCAAGAGTTTTAATATGCTATGAACAAGAGAAGAATTGCTACGTAATTACCATGATCAAATTTGATGAATTTTTTGGTCTAAATTACTTCCCACAATATACGAGTAGTATGTACAAGTATTTGCTTTCCCAAGCGCTATGCATATTTCTATTGAAACCTATCGAGAAATCTCTTTTCCTGAATTGGCCAGATGAAGATTCATTACAGTAAGTAATCACTTCTGTAATACAAGTTTCAATATTCATATTGCTCAAATTCTTTGACGTTTAACATTTTTCAGTGACATCTTGTGTGAAAATTCTTGTTTTTATGCTGAGAAAGTTCATGCAGAATGAACAAAAACTCTGCATTCCTTGTGTGTTTTAAAATATTCACCATAAGACATTAATTAAATGCAAAGATTCATATGCACTTATCAATTTGGAAAAACCTCAAGAGGCAAGTAAAAGGATATTTCATTAACCCTCATCCAGGAAGCAGAACTCTTTCCAGTTAAAAAAAGTCATAATATTCTAACTGGATCATTAATTTTGAATTATGGACAAAACAAAAATAAATCTTCACTGTTGTTGGTGTTTACATACCTTCTGTATAAGTACACACAGCATGTGTCTTGTACAGTGGTCGGAAGTAGCACGCTACTTGTAGCGTCGCTACTGTAGCTAACTACAAAATTTGTAGTGGTAGCTGTAGCGACACTACATTTTTAAAATTGTAGTTGTAGCGGTAGCGAAGCTACAAAATTCCTGTAGTTGTAGCGAAAATTTCGCTACAGCTACATTTTTCCTCAGCATTTTGAGGTAATTTTTTAATGTAGCAAACGGCGTCAAAAATAAATGACAATATTGCTTACTTTTGCAAGAGACTCAAAAAGACAAAGTCCATTACATGCAAATACAGATAATCTAGATTATAAATATCTTTATATCGCAGATTATAAATAGCTGCGTAATTTATTTCATTAGCATCTGAATAATTCTAATATCCAGATAACTAATTGGCCTATATGAATATATTCAGGCTAATAGCCATTTATTTTAGCTGCATCGCTATTTTGGGGAGAATCATGCCGCATTTGCTACACCGCCAGGAACAAATGCCCCGTTTGTGCCACCCCTGGAACAAATCCTGTGGATATTGATGGCGTAACAGACAGCAAAATATCGATAATTACTGTGTAAAACACAACTTACAGTGTAAAAACGGGCGATCCATTTTCTACTAATCTGACAAAGCAATAGTGCCAGCAATCAATGGTTCAGTACGTTAACAGCATTGATAATTGTCAGTGTATAGGATCACACCGGCAGGCAATTATTGTTACAAGAACGATTGTTTCTGGAATTACAATTATTTTGGTCATGATATTTGTTCGCAAATTTGAAAATTACAATATGTTTAGAACACTCGGGTTTACACATCAGTTTCCTCAATATATTTTATCATATTGTAAAAAAAACGTACAAGTTATTGACTTTCCTGCAGAAATGACATTTTTTTGTTAAAATACACAGTTTTCAAATTTATGTATTTTTCCTACTTTTGCGTCCCTTTCCTGTAACGTTTTCTAATCATGGCAATGAGGATGCATTGTTTATTTAGTTATTTTCTTATCTAAGGCCGTTTTCTGCCACTTTTGGCTAATTGTGAGAATGGGGAAGAATGATGAGGGGAATGGAGGAGCAGGAGGATCCCATCTTCCCAACTAGGAGTCTTTCCTAGTGTTTGTTTTGAGTCCAGTTTATGCACAAATCAGCTGATCGAGACTGATACGAACCACCATGTGCCCTCCACCAGGTATCGAACCTGGGGCAATTTGAATACAAGGTGACAATTATAATTTCCACTGTGTCTTCGGGGAAGCATTTTCAACAGCAAGACTTACGTAAAGCATTGTTCCACCTGTTTCTCATTTATACCATTAGAAGCATCCCCCAGATATCCTCAAGGTTTGAGCAAATATCCGCCATCCCCCAAATAACATTCTGTTTAAGTTAAGAAGATTAAATTGCTACATATCACATTTTTATCTTATTCCCATTTTGTGCAACACGTTCTAGTTAATTTCGATACATGTGATATTCTTCCAATTAATTTTAAAAAGAAGTCTGTCACATAAATATTTTTCAAATGACAATCAGAACATCACGGATACGTGTAAAACCTAGTTTTTTGAATTGATATGCCACTTACAAAGCTACTTTATTCTCAAACACTTTATTAAAATTATATAACTGAAGTAACACTGCTATAAAAATTATAGAATGAAGGGAATCATGGTAATAAATAACAGAATCTATTTTTCAGTAAGTACAACTATCATACTAGGGCTTCTTTTGAATAGCCATATAGTTGTTTAAGTTTTTAATACAGAAGTAGCGCAAAAGTAGCGAAGTTGCGAGTAGCGAACAGGAGTAGCGTAGTGAGCTACTTTTTGGTAAATGTAGTTGTAGCTGTAGCGAAGCTACATTTTGGAAGAGTAGCTGTAGTTGTAGCGAAGCTACTTATAAAATGTAGCGTTCTGATCACTGGTCTTGTATCGTAAGAAGAAACAAGGTATTTTGTTTTGTAAAGGACATTAATAGTGGAAAAGGAAGGTTGTTGAAACTTGCGCAACTGTAAATGTCGAACTTTGACATAACTTGCTTTCTAAAATGCTGAAATTACAGTTTTTTAGTTTTTGTTTTAAGTAATGTGGACTGGACCTACAGTTTAAAGTGGAATCCTAACCACTATGTGCCTCCACTGGGTATGATAAAATTACATCTAAAATATTTTTGTTTCGAGGTGGCTTTCCTCCATGTAGCGCGAAGCCTTCACTATCTCCTACGGCGGCGCTGATTTCACAAATATGACTACTTCTTGTAACCTAATAACTTACACTGCCTTTTGCAGTGGGAAAGAATTTCTTCCATATGTTTCATAATTTTCGCATGAAATTACTGTTATTTGTTACGTTCGTTCATCTTATAAAGTAGAATGCTGAAACTTCCTTCTCAACTTAAAGGGACAAGTCAAAGCGTAGTACACAGTGAGAAATAAAAGCATGGACATTCAGATACAATGAAAGGAAGGGGGACTTAAATGAGAGAGAAGTAGGACTGACACAGGAAGACTGAAGAAATGATAGGAGAAAACTCTGAGCAGCAGCAGATCTTTGAGTGGTCAATACAGGCGTATAGCCAGAGGGAGGGCTAAGGGGGCTGAAGGCCCCTGAAATCCTAGAAATATATAATTTAAATAGTGTAAAGTGGCAATTAATTTTACTTCTTTAGCAGGATTAAAGATCTTGTATAATGAGTATTTATAGACTGAGGAATTGTAGCTTTCCTGGCGACGTGATTCGAACAAGTGTTCTCGGGTTACCAGCCAGGTTAAGTCAATGTTGGCTTCCAACGTTTCGAGCGCATACATTGATCTCATCATCAGAGAATATAGAATTGGAGACCAGTGTAGTGTTAAATATATGACTATTATGGGGCAGAGTTTGAACTTTGTCTTCTTATTGGCTCGCTCAGGATCCTGGTGTTCTTATTGGCTGGAGCTTTGTTTTTACGGAGAAACGAGTTCCAGGAGTGACTGAGCTGGAATCCCACGTCCCTGTTAAGATTGGTGCTTTCCCGTGATATAGCTATGGCTTCTGTTACTCGTCGGTCCCAATAACCGGCACATTTGGCTTTAATTTGATGTCAGAAAATCCCTCTGTGTCCGTCTGTGATGCTGTGTTCTGCAAATCCTGACTTTTCTGGTTGGGATAATCTGATGTTCTTTGCATCGTTGTTCAATGCTGTATCCTGTTTTGGCCTATATATGGTGTTCCACACTTGCTCCAGATTTATTCGTCATAATGTATGTGTTAACACAACTGAGAATTAGAAAAAAGTTTTAACCTTAATTCCTGACAATCAACAGCTTCTAGGGGGAGAGGGGGTGCAGAAGTGTGTTTCTCAGAGTATTCATCAAATTTCTTTTTGAAATGTTCTATCAACGGCCTATGTTCAGCCAACAAAAAAAATAAAGAAAAAAGGTATTCGAACCCGTATCTTTCATGCCTGAAGGAAATAAGGATACCAGCATGAAACCAACTGCTCTATAATACCTTACTAACAATATGCCTTTAAAAACACGTTGATGTTCATGAAAACATCCACCTTCCTGTTTTAATGTGGTTTATAGTTTCTAAGTTCATGGAATTGAAAACCTTTCACTGCAGCGTTTTTCATTAACTTTGACCAACTCGAAATTGAGTACTGTCAGCTTGAGCTGAAGTGCAATGTTGTTATCTTTATGAATTTGCGACTTGCCTACCTCTGCAGTGACAAGTGGATATTAATAGCAAAATTTTCATTGGAAACTTCTACAACCATCATAGAGTTAGGCAACACACATAACGCCTTGAACAGAAGTGAGTATTTCATAATCTAGGTGTCCCATATTTATTGATTGTGACTGTACATTATATAGTCATTAATGCTATGAATACTCCCAGAGATATTTATTTTTCTCATTCCAGCAAGTTGGATGAAAAGGACTTTACAGTAGATCCTCTTGACGTGAGGACTCTAGAGAGAGATGTAGATATCTTCCCTGGACCTGAGGAAGTTATTCAATATAAATCAAAGGATGCAAAGGAAAGTATCATAAATTTTACCCATTCAAGAAAATGTAAAGATGATTCAGTATCCAAAGGTTGCCAATTCAATAAGGCATTCAGACAGACAACAGAGACTAATAGCAATTCTAAAGTTAATGAAGATATTCGCTTATATAAATGTAACCATTGCAACAAAACCTTCACTGAAAGAATTCTCTTGATCAAACATTTCAGACTCCATGAGGATCTTAGTCCTCTCAAATCTAAATCATCAAATGAGGCAGTCAATCAGAAAGTAAATTTGAATGCAAATGTTAAAATTCATGATAATATTTGGCCCTTCGTTACTACTCGGCCCAATAAATCTTTCACCCATAAAAGTTATTTAACCTCTAATGCATTAAACCATGAAGGTAAATATTTAATTGAATGTAATCAATGTGGCAGAGCATTCAAGATGAAAGCAGATTTGAAAAGTAACAATAACAAATCTCCCCTTTGTAATCATTGCAGTAAGGCATCTACAGACAAAAGTCAGTTAACAATTCCCAATGTTTTCCAACCTTTCATCTGTACTCACTGCAACAGAGCATTTCAACACAGATCTAGTTTGACCTCTCATTCACGAATTCATGATGGTATTCGGCCTTTTGTGTGTATGCACTGTAACAAAGCATTCACACGCAAAAGCGATTTGACATCACATTTACTAATTCATGATGGTATTCGGCCTTTTGTGTGTATGCACTGTAACAAAGCATTCACACGCAAAAGCGATTTGACATCACATTTACGAATTCATGATGGTATTCGGCCTTTTGTGTGTACTCACTGCAACAAAGCCTTCACACATAAATATAACTTGACCTCTCATTTACGAATTCATGATACTATTTGGCCTTTTGTGTGTGCTCACTGCAACAAAGCATTTAAACAGAAATCTAGTTTGACCTCTCATTTAAAAATTCATGATGGTATTCAGCCTTTTGTGTGTACTCACTGCAACAAAGCCTTCACACATAAATATCACTTGACCTCTCATTTACGAATTCATGATGCTATTTGGCCTTTTGTGTGTACTCACTGCAACAAAGCATTCAAACGCAAAGGTGAGTTGACCTCTCATTTACAAATTCATGATGGTATTCGGCGTTTTGTGTGTACTCACTGCAACAAAGCATTTACACACAAATCTAGTTTGACCTCTCATTTAAAAATTCATGATGCTATTTGGCCTTTTATGTGTACACACTGTAACAAAACCTTCACACAGAAATCTCGCTTGACCTCTCATTTACTAATTCATGATGGTATTCGGCCTTTTGTGTGTAATCAGTGTAACAAAGCATTCACACACAAAAGCGTTTTGACATCACATTTACGAATTCATGATGGTATTCGGCCTTTTGTGTGTACTCACTGCAACAAAGCCTTCACACATAAATATCACTTGTCCTCTCATTTACGAATTCATGATGATATTCGGCCATTTGTGTGTACTCACTGCAACAAAGCATTTAAACAGAAATCTAGTTTGACCTCTCATTTAAAAATTCATGATGCTATTTGGCCTTTTATGTGTACTCACTGTAACAAAACCTTCACACAGAAATCTCGCTTGACCTCTCATTTACTAATTCATGATGGTATTCGGCCTTTTGTGTGTACTCACTGCAACAAAGCATTCACACTCAAATGCAACTTGATCTCTCATTTAAACATTCATGATGATATTCGGCCATTTGTGTGTACTCACTGCAACAAAGCATTTACACAGAAATCTAGTTTGACCTCTCATTTAAAAATTCATGATGCTATTTGGCCTTTTATGTGTACACACTGTAACAAAACCTTCACACTGAAATCTCGCTTGACCTCTCATTTACTAATTCATGATGGTATTCGGCCTTTTGTGTGTAATCACTGTAACAAAGCATTCACACACAAAAGCTATTTGACATCACATTTACGAATTCATGATGGTATTCGGCCTTTTGTGTGTACTCACTGCAACAAAGCATTCACACACAAAAGCTATTTGACATCACATTTACGAATTCATGATGGTATTCGGCCTTTTGTGTGTACTCACTGCAACAAAGCATTTACACACAAGTCTAATTTGACCTCTCATTTAAACAGTCATGTTGATATTCGGCCATTTGTGTGTAGTCACTGTAACAAAGCATTCACACTCAAAAGCACTTTGACATCACATTTACGAATTCATGATGGTATTCGGCCTTTTGTGTGTACTCACTCCAACAAAGCCTACACACACAAATCTAGTTTGACCTCTCATTTACAAATTCATGATGGTATTCAGCCTTTTGTGTGTACTCACTGCAACAAAGCATTCACACGAAAATCTAGATTGACCTCTCATTTACAAATTCATGATGGTATTCAGCCTTTTGTGTGTACTCACTGCAACAAAACATTTACAGACAAATTTAATTTGACCTCTCATTTAAACATTCATGATGATATTCGGCCTTTTGTGTGTACCTTCTGCAACAAAACATTTACATACAAATCTAGTTTGACCTCTCATTTAAACATTCATGATGGTATTCGGCCTTTTGTGTGTACTCACTGCAACAAAACATTTACATACAAATCTAGTTTGACCTCTCATTTAAACATTCATGATGGTATTCGGCCTTTTGTGTGTAATCACTGTAACAAAGCCTTCAAACACAAAAGCAATTTGACATCACATTTACGAATTCATGATGGTATTCGGCCTTTTGTGTGTACTCATGCAACAAAGCATTTACACACAAATATAGTTTGACCTCTCATTTAAACATTCATGATGATATTCGGCCTTTTGTGTGTACTCACTGCAACAAAGCATTCACATGCAAAAGCAACTTGATCTCTCATTTAAACATTCATGATGATAATCAGCCATTTGTGTGTACTCACTGTAACAAAGCATTCACACGCAAAAGCGATTTGACATCACATTTACGAATTCATGATGGTATTCGCCTTTTGTGTGTACTCACTGCATCAAAGCATTTACATGCAAATCTGGTTTGACCTCTCATTTACTAATTCATGATGGTATTCAGCATTTTGTGTGTAATCGTTGCAAGAAAGCATTCAAAACTAGAAAAAACTTGTTTTGTCATTTACAAATCCATGAAGGTGTATCTTCAGTGGAATAAATAAAAAATGCATCGAACATTGTTTTTACTGGAAATCACTACAAAAGTAAGTGACATTGTTTCTATTTTTATGGCAAGACAGAAATAAGTAGGTTAATCGTTTTAGAGATAATTTCCTTTTCAATGGAAGATGGAGATTTCAAAGTACTGTTATATATTTTCTTGGTACTATAAATTTAATATGAGACTACAGGGAAAGTGTAACATGAGAATGAAGGAGAAAGTGTCACAAGAAATGTTGTCACAGATATATCTCTTGTTATATTTAATTTTGTTTGTCTAAAATACAATTTAATATCAGCACAAGAATATTTGTTACTTGTCAAATGTAATTTAGTATCCATTTACTCAAGTCTTTAGAATTAATATTATTCTTTGTTTAATTTCAATGAAATAAACCCAGACCATAATAATACACCACTTGTCCTTTCCTTTCTTGCAAGGTACAACCATATATTCACACACTGTGTGTCATTTTCTTTCAACATAGTATAGAATTGAATAGCATTGTGTCCAACATAGTATAGAATTGAATAGCATTGTGTCCCTGTGATTTTTTTGATAACAATAGGCAACAAATTTAAACAAAAGTTTTGCTCCTGAAATGTAAACAACTAATTCTTGTAGATTTTGAGCTGCTGAATGCTAAAGTGACAATGAGAATTTTATAATTGGCTACCATTTATGACGGATATGCAATAGTTGCTGTTATAATTTAGCCATATGTATTTCTACATATATTTGTTTTTGTTTGCTTCTCCCGGTGTTGCTTTGCCTATCACTTGTATAGCCGCTGAGGATTATTTATAGGTTTCGTGACCCACTTTCCCTGGTTCCTTTTCTCCATCGATGTGATTGCCTGATGGAAACGTTCTCCATGCTCATCACTAACCATGCCAGAGATATCAGGTAGGATATCTAAGTGGGAATGGAGCATGTGTATCTTGATGGTCATATGACATTCAAGTTTCTGGTACAGAAGGAACATGTTCTCAATCAGTTGTTTGTAGTTTTCTGCCCCAACATTTCTGAGGAAGTTTAGTCCAAAACTTTCCTCTCATCACCCTGTAGTAATTTACACTGTCAAACATATCATCATTGAAGAGGTTTCAGATCTGAGGACCAACAAAAACTCACTCTTTAATTCTACTCTCACTAAGAGTTTATCCTTCAGTTACTTGAAAGCTAGACTGGTGTGGTCAATGGCTTCAACATAGTTCTTCATCAGACCGAGTTTTATGTGTAGGGGCAGTAGCACAATTTCTCCAGATATTTTCTTGCAAACCAATCTCTCTTCTCATTGTGCAATGTCCTTATTCGGCTGTCCCACTCACATGGAAGACATCAGTATTTAGTGTATCTTAGCTCCGATCCATTATCACAACCACTACAGGGTTCCCACACACCTGGCAAACCTGGAAATCTCATGGATAAACATCTAATTGGTCAATGAGTCCCAATGAAGTACATCTGAAGGACTATAATATGCTCCTTGTTGATGATAACAATTACAATAGACACCCGATAGTTACAACTTTAATAATTTGGTTTACCCTTCCTGCTTTGCAGATATAGTTCTTGGGTATATGTTTATTTTACATTATAGATTAATTATTATTGTGTCCATTTGTAAACTTCTATTTCTAAATACTAGTATGAAAATATTTGTTCCATGTTAGATAAGTTTGAAATGTGTTCTTGTGTGTTGCAATACAGTTTGAAAATATGATTAACTGCAACAAATATGTGCAGCCTTAGTCCTGAATTATATTCACACAGGGATGCCATTATATTCTTCAATTAGTTTTGTTATTCTTATTAGTATCAGAAAGTGAACTGATATGATTTTTTTTCCAGTTTTGATCAATTAATCAATTACTGATATAAAATATACTGATTCAGATAACCAAAAAATCAATGGGTCCAGTAAGAATGATTCTTGCAGAACATAAATGGTTATTTCTCATCCTTAATTACTGTCTGTGACAAATTTATTCAATGGGTTTAGTTTTAAATAAAGAACTATGTATTTCATAGTGATGGGACATATTAATTGGTACTCTGTTGGTATTGACCACTATAAGCATATTGGTTTATTAGTATAATTATCGATTGTTTTACTGATCTGACATATCTATAAATATCTCACAATTTAGTGCAATATTGTGCCATTTGGTTATTTTTTTATGGATGTACATGTAATCCCCATTCTGTAATATTTAAGAAGTAAATGTCTAAATATGCAGCTCTTTTTGCATTGCAAAAGCTTGGTTGATCTGCTAACATGCATTTGTTAAGGAGATAAATGAACAAATTGGAATTTTATATCGGGTTGATAGATTATCAGGATCGGTAAATTTTATTCTGGTACTTTCCCTTTATCTGCCAAAATTTCATACCGGGCCATCCATAGTATTTAGACATTTCCTTTACAAAAACATGACATTCAAATTGTATAAGAATAATAACAAAATGGCAGAATATTACACTAAATTACAGATTATTTACAAATATACTGTAATGAATGTTTATTAGGCAAAACTGTACCTTAAACATAATTTATATTAACTTATAACTAGGGAATGGAACTTTATGTGCTAAAAAACTCAGAAATATTTATTTTTTATGTGTCATAAATGTTAAAAATATGTGATGAAAACAGGAAAATATGTGACAAAAATAAAAATAAAAAACATTTGGTAACAATACAAAATATTACTTGCATTTTAAACACCTGAAATCAGTTTCTATATGCTTACCTCTTAGCGAGCTATTTTTTGGGAGAGTTGCAGTGGATCACCATAGTTTTTTTTTTCAAATTCTCCATTGTAAATCTGTGACAATTATCTCTAAAAAGCATCTTATATTGTGAGAAAGAGTGCTCCATGTCACAAAAACAATTCTTGCATATATGAGGCACGAATTGTCACTAACGCTGAAGTTTTCCAAAGCTTCCTCTTCCTCTACTTTACCTTCCAAAACACGTGCAATTTAGCACAAAGTTTGAAAACCTTGTTTTTTTTTTCAAAAATGTCTGTACATTTAGACATTAGCACTTGTGCATTAGATCCAGTGAGTTCTTTCAATTTCGTTTCTACTGTACGGACTTCACCCACGGAAGCTGCCAAAGTGTTCGCGAATGATTCAAGCTTTCGTATGGAATTAGAGAGAGAATGTACAGGTTTGTTGAGATGTATGCCAATTCAACTTTTAAGGAGGGATCCTTCAACAGTTCTTGCAGAATTTCTATAGACTTCTATATGCGTCTTCTTTGTCGAGATCATTTACAACAGATACATTTTTTTAAAGAAGTTCTGGGCATAATATATGAAAGAGGTGTGGAGAATAAACATTTTTCCTTTGAGGATTTCGAGGTAGCTGAAGTCAATGAGCGATTTTATGCATTTAAAATGAAAATTCGCAAAATATGTATTTACATATGAAAAACTGGAAAATATGTTATTTTATGTAAAATAAAATTTGCTGTGTTGACATTTAAGGCTATGATCAGAATTTTGGCAAAAACGAGGGTCTCTATCTTATCGCAGAAAAAAAACATTTATTTACCTAAATTTCCGTTCCCTACTTATAACTTCATTCATGATGGTTGTGGTTAACGTGGTTTAAGATTTACTTACGTGAAATTTCGTATTTGCACGTTGCACAGTTGCTATTTCAGATTTAATTTTGAAGGCTCACTGCCTTCATTCAGTAAGGGTGCGGCATCTGGAGCAGAGATTGTAGCATGTCAGTTCTTTATTAGTTCCCTGGTGGCAGTAGTTGCATTTTCCCCCATTTTGCAGTGCTGGGATGTTTCCTGGCTTGCATTGTCTGCTGTGCTCTCTGCGTTCTGTTGTCAAGTAGCATTGCTGGGTGTTGGTTGGGGCTGGGCTGTCTGCTGTGTTGTGTTGCTCAGTGTGACGTAGTTCCTGTTCTTCACTTGGTTGGAGGGGTCGAGCGGGTGCACTGCATCTTTTCTTTATGTGGCCTGGGATTTTTTGGAGTACCTAGGGAAACAAATGCCCAAAAATCATCCAACTCCTCTTCCTTCCTCTTTGCCTCCATTCTGATCTTTCCAGTCTCTCTTAACTCTGCCCACTTGATGCCTGTATACCCTTTTTATAACCACTTTTGAGCTTAACTTTCAAAAGTCTTGATCCTAAACTCTTGATCACTTAAGCCTACACTTTGTCACTGGGTTTAGGCACCCAAGTCTCTTCCTCCCATTTATCATTATCTGACTTTTCTTCCATTTGACAAGTCAGTAAGTTTAATATGCATGTAGGATGGTAACTCGAAACTCTCTCTGCTGGAGACATCCATAATTGTTACCACTTGGAAAATTGTAAGTAGTATAAGATACTATCTATCATCTGCTGCCAGTTGATACTCTGTCCATGATATCTATTTCAAAAACATTTCCTTTATTAAACTCTTAACTGCTTGAACCCATCCCCACTAATCTGTGACTTTCTAGATTCCAAGGTGGTGAATGTATCAATGTTATCCCATGACTTTTGCAAGACTTCTCAAACTGAGTACTTCTGAATGGTGGTCCATTATCCGATATTATAACAGAAGGGTAACCAAAGATCTGGAAATGTCTGTTCAAACATTGCATAGTTTCCTCTCCTGTTTCATCTGCCACATTTCCGTCCATCTGGAGCAACTATCAATGAGTAATAAAAATGTTCTACCCTGTATTAAAAAAAAGTCACTCAAATGGAACATCTGTTTGTTTCCATCCAACATATTAATTTCTGGGTGCACTTCTTTGAAAACTGTTACATTCAACACAGTTTGTTTCCCAATCTGTCGATATCTTCATCTATTAAAGGCCACCAGTTGAACTCTCTAGCCATCATTTTCATTTTTGTCATTGCTACATGTTCTGCATGTAACAACTTTAATACTGTTTCTCTTCAATCTTTTGGAATTATTGTATGTCTTCCCCACATAAGACATCTTTTATTTGTTTTTTCATTTCTCCTACGATAATAAGTGGCTGTATGTGGCTGTCATACGACAGGAAAACAGAGGCCAAATATTACGCCTTTCATGAAAAATGCTTATTTTCAATACTTCGTTATGCACCTAGGAGACCAAGACAAAGCATGTGCTCCTCACATAGTGTGCTGTGCATGTGCGGAGGTGTTGAGAAACTGGAAAAGTGGAAAAAGGGAATCACTGCCATTCGGTGTACCCATGGTGTGGTGTGAGCCAAGAAATCACAGTGACGACTGCTAGTTCTGCACAGTGAAGATTGTGGGCAATATCAGTACCAGTAAGTGTAACATTGTGTATCCCAATATTCCATCTGCCATGAGACCAGTGCCCCATGGTGAATCCAGCCCTGTGCCATTACCATCCAATGTCAGGCCCCCAACAGACACCGGTTCAGACAGAGATACATGTGATGAGATGTACCAACCAGACAGTATGGAGGATGAAACCCGAGTGCCATTTACCCAGCATGAACTGAATGATTTGGTTTGCGATCTGAATTTACCTAAAGATGCAGCAGAGTTGTTAGGATTACAACTTCATGCACAGAATTTACTGTGTCCTAATAGGAGATTCTCCAGGTCCAGACACTGAGAAGCAGAATTGGTTCCTTTTTTTGCAGAGGAAGGCGGTTTGGTATATTGTCTAGACATTCCGGCAGTCATGAAATTCTTCAACATTAATTGCAATTCAGGAGAGTGGAAGTTGTTCATAGATGCCAGCAAATCCAGTTTAAAAGGTGTTTTATTACACAATACTAACATCCATCCATCCATTCCAGTAGCACATTCAGTTACTTTGAAAGAGACGTACGAAAACCTTAAATTGCTGCTGGAAAAGGTGCAGTACAAACGTTATGAATGGTCTCTGTGGGGATTTCAAGGTGATTGAAATATTGCTTGGCCAACATGCAGGCTACACCAAATTGCCTTGCTTTTTGTGTGAATGGGACTCCAGAGCAAGGACAGAACATTGGGTTCGGAAGCAGTGGCCAGTCAGATGTACCTTCACACCTGGCGAAAAAAAAAAAAAACATTGTTTCAGTTCCACTGGTTGATCCCTCGAAAATACATATAAAACTAGGTTTAATGAAGCAATTCGTGACAGCTTTAAACAGGGACAGTAAATGCTTTCAGTACCTTGGTGTTAAGTTTCCATCAATGACATCTGAAAAGATCAAAGCTGGCATTTTTACATGCCCACAAATACGAAAATTAATGGCGGACAACATATTCGAGAAAACTATGAGTGAGTACGATTTGCAAGCATGGACTGCATTCAGAAATGTCGTACAAAACTTTTTGGAAAACACGAAGGCTGCAAATTACACCATTTTATTCGACGAGATGTTGGAATCCTACGTATAAACTACTTAGTTGCAACCTGAGTGTCAAAGTTCACTTTCTTCATGCTCATCTAAATTACTTTCCTGACAATCTTGGTGACGTTACAGAAGAACATCGCGAGCGCTTCCATCAGGATATTAAAAGTGATGGAAAAGAGATACCAAGGAAAGTGGACTGTACATATGATGGCCGACTATTGTTGGATGTTGAGAAGAAACTGTATGGAAGAAAACCGAAGAAAATCCTAAAAGAGGAAGTTTCAAGGAGAGCCCAGTGGTGAGTGTTAGGTATGTTTGCTTTGAAATATGTATTTATGTTTATTCCTTACACATTCATTCCGTCCCTCCTGAGCACATTTTCACACGTTACAAACGTCATATATCAATGTCAATAAAAAATTACGTTTTTTTAAATTTTCACATTTTTGTGATTTGTGAAAAAACCTGACATGCTATGGAATTTTGAAGGTCATTTTCGGAATCTGTGGAAAAAATCCATTCCGATACAGCTCTTCATTTCAAAACAACAAAACCTTGCATATTAACTTTAAATTTGCTACTTTCAATCTGTGTGAGGATTGAAATCAGAACACCGTATTGGCTAAGGAAACCTTCCTATTCATGAAGCTGCTAAGCACATGAAGACAAATGTGAAAGATATTGAAAAATCCAAAGTCTGGCCTTTATCATCTCACAGGTTTCACATAAATTACGTCGTATGGCCTCTTTCATTGATATCCTTTTCCAGGAACCTTAGAGGATTTGTCACCTTGACTGTCTAGACAAATATGATGCATTGCACAAAATATAATGTATGCTAATTCTAAATATACCATTTGAACTCCTAAATATGTCCTCCTCACCACGACTACGTGGAAACTTTTAGATAGTTTCAATTTTATATCAATTAGGCCATGGATTTAGCCACACTGAACTTTTACAAATAGATACAGTGTTGTGCATAGAGCAAGTCTCCATAAAATGTTTCAAACTCGTGGGTTGATGCATAACTTCATAGTGTTTGTGTTTGGTATTGCCAAACTGTGGTGTTAGGAGTTCATTTATCATTTAACATTCATCAATTGGAATGGCATTGTTACGCTTGTAAATATGCATTGAATTTTGCAGGTTTGAAGGAAGACAGTGTTATTTTTGGGCTAAAGAACAACAAGTGTCAGGTGAAAAAGAAAACTAACACTTCCGACATATTCTTCTGTCTGGGTTTAACAGAGATGCAAAGGCAGCAGAACCAGCAAATATTTGTGCAATGTATGAGGATAATGCATACATATAAAGCTTAAAGCAGGGGAAGAAAATATTTTCTGTCATTTCAAAGAGATGAAGCAATTTCGACTTGTGATTCTCCACGTTCAGGAAGACTGTCTGGCTTTAATGCAAACCGTATAAATGCCATAATCTACGAAGATCCTCGTCAGTCAACCTGAGAATTTACCATGAATGTGACCATTCAATCATCGTACGACATTTGCATTCCATGGGTAAGGTTCAGGATACCGCATGGTTTAAGTGAAAACAACACAAATCAGCAAGTAGGCCAGGAAGGCTGCATCGAGTTCTGCTCCAACACCATAATGCACGCCCACACACTGCTACCGTGGCACAGCCTCCTTACATCCTCGATCTTGCACCCTCAGATTTCCATATTTTCAGCTCTCAATCCACCAATCTTCAAGGAAACTCCTTTGGTAATGAAAATGCTCATCAAATTTGGCTTGACGATGTCCTTTACCCCATCAGTTGATTTGTTGTGGCGTGGAATCGAAATACTGTCCCAACATTGGTCGACAGTCATAGACAATAATGTAAAGTATATGACTGATTAATTTTTGTCTATTGTTCATCACAAATGAGTATGAAATAAAAAAAATCTTTGCCAGGGTGAAAAAATTGCTACGAACTTATGCATCAACCCAATATGTAATTTTGTACACATGAAACTGACCTTCCTCCTTGCTCCAGATAACTTTAGTACTAGAAATTTGTGGCAAGCATATAGATGAAATTTTTTGGACAATAATTTCAGTGACACGATCTCAATGTTGGGTAAATAAAGAACATTGGCAGTTTCTATTCCAAGAAGTTTATTAAACTATCTAACTATCTTACTCAGATGAACATAAGTACTGAACAAAAGAAAAAAAAATCTACAAGAAAACAGTTGAACATCAATAACTGTGCAGTATGTCAACCCTTGAATATGATATGCACTTTATTGTTTATTGATAACACAACCTACATATAACCCTCTTTTTTCAATTAATAATAGCCAGCCCTCATGGCGGAGTGGTTAGCACATCACGCTACAAAGCTTGGGGTCCCGGGTTTGAATCCCGGTATGGGCCTGGATGTTTGTGAGTGTCTATTCATCAATTTCATCATGTCATCACTCATCCCCATCTGCGCAAATTAGCCAAAAGTGGCACAAAAAGCAAAGTAAAATAAAGCAACTCAATCAATCAATGAATAATAAAATGTATATCAGTGGAATTACTCACTCATTATAAAATTCATTACCTTAGAATTCCTTTTTAACTTTATTCCTTTTTGTGGTCTTGTTAATGCATCTGAAATCATGTCTTCTGAAGTACAGTACTTAAATGTTACTTCACCTTTATAATACAGATCACATACAAAATTATATTTTACATCAGTATATTTAGTTCTCAAATTAACCCTTTCATTTTTAATTGATAAAACTTTATCTTCATTTATGATAATTGTATAATCACATTTTTTATCCATATAATTTAACACATATTGTATCCTTTTTGCTTCCCACATGGTTCTGCGGTTGCCATGTACTCAGCTTCAGTGGAAGATAATAAACATAAGATTTTTCTCTACAATCCCAGCTTATCATAGCACATTATTTTTACATGCAATCACAAGATCATTCTACATACCATGCAAAGTAACTGGCCAGGAAGGTAAGAGTTTTCCTTCTGGAATATCGGTGCTGAATTGCAGCCTGAAGAAATGCAGTAAGTTGAAATTTCATTACCACTATTTGATACGGAATTTCGAGTGAACTTGGTGCAATTTAGTTGTTGCTTGCAGACGTAGCGCTGCAGAAAGAATAATAGAAAAGAACAAAATGTGCTATGCCGCCATCTTTAATAAAAGGTGATTTTCGAGTGTTCTTAACAAAATAACAAGAACTCCTGTGTGTTATGAAGGTGCACATTGCTCAAAACGAGTTATAAGATACATATGGGTTGTTTTAGTGAATAAATAATTGACATTTTTGAATAAAGGTTGCTTCTGGGCATTTGAATGTTCACGTGACTCAGATTCTTGTGTGCTTCGATTTTGCAACCTAACTTAAACGAGTGAATTTGTTGCTTTGCAACAAACAACAAACTTGTGCAGATTGAAAATGTAACAGGTTTTCTTGGGGTTCATAAAGTAAATAGGACTGGATATGTAAATAACCCCTGGATGCATTTTTTAATGTATATTTCAACATAAAAATGATCTGTGGTTTGCCTAAGCATTTGTGAATTGTTTTGCATGCATGATCTCAATAGCATTGAGAGAGAAATTTTGCACTAACTATTGTGTTCTATATAGCACAAATCTGAGTGCTGTTGTAATAGCTGAGTTAGCGTTGAATTAAAATTAAAGTAAGAAATTCAGCGGTGCACTATAACATTATTTTTAACGTAAACAAATGCAATTGCTTTTCAATTAATTTCTTAAATCAAGTTCTTTCAATTTGAAATAAAATAACACTTGGGTATAATGTCATGTGACTGGTGGTACAATGTACACTGAAGAGCATAGTATTCTAGGGTACATGTCAGGGTAACAAAACCGGTTATTTTGCTTTATTCTGAGTATGCCAGTGTACACATTTAAGCATAATTTTTCACTTGTTCCTTTTGCTTAAGTTGGATAATAATAAACAATAGTATTCTGTACACTTGAGTGCATAATTCACATGTTACAACCTGTGGTGTTTTCCATTTGATGATTTATACCTATGTACAAATTTGTGAGTTCTTTACAGCGGGGAATTTTCATGAATATTCTGGGCTTGAATGGTCATAAATGAATAAAGGCAGGAAAGCTTCACCATTTGCATAACATACAAGGGGCAGTGTTTCACTAAATTTGTAAAAAGTACACTTTTGGGAATTTCTCTGGATTACTTTTGAATGTCCTAACTTTGGGAAGTGGGAGAAAGGTGCGTGCCCCATTCAATCGCATCTTTGGGATAAACAGGGTTTTCTCAAAATTGTGGGTCATCTTTGAAATTATAAAGTCCACCTAAAATATTTTTTTTTAGTTATCCGAGGGAGAATATAGTCTAATTAAAAGTTAGCATGTCCCTTTAGAACTGTAACCCTCCAGCTTGTGCTCAAAAGCTACTGAAGACGTGCAAGAATCAAAGAGAGAGAGAGAGAGAGAGGAAAACTTGATGTTTTTTTTGGTTTGGAAGGAAGGAGTTTGGATTGGGGGCTTTGAGGTTTATCTCGCCTCCGGGGTGTCATGGTACTAGGTCATTTGTGGCATTTTATTTTCACCCCCTCTCACCCCCCATGCCGATACGTGATGAACTTGAAGTTAAACTGCATTGGGAGTGTCACGAAAACTATGGATTCCACACTAATATCGGTCGTTTTTGCAACACAGCCTGAATGTTAGACAACCCGAGAAACACTATCGTTGTGCAGATTGCATGTAGTCATGGATGTATGTCTGTGTGGAATTTAATATGGGTGGTTTTCGATTATTTTTACATGTCACCCCACCCCTAGCCCGGGAGAATGCATGCAGCGACATTTTACGTGAGGAGGCGTGCACAGTCAAAATGACTGCAATCGAATATTTAGGTCTATTAGGCTTATTTCATCATATTTTTAATTATTTTTTTGTATTTTTTGTTTCCTTGTATCTTTTTCATTCATTTTATTTTTTTAATACAATGTATAAAGCTGGTATGAGTTTTCACACTTTTAAGAAAAATGTTTTGTTCTTTCTGTAAGAATATAATAGGCGAAGAAAACACAATTTTACCAAAATTTAATAGGTAACATTTTTGTTTATATTCATTTTTTTATTGTAAGAGTACAATATAATTATGAAAAAAGGATAATTTTGTATACCTTTGATGCAAAGGTTTTAGAAAGAAGACAATTATTTATGATACTAAATGGTATCTACATTTGTATGTTTTCTATGTATACTACTACTTTTTAAATTTATTTCACCTCTGCTCCACATCCTCTTCATCGCCATCAGGATTTCCATTTGCAAATCCCATACATTAAAGAACTATGTGCTCACCGCAGATGCAGAGTAAAGAGTGGATGTATGTTTCTTCTTTTTTTGATTCACATTCTTCGTCGCCAAAAAGGTGTCGGCTTACTCATTCAAATTGTCTTCCAAGCTCTTCCATCAAGTTTCTCCTCCTCCTCGACTCTTTCAAGAAGTCTATCAATTCGATAACCTTCTTCCGGGTCCATAATGAAAATGGAAAATCCAATAAAGATCTATTGTTAAACCTATAACATGAGAAGGCGTATGTTCAAAAACACCGCACAAGAAACTAAACTCTGCTTTTTAAATGGAAGGAAGCCACTGTAAAAATTGTTGGCTGGCCAGCGCGTCTTTACATGTCCATCATGGAGAAGGTGGGGTGTAGGAACCAAAAAAACATGCGTGCGAAAGAAGGTGAGCAAATAAAAAATATTGCTGTCGAATCCCCGCCATGCACGTTCTCCCGGGCTAGGGGTGGCAGGGGTGTCTTACACCCCAAAATATTCTTTCCAGATTGCAAGTAATACGTGTACCAAGTTTGGTTGAAATTGCTCCAGGCATTCAAGAGTTATGCCGGAACAAACAAACATACACATACATCCATTTTTATATAGAGAGAGATTTTCTTTTTATGTGCCTTGTACTTAAAACTATCACGTTTAAAGTGACCTTGCTTTTTAAAAAAATAACAGTCACTTTTTACATTTTCGGATTTCACTTTAATAAGTGCACTTTCTGAATAAACACCACTGTCAGTTTTGGCTTCCTTTCTTCTCTTATATCCATGTGTGAGCTTACCCTTCACCATTTCTAAAGTTAATTCTTCTTCTGGTCTCGTCTCCAGTGCTGTAATTAGCATCTCATAGCTGTCCGGCAGGCTACCCAACAGCATTGCTACTTGCAAATGTTCCACTAAATTGTCAAAAGCTGCGATCTGATCCACAATATCCAACATTGCATTAATGTGCATCTCCATGTTGCCATTTTCACTTAGTTGTAACCAGCACAATTTCTTCAATAAATACAGACTTGTCAGACTTGATTTTTCATGATAGCGTTTCAAAGAATCCCAATATCCTTTCGCTGTTTCCTGCTTTCTTATGTGAACAAGTTGATCGTCTTCCAGCAAAAATCCAATGGTGGTCCTAGCTTTACCGCCCTTTTTCTTCCATTCCATTCCTCATCCAGTTCTGTCCTCTGCACTCCCGTGCACATCCAACAATTCTTCCTTTAGAAGTAGTAACTCCAATTTGCATTTCCACGTTTGATAACATATCCTTCCTAAAAATAAGGAAGGGCTGCGAGAGGTAATTCATGTCTAATCATTGGGGATGAAATAAAAAGATTTTCATCCTTGGCAAAGGTAATAACATAAGCCTACAAATTTAAGTAATCAAATTATACAATACCCATTTATTCCCATATATCTAAACACTTGTACAGTGGCTCTCAAAAGTTTTAGGACAACGACATTTTAAACTAGGCAACCCAACTTACCCAAAGTGTTGTTGGGTTGCGTGTAGAGTTAGGCTAAATTTCAGGGTTGCCACATGCACAATAGATATTTATAAAATACGCGAAAGAAAGAAATCCAAGTATTATTGTATAAAACTAGAAAAAAATATCAGTATTACATTTGTTGCAAATGAGAAATATTTTCTGAAAGAAAGAAAATCGATTTTCTAGTATTTCATAGCTGATGAGTCTACACAAAGGAAAAGATGAGAGATGAAACAAAAGGGGACAACAGAGAGGAGAAGAGGGAAGCAAAGGGGGAAAATGAAAAGCAAAGGAGGGAAGAAAATGAAGGACAGAAGTGGACAGGAGAAGTAATGAGGAGAAAGGCAAAAGATGCGAGAAGAGATGAGGAAAATGGAGCAAAGAGGAGAGAAGAGAGGAAGGCAAACAGAATGGCAGAAGAGGAGAGAAGGAGACGAGAAGAGGAGAGTGGAGAATAGAGTGAAAGAGAGAAGAACGAAAAGAAGAGGAGAAGAGTGCAGTGGAGTCGGAAATATAAGACAGGAGAGGAGATAAGAGGAGTGGAGAAGAATGGGATGGAGACAAGAGGGGAGAAATGGAGGGAGGGCGATATGAGATAAAGCAGAGGAGAAGGAGAGGAGAGAAGAAGGAGAAGGAGAAGAGAAGAACAGAAAAAATGGAGACGAGAGGTGGGAAGATGTAGTTGCAGAAAATATCGTCTCGGCGTCAAGAATTGATGCATTGATCAAATTATCGACATGAAACATTCAATAACATTTTAAAATGTATTGGAGAATGTATTAGATGTGTGCGAAATGCCTTTTGATTGGGTCAGAGCAAGATAAAATCTTCCACGTAAGATCTTTGATTTTACCTGCGATTATACCACTGAAAACATGAATGTAATTTTAATATTTATAAGAATTTTCCAATTTTTCTCCACTTCTCGGTTAGTTGAAATGGAGATTTTGTTATTTCCCCTCCCCCTAATCGTTAATTCCAAACTGAATCTTTCCGTTTCACAGGGCGTGGACAATGAACACAGTGGGATATGTCTAAAAGGTATGAAAATTTTCTGCCACCGGAGGGGTTTGAACCCACGACCGTCAGGTTGACGATCCTTAACAGTTTCCACTACGCTACAAGCTTGCGCTCCTGAAAGCAGGTAGAAGCAGCTGACGAATGTGAAATGTAGATCAAACTCTCCTCCTACATGTAATCTGCAAAGAATACTTGTTTGTAACAAAGAAAACGATGGTACTACGAATCAGCGAAAACATTAAATGGAGAATTACACATGATGAACATTGTTTATTCGATATTTACGGAGGTATCTCTGCATTGAACTCGAGTGGGAAAAGTGGGAAAATTAGTATGTCCTGAATTGCCACAAACATAAATAGTTATTTCATTAATATTTGTCAATGCCTTTGAAGCAGTAAGCAATTATTGTTAATAATAATAATAACCCATAGCTCTACAGCCCGTGAGGGCCTTGGCTTACCTACCGACTACTGGTCTCCCTCCCACACTGTTCCTCCGTCACCTGTTGTAGCGTGGAGATCTTAGACCAGTATTGGAGTGTCGGGGGATCAGCCCGACGAGCCCCCAGCCGTTGCAGGTCTTCTCGATCGGTGACAGATGAAACAAATGGCATTTCGAGGAAGTTGCTCCAGGCATTCAAGAGTTATGCCGGAACAAAGAAACATATACAAAGAAAAGAAAAAAAGTAAAGTGTTCCCCTGTGCTTAACACCACGCCATGAAGGCATATAGGGGGTGTGGGGGTAACGTCCCACACTTTCTTGATCCGGTCGTGAGTGGGGGTGATGTGATCAGCATCACGCCCCTGACCGCCTTTACCCCCCAGGGTTTCCCCCAGGTACCCATGTTATTCGATGCTGGGTGGGCGCCGGGGCCGCTTCCATCGTTAGAAAAGTTCCCGGATTAAACATACATCCATTTTTATATATAGAGAGATTTTCTTTTTATGTGCCTTGTACTTAAAACTAGCACGTTTAAAGTGACCTGGACTTGTGTCAGTTGTCTGATATTCGCATCACTGTCAGGTAAAAAAAATGTTTCAAACAATCAGCGGCAGCCTGGTACCAGCTGAACTTACGTTAACTTTAGAGAATTTAGCAGAAAGTTCTTAGCAGGGACGTCGTTAGGGGGCCTGGGGGGGCTTTGGCCCCAGCAGTTGTAACTCTGGCCCCCGCAAACAAAATTTTGATCGATTAAAAATTATCCTAAATTAATACTACATATTATTTTCTGGTAAATTTGTAGCAGAGTTGGAAACACTGTTCCGAAGAAAATCTTCGGAAGCAAATGTAGGACAGCAAAATTCCACCCTTTCGTTGCTTACCAGTTTATAACCAAAGGCATAAAATGCTTTGAGGTTATTACCCTTGCCCTACCCTAAGTTTGTGAAAACCTTTTGCCTTTTGTTGCAAATGACCCTTCCGTTACAGATGGAATCAAAGACTCCGCCGAGGCCGAGTGGTCAACAGTAGGGGGTCGAGCGACATATGGAGAGAGTTCTCCAGTACTGACATTGTTCTGAGATTTAAAATTGCTCCTTGCTTCAGCTTCAGAGCCACAGATTAGCTTTGTGTTTTTGCTTGCGAGCAAGGTTTGCTGTCGGGTTGCTACGGTCACTGTATTTGTTCGTGCGTGGGAAGAGTTCTAGCGTTGTTGTGCATTTCCATTTTGAATGGATAAATTTGTCAAAACTGGATATTTTAAAACTATCTCAAAACATGTGGAACATGACGACAATGAAGATGATGTTGATCCAAGTTCTGACGTTCCAAAGTTAGGCAAAACAAGTGAATGCACTAATGTGAAAATAATTACTGATCTTGGGGTAGATAATCCTAGGCAACCACTTTTGCAAAACTATCCAAATACTACGTTCGGAAAGCGAAAGCGATTATTTCAAAAATACTGGTTTGCATCTGCGCCGTGGCTAGAATATAGTGTGAAACTTGACGCATGCTTTTGTTTTCCATGCCGTAAATTTGGCACAGATTCAGGATATGCAGAATCAAGTTTCAGGAAAATAGGGATTCGCAACTGGTAGAAACCATGTGAAAAAATTAAGGAAAACGGAGGAACGTCCTATCATCTAAAATGCATGGAACTGTGGGCGAATTACAAAGTGAGTACCAATCAGTTTTGTAAAACAATTATGTGTGTGTGTGTGTGTTCGTAGTTGAACTTAAATAATGAAATATGCATATGTCTGTATATCGAGTGTTCAAATTGAAAAAATGCTGAGGAGAAAAGTCATATCAGCTTCCCTTTTCAAATTTTGAGATTTGTACCTAAAACATACGGACTGATGGTTCAAAGTAAATAACACAAATTTTCCAATTAATGTACAAGAGTTCAGTAATCACTGATCTCGTCTCAGTGGACTTTTAATTCATATCAGAATTATTTTTCTTAGAGGAAGGCAAATTAATCAGGAAATATTTTCTCATCAAATACATATTGTAATTTGCAAACCAACAACAGTATTAATTTTAATGTAAAATTCAGTACAGAAACTGACAATTTATATGCTGATATTAATGTAATATTTACTTGAAGTTGAAAGAAATGATTACCTCAAATTCTTAGCAATAGCAAAATATGATCGAGAATATTTAAGAGGAAAATTCTTTACCTGGTCAGGAGTTAAATTAAAAATTTCAATTTGAACACTGGATGTACTTTGATTTTCGTTTCCTGATTTTACATTACTTTACTGACACTTCTGGCTAATGTCAAAGATATGCAACGGTGATACAAGAAATTAATGCATGGACAGTAACAAAAAAAGCGCCTGCCTCTCCAGGCGAGGACATCGCGTAGCGGTAATGTCGTCACCATATAATTAAGAGGTCCTGGCCTGGGTTCGATATCTAGTGGACGCACATAGTGGTTTGAATCCAACTTTAAACTGTATGTCCAGTCCCGATTGGCCTATCTGTGCATGAAGAGGACTTAATACAAAAACTCACGGACTCGAACTTAGATCAATTTGGGACAAAATCGTAATTCGGTAGCTAACGTGCTCAGCCACTGAGGCGGCTAGAATTCAATAGGTTTTCATTTTGGCTAATTTACCTTTTTTCCTACCTCGTAGGTTAATTTTTACAAGTCGATGTGGATGGATGAGTGATGGACGGATGGAAAGGTGATGGGAGCATAGACAAACAGAATGAGTCACCAATGGCTGGTGGAGGTTTGAACATGGGATCTCTGATTCCGTAGCCCTTTACGCTTACCACTCCGCCACGAACACTGGAATAAATGAAATAAGTAATGCCACCATTGTTTAGAATGGATGTCGGGGAGAGTGGAAGCCTATCTAATAACAATGTACACTAATGCATTGTTGGCATTGCCAGCAGATGTTAACGGTCTACCGATACCTCACACAACGGAGAAGTAATCTTTACCTATATTTGCATTGTTTTAAAAAATATATATAGCACTGACGAACGAAGGAACAAAGCTAATCTCTATGGTCTAGAGCAGGAATTTCCAAACTTTTTCGTTTCGGCGCGCCATTAGTGTTTCAAGATTTTTCCACGGCGTCCAAATCAGAATGTAGGCATATCTAATACTTGCTTTGATTGATTGATTGATTGAATTGATGTTTTAAGTCCATTTCATGCACAATAAGGCTAATCGGAACTGGACCTACAGTTTAAAGTGGGATCCGAACCACTATGTGCCTGCACCGGGTAACAAACCCGTGACCCCTTTATTACAAGGCGGCAACTCTAACACTACGCCACCGGGGAGGCCCTATCTAACACTTGTAACGCTCTGTTAGTGTGTATAGGTTGCTTTCCTTAAGTTAAAAAATAAACATATATTTCAAATTCAGAAACATTTTTTATGTAAAATGTTCTAAATAAGAACATGTATTTGGAACAATCATATCAATGACTGAATTTTAGTGAAAATATTGGAACATCTCGCGGCGGCCCCGTACGCCTACCAGGGCGCCCCAGGGCGCCGCGACGCACACTTTGGGAACCACTGGTCTAGAGATTACATTTTTCTGTAAAACTGAGTCCGAGGTTTGAATCATGAAGGAGATATTATTTTCTTTTACTATTACAATAACTGATCCCATTGTCGTCGTAATCAAAAATAGTTTAAAGTCCATTTTATGCTCAAATAGATTAATTGGAACTGGATTTATAATTTAAATTTGACTCCGACCCATTGTGCAATGTGTCTCCATCGGGACTTGAACCTGGCACTCTTTGGTTACAAGGCAACGTGATAAACCACACCGAGGAGGTCCGCCGTGGTAAACGTGACGTTATAATAAATATGCAATATAAAGCAAAAACATGAATTTATTCTTGACAATGTTAAAAAACAACAACATGAAACAGAACATTTGAGTCGCCAATAATATTCTGCATATTACATATCATAATTGTGATGGCGATTTGTGAGTTTTCCTTCATTAATTGCCATTCATGATCGTCAACATTGCGATTAACCTAAAGTAACAGAAAATCGGCACAACATTTAAAAAAAATATAATATACGTAGAATAAAAAAAAATAGGTGTGAAACTGAAAAAGAAAGGTAATAACAAGTTGATATTTACTACCTACTTTTTTGTGCTTTTTGAAGTTGTCAAATTTTGTCATTTTTGGCGCCAATTTACCTGTCTATTTAGCATGCTTTGTGGCTATTATAAACCCGCTCCCTACTGATAACACGAACTCAAGACAGAAATAAACAAAGTGTGAAAACACCTACTTCAGTGTCTTTGTGCATGATACTTGCACAAACCATCAACGTCGTTTTGCGAGAATGCAGGGTGCAAGTTAAGAGGTGCACAATTTTCGAAATTGCCGCAAAAAAAGTGGCACGCATCTATTTTTCCTACTACATCTCGAGGCACTGGTGTACACATGGGGGAGCTGATGCGGCTATAACTCTCCCGAAATTTCTGTCTTTGAACAACTTTCAAAAGGAAGCTTAAAAGTGGTTAATTATGAAATATGTTATACTGTCTCTCCCCCTCCCCTCTGAAAAAAAACCTGCACACGTTAGTGTCTAGTGGAGAGTTACAAATCAATCGCATAATTTAAAGTGCTGTTTGCGCTGGAATACTACTAAATGTGCTAGAATTTAAATTTGACAATAATTTCAATGTTAAAAGCGTCATTATTATTATTATTATTAATGTTTTTATAACGTCCTGTTATTGTTATAATTACGTCCCTGCCTAAATTCACAGCCAGAAATAAGATTGATTGATTGAGTTGTTTTAAGACCACTTTGTGCACAGTAAGGTTAATCGGGACTGGACCTACAGTTTCAAGTGGAATCCGAACCACTATGTGCCTCCACCGGGTATCGAACCCGGGACCCCTTAATTACAAGGGAACGACGGTACCACTGCGCCATCGGGAAGGCCCAGAAATTAGAATAAAACGCGATCTTCTTTCTTCAGGAAAGCAACATCTTGACAGGCGGCCCTAAGACCAGCACAAAGCTTGAATGGAGACAATACAACAAGCTTGTTCAACAAATGTTGGCGAGATGGTTGCGGACAACCAAAGGCGGCACTGCGTCCCAAATACTCTCTGAACTGCCCGTCATAAAATGTTCCTGCGAGACCTATTTCTAATCTGTGGTCGTCACTGTATGACTAGACCCCTTTCTGTCGAACCTGACAATGCAGGGAGCGGTCTTTCTTGCTTTAAGGGAAGGAAATTGCATTCAAATGGCAGGGAAGACTTATCCCTGGGTTGAGTTATTGTACCCCTGCTGTTTCAGTGCACCGTTTCTGTAAAGCAATACGCAAATACGGTTAAATTTTCCCTTCCCCAGTAAACCTTTGTTTTCGATTCATTCTGCTAGATTTTGCTTCTATCCAGGGTGCCAAGTACCAGAACAGTCCAATGACCTCGCTGCCTTCGAGCAAGCAATAACTTTAGTGAGGAGGTAGGAGGGCTTGGGGAGGGAGGAGGGGCAGATGCACGAGGACGAAGAAAATGTAGCAGTTTACTTACATGATGACTCGTGAAAGTATTTGTTATTGCCTGTTTGAAAGAATGAAAGGTATGAAATTAGTAATATTTTTCTTGTTCGCTTCGCTTTCAATATAAGCGTTTCTCATAAGTAACAAGTTATAATGGTTACCCCAAAAAACTGTGTATATGTGTGCGTGTGCGTGTATGTAATATGATTTGTTAATGATGACGTAGTGGATACCAAATAATGAAAAAAGTAATGTGCTCCCCTGTGCTTTTCGCTATGCCATGAAAGCGTATAGGGGTGTGTAGTTAGGGCTCCACACTTTCTTGATCACGGCCGAAGGTGGAGGTGATGTGATCAATCAGCACCACGTCCCTGGCCTCGTTTACCTGCCAGAGTTTCCTCCATGTACCCACTTTATACGTACGACGCTGGGTGGGCACCGGAGCCGCTCGAACAGGTGAAAAAAATCCCGGTCCTCCAGAATGAATAGGAAAGATCCTACACAGAATAATTTATCAGTTTAGCACTTCCACAGGGGATATAGTTTCGATAAAAAAGAAGAGGTTGTCATTGAGACAAGCAGAAAGTAAAATACATTAAGCAAAACTGTAAAGTAATAGTTTAATAGTAATTACATAAATTGATTTTGTTGAACTCTAATTTTTATTTGACCTCCAGTATTCACATATACGTATATTATATACACTTCTTAGTAGTTTAATATACCAATGCACTATATATGTAGCAATATTATAATGTAATATAATATTATATATATATAGATATATATCTGTGTGTGTACGTGTGTGTGTGTGTACATTACACACACAGAGTAATTTACCTTTACTGTCTGGAAATATTTACATAGGAACAAATTTCAGATTTGGCCCCCCCGAACTGATCAACCTAGCTACGTCCCTGGTTCTTAGATTATTATTGCAGCGAAAACATAAAGGAAATACAGTTGGATGCCTTGAAACGAAGATATGTTGACTGGTCAAAGATTGATAGTTTGGGAGAACACACATGGGAAACATTAAGATGTTTCAAGAATTTGAAAGAGGGATGCAGCGAGGAGGAGCTGGTTAAGCAGGTTATACAAACACTACCTCAAAGAATACAAAGGGCCATAGAAGCTGTAAAGATAAAAAGAGTAGCTGACCTTATAGACTATCTAAGGACAGAAGACATGCTGAAGAAAACCCAAAGTTTGTGGGATAGAGAAAGGAACAATAGAGAAGGAAGAGGCTCTGTTACTTTATAACCCCATATTTGTGTACCATCAAAACCTCATTTGCCAAATTTTGTACTATTTTTGTACTACTCAAAAATGCTAAAAATAATTTTTGTACCACTCAATTTACCGTCGAAAAACAAAAATTAATTTTGCAGTTACAGAGTAACGTCTCAACGTCATCATCGGTTTCGGTTATGTTATCCACATCAAAATAATGTACCATTTTGTACCACAATTTAAAAATTTTGTACCCGTCAGAAACAGCCAGAAAAAAAGGCAGGAAAATTTGTACCTTGCAACCATATATTTTTGTACCATCTCGAGTTGCTTCGAAGAGTATTATTTTTGTACTATTTTTTTAAAATTAAACTATATAGGGTCAATCCATATGAAGTCATACAACATGGTTGCTTGAGCATTTTTAAAAAAGTTTATTTTTTATGTGGTGTGAGCCTCATATGTTGACAGTTCAGAACCACTGTTATTTTATTTTTACTATCACCGATTTGAAGATGGCGGGAATTCTTTTATCATGGCGCACGTCATTTTCTCCATTCGTAAGCATCAGCGCCAACTTTTTTATCTCAGCTCTGGTAAGTCCTATGGCAATGAGACAAAATATGTGATGTTAAGCACATTATAAGCTACAATTATATTTGTGTGTCATTTTCTAAATATTATTCCTTCATAATAAATTTTAAGGTCAAAATTGTGTATTTTAATCGCTCAAAATGACATTTTTGACATTTGGGGGGGGGGGGAAGGCAGTTTGTTTGACACTTGAATTTTTTTGTGCAAGTACCTGTGTACCAATAGAGTATGTCAAAAGTATTTGAAGCTTGAGACTACAAATTGACATTCATCTGAGACTGAAGACATTTTATGGGGATGAATGTATAGACATCAGTACTGTGCGATCTTGAGTTTATCATGCTCTTAAAGAAAACCCCCAGCTGAAGAAATCTCAGCTGTGTGAGAGAATGGAGTGAAAGGCGGCGAACTGCAACTGATGGAGGTCATCGGAATCGTGTTCACCTTGGGTTTTCTTTACAAGCATTAACAGCTCAAGATCGCACAGTACTGATGTCTACACATTCATCCCCATAAAATGCCTTCAGTCGAAGATGTATGTCAATTTGTAGCACATTTTCTGCGGTTAGAAACTCGATCATTGTATGCTACTGCAGGTGCTTCACCAACATTGCATGGTTACATGCTGCCATTTTCCTTGCAATAGTTCAGCATCTCTTGGATATAGAAGTTTGTAACCTTCAATTGAGTAGCGGGAAAGTCTTATAAGTGCAATGTATGGTTGCTCAAAATCCAAAATGCATTTACAAGGTAACAAAGAAAATAAAAACATAGGAAGCTTTACTTTTCAGCATGCCCTCGTATATATATTTTATTGTAGGTCCATTTCAGGATTGAAATGTTGTTCATTGACATTCCGGCAAAATTTTAACATAAAATGTTAATAAAAAATGAAATTAGGCATACCATATTTAATACAAAATATTGAAATTTTCACGAGTTTTGTATCTTAAACCAATTAAATCTCAAACTCAAAATTTTTACTGAAGTTACTTAGCATGGAGTACTGTATTGTGTACAAATTTCAGATTTTTAAACAACTGCCCACCAGAGAGATTTAACCCTGAACTTGGAATTTGTTAACAAAAAGTAGGGTCAAGTGCCCATATTTCGGATACTTAATTTCAAATTAGATTTTTAGTACCTAAATGTAAACAAAATAAGCCATAAATGTGTTGATTAACATTGAACATATATTTATTAATGTTTCTGAAAGTTATATTAAGATATATAAGAAATACTTGGTATATTTTATGAAACAAAGAATTGTATGCATATTTTTAGTCTGACAAAAAGGTTGCCTAATGTCGGATAGGGTATTTCCTAATTTCGGATAGGGTTACTAATGAGTATTTGGAAAGGGTGCACAATTTCGGATAGTCGAAATTATGTACCCGTGTAGCATCCGAAATTAGGAAACCCAGTCTCATATTCAATATGGCGATTCTGTGCGTTCCCCCTCTGAAATAATGTGACTGAAACTACGTAATAATGTTTGCTGAATCTCTCAAGATTATATAAAATTTAGACAGAAGTGAGTAAATACTAATCTTCTAGTTGTAGGCCTTAAGTTTGGATGGTGAAATATTACATCAAAACTCCGGAAAAGTCGGAAATATCAGCCACACACTAAAGAAACATTGCTCAAGGTCACGCACAAGGGTGAAACTGGGGGACGAAGTAGCGTGTTAGTTGGCACTATCTGCACTTCGGTGCTGCTGTTCTAAGGTGGAAATTTCTTGGTATCCGAAATTAGGAACCTATCCGAAATATGGGCACTTGACCCTACATGTTTATGACCCTGTAGAAAAAGAAATATTAAAGTCTCAAGCTTCAAATAGTTTTGACATACTCTATTGGTACACAGGTACTTGCACAAAAAAATTCAAGTGTCAAACAAACTGCCTTCCCCCCCCCCCCAAATGTCCAAAAATGTCATTTTGAGCTATTAAAATACACAATTTTGACCTTAAAATTTATTATGAAGGAATAATATTTAGAAAATGACACAGAAATATAATTGTAGATTATAATGTGCTTAACATCACAGATTTTGTCTCATTGTCGTAGGACTTACCAGAGCTGAGATAAATAAGTTGGCGCTGATGCTTACGAATGGAGAAAATGACGTGCGCCATGATAAAAGAATGCCCGCCATCTTCAAATCGGTGATAGTAAAAATAAAATAACAGTGGTTCTGAACTGTCAACATATGAGGCTCACACCACACAAAAAATAAACTTTTTCAAAAATGGTCAAGCAACCATGTTGCATGACTTCATATGGATTGACCCTATACACACTACTTTGCAATAAGTGGATATCCGATTTTTATACCGTTCTTAAAACCCCCAAGAATTTTGAAATTTGTATTTATTTCTTAGAGGCAACAATTCTCGGAAAAAAATGGACAAAATTTTATCGAATGTGTGAGGTTTTTGCCTGCTTAATGTTTGAATAAAATGTCTAGAATGAGTACTTTCCAATAAGCCCCTCTATTATTTTTGTACCGTTACTGAAAACAATTTTTAAATTTTAGATTTTTCACATCAATGTACTAATTCATATGAATACATGGACAAAATATTATTATATTGGTAAGTTTAGAGCTCCCCAATTCATCAGTACACTTTTATAGACATGTACTTTGTATAAAGTTCCTTTCCAGTTTTCGCAAAGTCACGAAAAACCTGGGAAACAATTTATAAATTTC